>NC_139529.1:2892700-3132700 GCF_947247035.1 Vipera ursinii | reverse complement strand
GCAGAGCAGAGCAGAGCAGAGCAGAGCAGAGTAGAGTAGAGTAGAGTAGAGTAGAGCAGAGTAGAGTAGAGTAGAGTAGAATAGAGTAGGGTAGAGTAGAGTAGAGTAGAACAGAACAGAACAGAACAGAACAGAACAGAATAGGGAAATTAGAATAGAATAGAATAGAATAGAATAGAATAGAATAGAATAGAATAAGGAAATTAGAATAGAATAGAACAGAATAGAAATAAGGAATAGAATAGAATAGAATAGAATAGAATAGAATAGAATAGAAGCTGGAAGGGACCTTGGAGGTCTTCTAGTCCAGTCCCCTGCTCAGGCAGGAGAACCTATACCATCTCCTAGTCCTCAAGTTATGACTGCAATGGAGCTTGCCCATCACAGTCATAAGTCGTGATGGTCGTAAATCGGACCACCCTGGTTTTACAACCTTTTTTGTGGTTCTTAATTAATAAACATTGTGTACCAATAGTTTGCTATAGGCTACTTCTGCCAAAAATCAGAAGCACCGGAAGTCCTCACCTTAGAAGAGCTCATTTAGTGACCGCTCAAAGTTACAACAGCACTGAAAAAAGTGACTTATGGCCATTTTTTCCCCATTTAACGACCTCTGCAGCATCCCCAGGGTCATGTCATCAAAATTCGGATGCTTGGCAGCAGCTTCATCGTTATCCCCGTAGCTGTGTCCCAGGGTCACGTGATCTCCCTTTGATAAATAAAATCAGTTGGGGGAACCGGATTCACTTAACAACTGGGTTACTAACTTAACAATTGCAGTGATTCACTTAACAACTGTGGCAAGAAAGGTCGTAAAACAGGGCAAAACTCCCTTAACAAATGTCTCACTTATCAACAGACATTTGTTAAATAGAATAGAATAGAGCTGGAAGGGACCTGGGAGGTCTTCTAGTCCAGCCCCCTGCTCAAGCAGGAGAACCACTGCAGTTGATCAGTTAGCTCAGTTGTGGTCATACATCAAAAATTGTTTTGCAACAGGATATTGCAAATGGTGTGAAGGTGGACTGGCTGCCATCGGACGCTTCTCCGTGCTCCTAAAAACCTTACATCAGCAAGAAGCTGTATAAAGGCTGGGACACCAGTTACCTTGAACTACAAAATCGAAATTAAAAGACGCTTGCTCCTCAGGAGGAAAGCCATGGCAAATCTAGACAGCACACTAAAAAGCAGAGACGTCACCCTGTCAACAAAAGTGCGTATAGTCAAGGCTATGGTCTTCCCAGTTGCAATGTACGGCAGTGAAAGTTGGACCATAAGAAAGGCTGAGCACCAAAGAATTGAGGCCTTTGAACTCTGGTGCTGGAGAAGACTCCTGCGAGTCCCTTGGACTGCGAGGTGATCAAACCGGTCAGTCCTAGAGGAGATCCACCCTGACTGCTCTTTAGAAGGCCAGATCCTGAAGCTAAAACTCAAATACTTTGGCCACCTAATGAGAAGGACGGACTCACTGGAGAAGAGCCTAATGCTGGGAAAGGTTCAGGGCAAGAGAAGAAGGGGACGACGGAGAAGGAGGTGGCTGGATGGAGTCACTGAAGCAGGAGGCGTGAGCTTAAATGGACTCCAGAAGACAGTAGAGGACAGGAAGGCCTGGAGGAACGTCGTCCATGGGATCGCGATGGGTCGGACACGACTTCGCAGCCAACAACAACAGGGTGGAATTGAGGCCTTTGAACTCTGGCGCTGGAGAAGACTCCTGCGAGTCCCTTGGACTGCAAGGCGATCAAACCGGTCAGTCCTAGAGGAGATCAACCCTGACTGCTCTTTAGAAGGCCAGATCCTGAAGCTAAAACTCAAATACTTTGGCCACCTAATGAGAAGGACGGACTCACTGGAGAAGAGCCTAATGCTGGGAAAGGTTCAGGGCAAGAGAAGAAGGGGATGACAGAGAATGAGGTGGCTGGATGGAGTCACTGAAGCAGGAGGCGTGAGCTTAAATGGACTTCAGAAGATGGTGGAGGACAGGAAGGTCTGGAGGAACGTTGTCCATGGGGTCATGATAGGTCGGACAAGACTTTGCAACTAACAACAACACAAAACCGATCATCCCCAGTCAACATGGTCACGATCGGAAGCTGCATTCCTCCAAAGACGGTGCAGGAACCCTCGGTTGGCTGTGAGAAAATCAGCCTTGCAAAGTTGGGAGGGGTCTTGAGATGCCAAATAACATGAGTGGAGGTTGGAGGGGGTCCAGGGAAGACCCTCCATCAAGGACGGAGAATGAAACGGTGCTAGAGCTCTCAAAGACATCTTCCCAGTGGCCCAGCCTCACCAGGTGTGGTTTATAGTCAGTGGTGGGATTCAGCCGGTTCGCACCACTTCGGCAGAACCGGTAGCTAATTTTTTTTTGTTGCCTGGGTCCAGAATGGACTTCCGGAAGTGGCATCCATGCAGAGAACCAGTCCCTCACATATTTGAATCCCACCACCTCTTACAGTTAGCAGAACAATGGAGCAGCACCGAGGAGAACGAGGAGAACGTTCCTTCCTTCACACCCTCCCATGAGAAACAGGAGCCTCTGGCGGGTGCTTCCTGGTGGAGGCCAGAGACAGCCTCTTTTGAGGCACTGCGAGGGCAAGTCCACAATCAAAACTTTGTCTGTGGTTTAGCAGAGATAATAAGCAGCACTATCTCTTTTTTTTTTGCCGTGAGCGCACATCTGTTCCGTTCCGGTCACCTTCCTCCACTGGAGAAGGCGAACCCATTTCCGACATGGCTGCCAAAAGCAGCCGGGACCTGCCCGTTCCCACCAGCGCTGCCTGCTTCTCCCACAAAACACTCCGCTTCTGGCTGCAGTTATTTTTTTATTTTTTATTTTTTTCAAAGGGTGTAAAAATGCAGCCTGGGCTGCAGTCTCTCTGAATTTATCTGCCCAGCCCAAGGAACAAGACCATGGCAGTACTCGACTTATAACTTGCAGACATTCATTTAGTGACCATTCAAAGTCACAGCAACAGTGGAAAATGTCGCTTAGGACCGTTTTTCAGACGTACGGCCATTACAGCATCCTCATGTCATGCAAACTAGCATGCACTTGTGACGGTTGCAGTGTCCCGGGGTCCTTTTTATCCTTTTTTTGCAAAGCAAAAAGCTGAAGTGGTGACATGGATCTGATTGCATTTCCCTCAGAACCTGGGCCCTTCAGTTGTGGCTGAGTTTCCCGCCATTTTCTCTACTGGCAGTGCTGAGACTTTGGAAAAAGTGCAGAGAAGAGCAAGTAAGAGGTTTAAAGGCTGCAGGAATTGGGTCTGGTCAGTCTAAAGAAAAGAAGGACTAGTGTTGTGATTCAGGGTCAGCCTGTGGGTTTGGCAGTTGGGTCGGACGACTCAGAGGAGGAGGAGGGGGGTGTTGGAGACCTTGCTGATGATGGCCTTGAGGCTCCGCAGAGCCCTCAGCCGGGCCCCTCCCACCTGGTCACGACAGAGACCCAGCTGTGTGAGCCTGACAGCGTGGATGAAGATGACCCACAGCTGGCCCTGTTCAAGGCCCTGTTCAAGGACGCAGGAGGCAGGCAATCAGGAGTAAACAGAGGAAGGCAATGGGGCACCTCAGAAGGAGGCAGAGAGAAGCCACGCCCTGAACTGTATAAAAGGGGAATGCGTGGGAGGGCTGGTTTGCTGAAGGCAACCGCTTGAAAAGCTCCTGTTTCATGGTTCGTGTTTGCTCTCTTTGCTCTGTGTTTTTATGTTAATAAATTTGGCAGGCTTAATTCCAGCCTCTTGCCTTTTTGTAAAAGGGGTTGTCCCTGCCTTTTCTGCAGGGCCGGTAGCAGGCTGGTACAGAACAACTAGCGCGGGGGGGGGGGTACATGATAGTAGTCTTCCAATATATGAAGGGCTGCCACAAAGAAGAGGGGGGCGGTTGTCAACTTATTTTCCAAAGCACCAGAAGGGAAGACGAGAAACGATGGATGGAAACTGACCAAAGAGAGAAGCAACCTGGAACTAAGGAGAAACTTCCTGACAGTGAGGACAATTAACCAGTGGAACAGCTTGCCACCAGAAGTGGTGGGCGCTCCATCACTGGAGGTTTTTAGGAAGAGACTGGACAGCCACTTGTCTGAAAGAGTATAGGTTCTCCTGCTTGAGCAGGGGGCTGGACTAGAAGACCTCCGCGGTCCCTTCCAGCTCTATTCTGATTCTGATTCCATGCTGGGTACCAGGCCATAATCCTTTCTTCCCCCTGGGCTCTTGGATCACATTTGTTTTCCCCTCACCTGAGGTGAGCTTTGTCTGCAGCTGGCCTTGTGGAGGATGGTGGAATCTGAGGAGGCTTCTCCGCCAGGACTGCTCCCTTCCTTCAGCTTCCTTGGAGATTAGAAGCAATTGACCCTTCCATCCTATAAAAACCCTTAGAGCTTCCTCCAGGCCAATCCCTCAGACCTCATTTACTGGAGCATCTGCAGAGCCAAAAGCTCAGCTGCCCACCTGGTAGGTCCTCCCGGGCTGAAGGACGACCTGGACCACTTTCCAGCCAGGTTCGTTCGGGGGTGAGGGACTGACCCCTTTTGGGCCACCCAAGCGGTCAACCGTGCAGAGATGAGACTCTGGCTTGGCCAACACATCTGCCTCCTTCTGAAGGACTCCTGGAGGGCAGCCAAGCGTGTTTTGGCTTCCGAGGGAGTTGCCGGCAGGGGGGCAGAATTCTTCCCTGGGGGAGAACAAGCTGCACCTGCTCTTCCACGATGCCAAGGCCATGGCCTTTGTTCCACAGCCCAGCCCAGACTGTGTGGCAGCTCTGTTATTGTTTTTTTTTTTTAAGGGGGCTCTTAAAAGGCTCGGGCGACTCGTAAACTAAAAGTGTCAACATTTTCCTCCACTTTCCTTTAACGTGCTTTGCTATCTCACTCTTCTGTCAACACTCCTGTGAAGCAGATCAGGTTGAGAGCAATAGATGGGGGGGGGGAAATGTATTTTGCATTTATTTGGGGGCGAAGAAGCCCTTTCTCGCAACGGCTCTGCAAAAACAGAAGGAACATTCAGTTTACCACCGTTTGTAAACAAAGAAGAAGGAATCCGGAAAGTCAAGGTTATCAAGGGAGAGGAATTTAGTCAAAAAATAACACTGGAGGGGGAAAAATGGGGATGGGGGGGTCCTTATCTTAGAAAGCAATGGGGTAGATTAAGACCGATGAGTTCCCTCTCATCTTCCCAACGGGATTTCCCAAAAACAGTAGCTACGTCCAGCTGACAACATCAACAAGAAGGAGATGGGCAACAGAACGAATTTCTCACCCAGGGGGGGTGTTAAGGCATCCGGTTGACGGACATCCAAAGGCGGCTTTCAAAAACTGTGATTAAAAACAAGTTTAAGGGCTTCCCACGACACGCTCTTCTCCAGGACCTGAGAAGGGTTTGCCAGCATCAATATCCCGCCTGGGGCTCTGACGCTGCTCTTGCCCTTTCCGTGGGTGACAAGGGAAAGCAGTGGGAGGATTCTCCGACTCCGGCCAAACCTTAGCAGCTGGAGGAAGCAGCGACCACCGAGGGTCTCCCCAAAGTGGGATGGAAGAGAGGCCTCATGAAACAGGGTGCTTGGAATTTCATGAAGTCATCCGATGAATCTCTGTGTGTGTGTGTGTGTCTCTCTCTCTGTCTCTCTCTTTCTCTCTCTCTTTCTCTCCCTCCTCTCTCTCTCTCTCTCTTTCTCTCTCTCTGTCTCTCTCTTTCTCTCCTCTCTCTCTTTCTCTCCTCTCTCTCCGTCTCTTTCTTTCTCTCTCTCTCTCTTTCTCTCTCTCTGTTTCTCTCTTTCTCCTCTCTCTCTGTCTCTTTCTCTCTCTCTCTCTTTCTCTTCTTTCTCTCTCTCTTTCTCCTCTCTCTCCATCTCTTTCTCTCTCTCCGTCTCTTTCTCTCTCTCTCTTTCTTTCTCTTCTTTCTCTCTCTGCCTCTCTCTCTCTCTCTGTCTCTCTTTCTCTCTCTCTCTGTCTCTCTTTGTGTGTCTTTCTTTTTCTGTCTCTCTCTCTCTGTTGTTCTGTATTCTGTAATTTTTAACTCTGTGGCCTGCAGAAGGAACCCAGACGCTCCTCTTGGTCTAATTCCTGGGTGTCACCTGGGGATCTGCTTTTGGAGTCTTGCGCAGTATAAACCCGAGTTGTCTGTCAGAACTGGGCTGATTGAAACCCGAAAAGAGCTGCCCGCTTCTTCCAGCTCTGGGTGGCCCTGCCAGTTTTCTGCGGCTTCTGCCAGCCAGGCGTTTCATGTAGGTCGTCCTCGAACGTACAAGGCTTCATTTAGTGAGCGTTCAAAGTCACGTCGCTGAAACAAATGTGACTTATGACGGTTTTTCACACTTATGAACATTGCAGCATCCGCACGGTCACGTGATTTATATTCAGATGCTTGACAGCTGACTCACATTTATGACGGTTGCAGTGTGCCGGGGTCAGGTGATCCCCTTTTGTGACCTTCTGACAAGCAAAGTCAACAGGGAGCATGCCACGTTCCCTTAAGAACCGTGATGCCAACTTGGTAAACTGCAGTGATCCACTTAACAAGAAAAGTCGTAAAATGGGCCAAAACTCAACAAATGTTTCATTCAGCATTATAAATTTGGGGCTCAACTGTGGTCGTACGTTGAGGACTACCTGTGTATTGCTCTTGCTATTTTTGGGTGGTGGCCGTGCAAAAAAAAAAGTCACGTCACGACACGTCACGTGACGCAGAGAATTTGACACCCGTAATCTAGTCCAGACCCCCCGCTCAAGCAGGAGAACCTATGCCATCTCTCAGACAAGTGACTGTCCAGTCTCTGCTTAAAGACCTTCCATGATGGAGCGCCCACGATTTCTGAAGGCAACTTCTGTTCCACTGGTTAATTGTCCTCCCTGTCAGGAAGTTTCTCCTTAATTCCAGGTTGCTTCTCTCTTTGGTCTGTTTCCAACCGTTGTTTCTCGTCCTGCCTTCTGGTGCTTTGGAGAATAGCTTGACCCCCCCCCATACACACACACACTCTTCTTTGTGGCAGCCCCTCAGATACTGGAATGCCGCTATCATGTCTCCCCTATTTCTTCTTTTCTTTAGACTAGCCGAACCCAAGTCCTGCAGCCGTTCTTCCTATGTTTTAGTCTCCAGGACCCTAATCATCCTTGTTGCTTTTCTCCACACTCTTTCCAGAGTACAGGCATAGAGAATCTGGTCAAAAAAATCAAGATAGATGCAGTGGTGAGACAGATCGATATGCATTGGGAACGTTGTGGCCTCCATCTTGACCATCCCTTGCAGACACCCCTGTGGGCATGGGGCCTGAAGTGAACAGCAGCCAAGGGTCATGACCCTCCCATCCTCTGGCATCCAAAAAGCAGATCCAGGCAAATCCCACCCTGGACTCCATCAGCAACCCCCTCAGTGGCAAAAAAAGAGCCTTGGTGGAGCAGTGGGCTAATGCCTCCTTAAGTAACACCAGCTGCCTGCCATTAGCGCAGGTTCGAGTCCCACCAGGCTCAAGGTTGACTCAGCCTTCCATCCTTCCCAGGTAGGTAAAATGAGGAGCCAGATTGTTGGGGGCAATTAAGCTGACTTTGTAAAAATGCTGCTTGGGGGGCCCGAAAGCCCTAATAAGCAGGCATATACATAGAATGAAGGCTATTGCTAAGCACATTGTGCTTTAGATTGTAAGCCGCCCTGAGTCTTCGGAGAAGGGCGGGATATGAATGGGATTTTTTTTAAAAAAAAGGGTGTTCAGAAAAGGGGGGGAAACAGAACAGCCGATGGTGACTTGAAGCCCCCTCCTCTCTCGTGGGCTGGGTGAGGCAGAAGCGATGTTGCAGCTCCAGGGCAGAAAAACAGCCAGCAGGGCTCATTGTGCCAGAGTTGGGGATGTGGGGGGTGGGTGGGGAGAAGCCCACCAATTGTCCCCGTTATCTGAGGTTCCCAAATTAGCCATTGTTAAAATAGCTCATCCGCAGGATTTGTCAATGGCCATCCTTGCTTGTTTCCTGTCCTTCAGCCTTTGCTCTGCACATATTTTCACGAGTCCTTTTAAGCGCCAGCCTCCATCGCCTCCCCTCCCCTCCCCTTCCTCTCTCCCCCGCCCTTCCCTGCTGGCCCAAGTGGGGCTGGAGTTTGGGGAGGCAAACCTCTGAGATCACTCACAAAGGTGCCTTTTTTCAAGAGGCCACTGGACTTTCTTGCTTTTCTTTGAAGAACTTTCCCTTCTCCTCCAAGAAGCTTCTTCAGCTCTGAATGGATGGTGGGGAAGGGAAGGATTTATACTCCTTGCAGACCGCGGGCCATTCTGAGATCAATGTCAGAAAAGGGGCAGGGCTGCTTTGAGAGGCGGGGGCTGAGGATTTGGGCTGGCAAATATCATCCTTTTAGCCAGTGCTTGGCTGGGGTGTTCTACGAGTCCCCAAATTAGGATAAAAAATCTTCCATCAGCTCTTTCTACACTACAGACGGTCCTTGACATAAGGGCTTGCCACAAAGAAGAGGGGGTGAACTTATTCTCCAAAGGACCTGAGGGCAAGACAAGAAGCAACGGATGGAAACTAATCAAGGAGAGAAGCAACCTGGAACTAAGGAGAAACTTCCTAACAGTTAGAACAGTTAACCAGTGGAACAACCTGCCTCCAGAAGCTGTGGATGCCCCAACACTGGAAAGTTTTTAAAAAGAGACTGGACAACCATTTGTCTGAAATGGTATAGGGTTTCCTGCTGAGAAGGGGGTTGGACTAGAAGACCTCCAAGGTCCCTTCCAGTTCTATTCTATTCTATTCTATTCTATTCTATTCTATTCTATTCTATTCTATTCTATTCTATTCTATTCTATTCTATTCTATTCTATTCTATTCTTCCATTATTCTATTCTATTCTATTCTATTCTATTCTATTCTATTCTATTCTATTCTATTCTATTCTATTCTATTCTATTCTATTCTTTCATTATTCTATTCTATTCTATTCTATTCTATTCTATTCTATTCTATTCTATTCTATTCTATTCTTTCATTATTCTATTCTATTCTATTCTATTCTATTCTATTCTATTCTATTCTATTCTATTCTTTCATTATTCTATTCTATTCTATTCTATTCTATTCTATTCTATTCTATTCTATTCTTTCATTATTCTATTCTTTTCTATTCTATTCTATTCTATTCTATTCTATTCTATTCTATTCTATTCTATTCTATTCTATTCTATTCTATTCTATTCTTTCATTATTCTATTCTATTCTATTCTATTCTATTCTATTCTATTCTATTCTATTCTATTCTTTCATTATTCTATTCTATTCTATTCTATTCTATTCTATTCTATTCTATTCTATTCTATTCTATTCTGTGGCCACTTTGAAGGGGGTTAAATGCATGCCGCTGTGCACTGAGTTGTTATATGCCACCTCTGCGAAAGGCAGGGGTTTGACCCAATTAGTCTGCTGACACAGCAGCGCAAGTATTTCTCTACTAGAGAGTTGACACGTTCAGCAGCCCCACTGGCATTGGCACAAACTCTGCTCCTGTAGCTGCCTTGAATGGGGTGAACCCAGAGCTACCACGCACAGAATTATTATTGTATATGCTACTTCTCCAAAAGGCAGAGGTTCCGCCTTTTGGTAATTCACACAGCAACGCAAATATTGCTTGATCTTTGAGCTAGCTCTCTCGGCGGATCCATTCGAACTCGGATGGAACCCAGAACTAGGCCCCAGTGCTGAATGGGGGGTGGGGGGGCTGCTCACAAGCACTCCTGTCCCTGTGGCTTCCGGACTAAACCCCAACTGTCCTTGAAGAGTTTTTGGAAGTTCCAGATGGTGCCAAATGCAACGGTGTGGCAGGTTAATGGTGCCAGTTATTTGCGACACCACTGCTCCACCAGCTCCTGGTGCCCTGTCAGGTGCCACTGAAGTTCTGGCACTGAGTAAGGACTGGATTACTTATGGGACCCTTTCTTACCATTTCTCTTAGCAGATCCGGCAGGATAGGCAAGCTCTGGGTGCCATCACTAAGGAATACCCACTGGAAGAGACCAGAGGGAGCGGCTTTTCCACCATGGTGCCCAACTTTGGAACTTCATCCTTCCGGAGATCAGGTTGGTCTTGACTTGGCTGGCCTTTCCCAAGGCCTTGAAAACTTGGTTTTTGTGCCTGACCCTGGGCCCTGCGTTGAGTTGGAGCCTGCCTCCCAGAGGTGCTAATGGTGGCTGATTCCTGGCGGCGTGGATTTGATGCTTTGTCTTCAAAGTGTCTTTATCTGTTCTATTGTAAGCTGCTGCCCAGAGTCGTTGTAAGTGACATGAGTGGCCATATCGGAAGGAAGGAAGGAAGGAAGGAAGGAAGGAAGGAAGGAAGGAAGGAAGGGAGGGAGGGAGGGAGGAAGGAAGGAAGGAAGGAAGGAAGGAAGGGAGGGAGGGAGGGAGGAAATGGGGAGGAAGGGAAGGGAGAGAGGGAGGGAGGAAGAAGGAAAGAAGGAGAGGAAGTAAAGGAAGAGAGGGAGGGAGGGAGGGAAGAGGGTGGGAAGGATAGAAAGGATGGAGGAAGAAGGAGAGGGAGGGAGGGAGGGAGGGAAAGAGGGAAGGAGAGGGAGAAGGAAAGGAAGGAGAGGAAGGAAAGAAAGGAAGGGAGGGAGGGAGGATGGGAAGCGGGAGGGAAGGAAGGGAGGGAGGGAGGGAGGGAGGGAGGAAGGAAGGAAATGGGGAGGAAGGGAAGAGAGAGAGGGAGGGAGGAAGAAGGAAAGGAAGGAGAGGAAGTAAAGGGAGGGAGGGAGGGAGGGAAGAGGGTGGGAAGGAAATAAAGGATGGAGGAAGAAGGAGAGGAAGGGAGGGAGGGAGGGAAAGAGGGAAGGAGAGGGAGAAGGAAAGGAAGGAGAGGAAGGAAAGAAAGGAAGGGAGGGAGGGAGGGAGGGAAGCGGGAGGGAAGGAAGGGAGGGAGGGAGGGAGGAAGGAAGGAAATGGGGAGGAAGGGAAGAGAGAGAGGGAGGGAGAAAGAAGGAAAGGAAGGAGAGGAAGTAAAGCGAGGGAGGGAGGGAAGAGGGTGGGAAGGAAAGAAAGGATGGAGGAAGAAGGAGAGGAAGGGAGTGAAAGAGGGAAGGAGAGAGGGAGAAGGAAAGGAAGGAGAGGAAGGAAAGAAAGGAAGGGAGGAGGGCAGGAGGGAAGTGGGAGGGAAGGAAGGGAGGGAGGGAGGGAGGGAGGAAGGAAGGAAATGGGGAGGAAGGGAAGAGAGAGAGGGAGGGAGAAAGAAGGAAAGGAAGGAGAGGAAGTTAAAGGGAGGGAGGGAGGAAGAGGGTGGGAAGGAAAGAAAGGATGGAGGAAGAAGGAGAGGAAGGGAGGGAGGGAGGGAAAGAGGGAAGGAGAGGGAGAAGGAAAGGAAGGAGAGGAAGGAAAGAAAGGAAGGGAGGGAGGGAGGATGGGAAGCGGGAGGGAAGGGAGGGAGGGAGGGAGGGAGGAGGGAGGAAGGAAGGAAATGGGGAGGAAGGGAAGAGAGAGAGGGAGGGAGGAAGAAGGAAAGGAAGGAGAGGAAGTAAAGGGAGGGAGGGAGGGAGGGAAGAGGGTGGGAAGGAAATAAAGGATGGAGGAAGAAGGAGAGGAAGGGAGGGAGGGAGGGAAAGAGGGAAGGAGAGGGAGAAGGAAAGGAAGGAGAGGAAGGAAAGAAAGGAAGGGAGGGAGGGAGGGAGGGAAGCGGGAGGGAAGGAAGGGAGGGAGGGAGGGGAGGAAGGAAGGAAATGGGGAGGAAGGGAAGAGAGAGAGGGAGGGAGAAAGAAGGAAAGGAAGGAGAGGAAGTAAAGCGAGGGAGGGAGGGAAGAGGGTGGGAAGGAAAGAAAGGATGGAGGAAGAAGGAGAGGAAGGGAGGGGAAAGAGGGAAGGAGAGAGGGAGAAGGAAAGGAAGGAGAGGAAGGAAAGAAAGGAAGGGAGGGAGGGCAGGAGGGAAGTGGGAGGGAAGGAAGGGAGGGAGGGAGGGAGGGAGGAGGAAGGAAGGAAATGGGGAGGAAGGGAAGAGAGAGAGGGAGGGAGAAAGAAGGAAAGGAAGGAGAGGAAGTAAAGGGAGGAGGGAGGGAGGGAAGAGGGTGGGAAGGAAATAAAGGATGGAGGAAGAAGGAGAGGAAGGGAGGGAGGGAGGGAAAGAGGGAAGGAGAGGGAGAAGGAAAGGAAGGAGAGGAGGAAAGAAAGGAAGGGAGGGAGGGAGGATGGGAAGCGGGAGGGAAGGAAGGGAGGGAGGGAGGGAGGGAGGAAGGAAGGAAATGGGGAGGAAGGGAAGAGAGAGAGGGAGGGAGAAAGAAGGAAAGGAAGGAGAGGATGTAAAGCGAGGGAGGGAGGGAAGAGGGTGGGAAGGAAAGAAAGGATGGAGGAAGAAGGAGAGGGAGGGAGGGAAAGAGGGAAGGAGAGAGGGAGAAGGAAGAGGAAGGAGAGGAAGGAAAGAAAGGAAGGGAGGGAGGGAGGAGGGGAGGGAAGGAAAGGAAAGGAGAAAGGGTTAGATTCTTCTGGGTTGAAGCGATGGCCTAGTTCCCACAACAGAGAAAAGGGCTGGGTTTCCACCACAAAGCACCCAAGAACTATTCAACCCCGTCTTAGCCAAGGTTAATGTGTTACATCAGACATGTCAAACACAAGGCCTGGGGGTTGGATCCAGCCCGCGAAGTGCTTTCATGTGGCCCGTGAAGCCATCCTGGAAACATTGAGGGAACGGCCCCCACTGCCTTGGCCCTGGACCAGAGACCCTCCTTCTGCCAGAGACCCTTAGATCTGTCCCACTCCTGCCCAGGCCCCCATAGGCACCCTTGATGCCAACGATGTAGAGCTGGCCACGCCCACCCAGTAGGCCGTACGCACTCTGGCCACGCCCACCCAGTAGGCCATGCCCACCCTGGCCACACCCACCCCGGCCCCCTGAGGGCAACCGCAATGCTGATGCAGCCCTCAATGAAATTGAGTTTGACACCCCTGTGTTACATGAATTCTCCTTCATTTGCTTCTTCTGCCTTAAGCCATGTGGATCACCAGGTTTGGGGGTTCGGGTGTGTGGTGTGAATGCCGGCACAAAGCGACCCACTTGCTGGGTAGCCTTTCCAGGCTTGTTCTGGGGATTGACCAGAGGAGAGGAGTCCGATGGTGAGGCTGGAGAGGTCAGTTGGCCCTGAGAAAGATAAAAAAATGCCATTTGTGAGGTGCAGAGTTTACTTCAAGTTCACCGAAAGCAAAAGTGAAATCAGGCCTGCGGGAGGGAGAAACGCTGCTCTCTGCTGATTTCGGCCCACTTCTCCAAAAGACAGGAAAACGGAAATGCCATGGGTGTGAAAAGACGCACTAAAACAGGGCAGCCCGGACGGCTCAGATTCAGTGCAGGGAGGGGGGAGCCGAAAAAGATGGAGGCCACCCTTACCTTCCCCTGCCCCCCAAAAGGCTTTGATTGCAGACACGGGGAAACCGGACAGCTCTGCACTCAAGCAAAATGCTTCACAAACAGTCCGCCGTTTGAGGAGAAGAGCAACTAGGGTGATCCAAGCCCTGTGTCAGGGAAAATAAATCAATAATTCCCTATCAGAGGGCGATGAACCATGGTTCATTTGACGCCATGGTAAACATCAGGTAAAAATAAAGAAACCCGAGGCATATTCTACTGTATATAAACCTTTAATTAGGAAGCAAAGGAAGTGTTCTGTACCAGCCTGCTACCGGCCCTGCAGAAAAGGCAGGGACAACCCCTTTTTCAAGAAGGCAAGAGGCTGGAATTATACCTGCCAAATTTATTACCACAAAAACAAATGGAACAAGACAAACCAAGAAATAGGAGCTTTAAGAAACATGAACTATCCGAGCGGTTGCCTTCAGCAAACCAGCCCTCCCAGACATTCCCCTTATATAGAGTTCAGGGCGTGGCTTCTCTCTGCCTCCTTCCGAGAAGCCCCATTGCCTTCCTCTGTTTACTCCTAATTGACTGCCTCCTGCGTCGGGCGTCCTTGAACAGGGCCAGCTGTGGGTCATCTTCATCCACGCTGTCAGGCTCACACAGCTGGGTCTCTGTGGTGACCAAGTGGGAGGGGGCCTGGCTGAGGGCTCTCATCAGCAAGATATTCAACCCCCTCAGCAAGGTCTTCAACACCCCCCTCCTCCTCTGAGTCGTCCGACCCAACTGCCGAACCCACAGGCTGACCCTGAATCACAACAGAAAGAACTTAACTGACTGGAGACTAAAACAGATGAAGAACAGTTGCAGGATTTGGGAATGGCCAGTCTAGAGAAAAGAAGGACGAGGGGCGACATCATAGCAGTGTTCCAGTATCTGAGAGGGCTGCCACGAAGAAGAAGGGGTCAAATTATTCTCCAAAGCCCCAGAAGGCAGGACAAGAAACAATGGGTGGAAACTGATCAAGGAGAGAAGCAACCTGGAACTAAGGAGAAACTTCCTGACAGTGAGGACAATTAACCAGTGGAACAGAAGTTGCCTCCAGAAGTTGTGGGTGCTCCACCATCGGAGGTTTTCAAGGAGAGACCGGACCGCCACTTGTTTGAAAATGATATAGGGTCTCCTGTTTGAGCAGGGGGTTGGACTAGAGGACCTCCAAGGTCCCTTCTAGCTCTATTCTGATTCATTGGGTCTGTTCCGAGGAAAACTGCATGGACGGATACGCTGAAACCAGGCCACACTCCAAGGAATCAAATGTACTGCCAAGTCTACAATCTGGACATTTGCAGTGCTCCGACCTTCCCAGCCTCCCAAATGTGTGTGTGTGTGTTTTGGAAAAGGCAGCATCCTCTGCAGTCCCCCTGGCCTGGAGAAATAGGCATTGAGAGATCTCTAAGAAGCCTCCCTTCCTTTTATCAAACCTCTCCGCCCCCCCAAAAAAAAACCAGCCCAGGAAGGTCGGCGGAACTGAAAGAGAGATGGCTGGCTCCAAAGTCACTTAGGGAGCACCCAGGATTCAGCACTGCACACACACCCCCACGCGGTCCTGCTCTGAAGCGACGGCGGATATTTGCAGCTAAAAGAAGATGCTGGAATAGGACTCAAACAATTTAAGACTAGAAGATGTGGGTCTGTGGAGATTCTCAGGCCATGCTCATCCAAAGGTGTTTCCCCCCCACCAACTGGAACTTTCTTATTTCTCTTTGGAGACGTTTCACTTCTCATCCGAGAAGCTTCTTCAGCTCTGAAGATGTGCAGACTGCAGCTCCAGAAGTCCCCAGCCAGCATTGAAGTTCACGCATCTTCAGGTGGCTGAGGTTGGAAAAACACCGCTTTAGACAAAACATTAGAATTAGCTTAAAAACTCTAAAGTAGTAGTAACGCTAGCAATAGCACTTAGATTTATATGCTGGTTTTTTAGTGCTTTGCAGCCGGGGTCCCCCAACCTGTGGGCTGCAGCCCACTAGTGGGCCGTGAGGGGTTTGCAAGCAGGCCACGGAAACAGCTGGCAAGCGCGCGTGCACACACAAATCCATCCTGACTTGCGCGAGCAGCAAGTACGTGCAAAACACACTCCATTCACGTGAGTGGCAGGTGCACGGGTTTGTAAGATATTCGTGCAGAACCATCCCCTCCTCCCGTCGGTCCGCAAAGCCGGAAAGATTGGGAAGTCTGCTTTACAGCCCTCTCTGAATGGTTTACAGAATCAGCATATCAAAACGCCCCCCCCCCAACAATCTGGATCCTCATTTTACTGACTTCGGAAGGATGGAAGGCTGAGTCAAACTTAAGCCGGTGAGAATCGAACTGCTGGCTGTCAGCAGAGTTAGCCTGCAATGCTGCAGTGCTGCATTCTAACCACTGGGTCGCCCTGGGCTCAGGGTGCATTACTTGCATTTCCCAAGCTGCTAGTCCTGCTGGTTTTTCCAAGCAAAACCAGACAAGCCCTTCTATCGTCTTCAAGGACAGTCCCACACCAAGGGGCTTATAGTAGCCCAGGCGAGATTCTCACGTAGCAACAGGTGTCCCAATACTGCAGAACCAGCTGGGTTCACACAACACATGCATCCAGGCTCAAAGGCGTCTGGCAATGGGAGGCTCTGGCTCTGGTGAGAATCCAGCCAATTCAGACCGTCACATTGAGAGAGAATCCTTTAGGGCCATGGTGGCGAACCTATGGCACACATGCCACAGGTGGCACACAGAGCCCTCTCTGTGAGGACGCGCATTCTCAACCCAGTCCTAGGCCTTCACCTGGTTTTTTATAAAACCTTTTCACTTTAGGCTTCCACCGCCGTGTGCAAAAAAAAAAAAAGGTTCAATCAATCAACCAATTTCAACTTCTCACGGGGAAAAAAAAAGATCTCGCAAAGTTGGAATTAATTGATTGACTTTTTAGTCCCACCCAGTCTGCCGTTACCACCGAAGCCACGTCCCCTAATAGGGCACGCCCACCCAATGGGCCACACCCACCCAGTGTGCCCCACCCACCCGGCACCTGATGATACATAAGTGGGTTTTGGGTTGCAGTTTGGGCACTCGGTCTCTAAAAGGTTCGCCATCACCGCCTTAGGGAATGCAACTTTTGACCCCCCGCGGTGGTCAACTAGGTTTCGAGTTACGCCCGTGGTGCGAAAACCAGACGATTGTGTGTGTGTGTGTGTGTGTGTGTGTGTGTGTGTGTGTGAGAGAGAGAGAGAGAGAGAGAGAGAGAGAGAGAGAGAGAGAAGACGAAAACGTGGTTGCAACCATTCCGAGGGCGGAGATGCAGCCAGCCGGCAACCGTGGGGATGCACAGCACCACATCTGGCATCCTTGCAGCCTCCCAACTGGCCATTTAATGGATAGCAGCCTGCAGCCCCCAGTCTCTGGGGTGCCCATCTCCACTCCCCCAAGCAAAGGAAGAGCCGGATGTTCATTCGATTCTCAGCTGCACGCTACGGCAAACTCCAGTCAAGGCCCCCCTCTCAGCTCCTTTCCCAAATGCAGCCACAAATCTTTTTCCAATTAAGAAGCTGGAGCAAGCAAGTTCCCACAGTGCCTTTGGGGGGCCGGGGCAGCACGGCCACCGCCTGGGATTTCTCTGGCTGGAGCAGATGGGCTGGTGGGGGGTGGAGAAGAGGGGGGAGAAGAGGGGTCTCCAGCAGGGCTACCCAGGATTGCTTTCACCAGAAGCCCCGACTGGGATGGACTCTGCCAAGGAAGGGGAGCCACAAAGGAAGATGGGGGAAGCCAGGAAAGCTGCGACTCCTCCCGCCCAGAGTTCAGAGCAGCAGAATGGTCCCACAGCTATTTGAAGAGAATAGAATAACAGAGCTGGAAGGGTCCTTGGAGGTCATCTAGTCCAACCCCACCCACCCCGCTCTAGCAAGAGAGCCTACACCCTTTCTGACAGATGGCAGTCCAGTCTCTTCTTGAAAGCCTCCAGTGATGAAGCTCCCACAACATCTGAAGGCAAACTGTTCCATTGATTGATGGTTCTCCCTGTCAGAAAATTCCTCCTTATTTCTAGGTTGAATCTCTCCTTGACCAGTTTCCATCCGTTATTCCTTGTCTGGCCTTCGGGTGCTTTGGAAAATAGGCTGAGCCTCTCCTCTTGGTGACAGCCCCTCAGATATTGGAGGACTGCTATCATGTCTCCCCTGGTCCTTCTTTTCGATAGACTAGCCATGCCCAGTTCCTGCAACCGTTCTTCATATGTTTTAGCCTCCAGTCCCCTCATCATCAATGTTGCTCTTCTCTGCACTTCTCTTTGGTCAGTTTCCACCCGTTCCCGCAATGCTGGCTGGGGAGGGGTCCACGCAGAGCAGCCCCTGAGGGCCTGGCAGCTCCCAAGGGGAGAAGGCAGGATGAGTTCAACTCCCAAAATCCCCTCCCCAAGGCAGCTCTGGGGATCATTTCGCCTGACGTTGAGGAGGAAAATGATGGAATGCAGGGAAAGTGTTCCTCGCCGTGATTTAATTTAAATGACAGGTAGTCATCACGTTACCACCACAATACCCAACAACATTTATGTCGCTAAGCAAGACATTTGTCTATCCCTCCATTTTACAGCCTATTCTAGCCAGAGTTGTTCAACGAATCGTTCCGGTTGTTAAGTTACCGACAAGGTTGTTAAGTGGATCCGGCTTCCCCCTCGGCTTGGCTTGTCAGAAGGTTGTAAAAGGGCATCACGTGACCCCAGGGCACAGCGATGGTCGTAAGTAGGAAGCACTCGCCAAGCCTCTGAATTTTGATCCCGTGGCCCTGGGAACGCTGCGACGGTCGTTAAGTGTGACAAATGGTCCTTCTTTCAGTGCCGTGGCCACTTTGAACAGTCACTAACAAAGTATTGTAGATCAAGGACTACCCGTAATATGGAAATGTCCACGTTTGCCCCCAGCCCTGCCCGCCTGCTCAGGGCCGCCCGTGGCCGGGTGCTCAGCGTGAAAAGGTACAGCAGGGCAGGGTTCGAGGTGCACAGAAGGAAGCCCCCCCCTTCCCCAGCGCTTGGAAGCAGCCTGGCCTTTGGCCAGGGGGTCTGACCCCCCACCCCACCCCTCACCTCTGGCCTTGTGCCTGCCCGGCTGTGTGTCTGCCTTTCTCGGCATGTGTGTGAAGGACAAAGCATGCCTGCAATCTCGCTCCTCGCTCACCCCAAGATGGACGACAGCCAAGGGAGGACAACTGTAGGAACTCAATCCGGTTGAAAGAATCCCACAGATCCCCCTCCCATTCAGGAAAGAGAGAGAAAGAAAGAAAGAAAGAAAGAAAGAAAGAAAGAAAGAAAGAAAGAAAGAAAGAAAGAAAGAAAGAAAGAAAGAAAGAAAGAAAGGAAGGAAGGAAGGAAGGAAGGAAGGAAGGAAGGAAGGAAGGAAGGAAGGAAGGAGCAAGAGAGACAGAGAAAGAAAGAGAAGCAAGTGAGAGAAAGAGAGAGAGAGAGAGAAAGAAAGAGAGAGAGAGAAAGAAATGAAAGTAAGAGAGAGAGAGAAAGAAAGACAGAGAAAGAAGCAAGAAAGAGAAAGAAAGAAGCAAGAGAGAAAAAGAGAGGGAAAGAAAGAAAGAAAGAAAGAAAGAAAGAAAGAAAGAAAGAAAGAAAGAAAGAAGCAAGAGAGAGAAAAAAGAGAGAAAGAAAGAAGCAAGAGAGAAAAAGAGGGAAAGAAAGAAAGAAAGAAAGAAAGAAGCAAGAGAGAGAAAAAAGAAAGAAGCAAGAGAGAGAGAGAGAGAGAGAGAGAAAGAAAGATAGAAAGAAAGAAAGAAGCAAGAGAGAGAAAAAAAGAAAGAAGCAAGAGAGAGAGAGAAAGAAAGAAAGAAAGAAAGAAAGAAAGAAAGAAAGAAAGAAAGAAAGAAAGAAAGAAAGAAAGAAGAGGGGCAGCTGTAGCGGCACTAGGGAGCAGTGGGGCAGATGGCAAAGGCCGCCGGAAGAGGACTGATCAAGGCGGCGTGGCTAGAAGACCCCCAACTCACAGCCCGCTGTGGCATCTTCATCTCCTGCGACCTTCCTCGACCTTCGGGCAGCCTTCGCCAGAGTTTCCGTGTCTCCGTTTCTCCTTTCAAGACTCATTTCTTAATCTGACCCACCGCCACGATCAAAAGGGCCGGTTGGCTCACAATCCTGAAAGCCAGGCGGGACGACATACAGGCCATAGAGTTAAAAATGACTAATGATTAAAAAAAAAGATCAAATGGTGGTCCTCCCCCTGAGGCCAGGCACCCAGGACACCCCTGGTCAAGCTGAGGAGAGACCCCCCGTTTGGCCTTTTATAAGGCCAGAAAATGAGGGCAGGGTTCCAGCATTTGAGGGGCTGCCACAAAGAAGAGGAAGGAAGGGGTCAATTTATTTCCCAGAGCACCAGAGGGAAGGACGAGAAGCAACGGATGGAAACTATTCCAGGAGAGAAGCAACCTGGAATTAAGGAGAAACTTCCTGACAGTGAGGACAATCAACCAGTGGAACAGACGTTGCCACCAGAAATTGTGGGTGCTCCATCCCTGGACAGAGCGATGAGACTGGACAGCCACTTGCCTCAAATTGTATTTATTTATTTATTTATTTATTTATTTAATTGGATTTGTATACCGCCCTTTCCCGAAGGACTCAGGGCGGTTTACAGGGAATTAAAACAAGAAATACAAAAATTAAAAACAATTAAAAAGATTATAATAGTCCCTGAGAGAATAAAAACCCCAATTAAAGTTAAAATTAAAATTAAAATTCTCAGCCCGGGCCAGAGAGCTCGAAGAGCCAGGTCTTCAGGTCCCAGCGGAATGAACGGAGGTCAGGGGCAGTCCTCAGCTCCACGGGCAGCTGGTTCCAGAGGGCAGGGGCACCCACTGAGAAGGCCCTCGCCCTGGGTGTTACCCGCCGTCAATCTTTTACCAGCGGCACCCTGAGAAGACCCTCCCTGTGGGAGCCCACTGGACGAAGGGAGCTTGATGTATAGGGCTGTGGTGGCGAACCTATGGCACATGTGCCACAAGTGGCACGCAGAGCCCTCCTCTTTGTGGGCACGCGCGCCATCGCCCCGGTCCCAGGCCTTCAGCTGGGTTTTATAAAACCTTTTCGCTTTAGGCCTCCGCCGCCGTGTGCAAAAAAAAAAAAAAAGGTTCAATCAATCAATCAACTTCTCAAGGGGAAAAAAAAGATCTCGCAAAGTTGGAATTGATTGATCGAACTTTTTAGTTCCATCCAGTCTGCCGTTACCACGGCAGCCACGCCCACCCCATGGGCCATGCCAACCCCATGGGCCATGCCAACCCAATTGGCCACGTCCACCCGGCACCCGACGATACGTAAGTGGGTTTTGGGTTGCAGTTTGGGCACTCGATCTCTAAAAGGTTCGCCATCACTGGCATAGGGTTTTCTGCCTGAGCAGGGGGTTGGACTAGATGACCTCCAAGGTCCCTCCCGGCTCTATTCTGATGGATTGAAATTAAAAGTTATGAACAACTTTTTGATGTCTATGGATACCTTAAAGAGAATAGACATTACAAAAGCTGGTGGGGGGGGGAATATTGATCTGGAATGATAAGAAATTTATTTTGGGGGAATCTAAAGTCAGGGAAAAAACTTGGGAGTTTCAAATACGGTTGGAGCCAACTTTATTTCCTGGGCACTCCCCTCCATCGCCACAAAACAATCTGTCTGGACTAAGACAGCAGTGGGGGGGGAGAGGGTGTGGGTTCTGTTTGAGGAAGGGCTAATAAAAAGAGCCTTGGTGGAGCAGTGGGCTAATGCCTCCTTAAGTAACACCAGCTGCCTGCAATTAGTGCAGGTTCGAGTCCCACCAGGCTCAAGGTTGACTCAGCCTTCCATCCTTCCCAGGTAGGTAAAATGAGGACCCAGATTGTTGGGGGCAATAAGCTGACTTTGTAATAATGCCGCTTGGGGGGTGTGTGAAAGCCCTAATAAGCAGGCATATAAAATAGAATGAAGGCTACTGCTAAGCTTGTAAGCCGCCCTGAGTCTCCGGAGAAAAGGCGGGATATAAATGGAATTAAAATAAAATAAAAATAAAATATACATAGAATGAAGGCTACTGCTAAGCTTGTAAGCCGCCCTGAGTCTTCGGAGAAGGGCGGGATATAAATGGAATTAAAATTAAAAAAAATAATAATAATAGATCTGCTGACATTTTGGCTGGCAGGACAAAGAAGCAAACATTTGTTTTTGCCTCCAGGTTTAAAAAATGTTACAAACTGAACTTCTACCAGGAGTAGCTACAAACAATCTCATCATTAAATAGACCCTGATCTCCGTGTTGCTCCTCCTCCATTTTAGCGGGGGAAGGGGAGGGGGGGAAAGCAGACCATGCGGTCCGCTGTATATCCTTTGAGCATTCAAAAACCTGCTTCTCCCCGCTCTCCGGTATCCAGTCTAAAGCAGTGTGTGAAGAGAGGGTTATAAAGCTGCCAAGGTTGCAAAATACTCAGAATGGAGCTGGAAGGGACCCTGGAGGTTATCTAGTCCAACCCCCTGCTCAAGCAGGAGACCCTGTATCATTTCAGACAGGTAGCTGTCCAGTCTCAGTGATGGAGCACCCACAACTTCCAGTGGCAAGCTGTTCCACTGGTTCGTTGTCTTCACTGCTAGGAAGTTTCTCCTTAATTCCAGGTTGCTTCTCTCCTTGGTTGGTTTCCATCCGTTGCTTCTTGTCTTGCCCTTTGGTGCTTTGGAGAATAAGTTGACCCCCTCAAATACTGGAATACTGCTTACACACACACACACACACAAACACACACACACACTCCTTCTTTTCTCTAAACCGGCCATCCCCAGTTCCTGCAAACGTTCTTCGTATGTTTTAGTCTCCAGGCCTTTCATCATCTCAGTGGCTCTTTTTTGCACGTTGCCCAAAGTCTCAACATCTTTTTTTTTTAATAACGTGGTGATCCAAACTGGATGCTGGTCTTAGAGAATGAAGGTGATTGAAGGTGCATGAGAGAGAGAGAGATCCAAAACGATCCCACCTTGATTTTGTTTAGCATCCAAGGGGAGAGGCAGAAATTCTGGGGGTGACTCTGGGGGTGTTGCCAGTCAGCCCCATCCCCTCCCACCCAAGCCAAAGACCACCCCTCCCTGCTTACCAACATCTTCCTCTCAAATTAAGAGACCTACGACGGGAGGAACCGTGGCTTGGCAAGAGTTTTTGAAGTGTACATCGGAGCAGTTCACCGACTGCACGGGCGGAGAAGGAGGACACGGCGCATAAAAGCCACGGGCACTTTTTAAAAAACTGCATCTGAAAACTCAAGGCAGGAAACTCTCCCTTTATTCTGCATGGGTCTGAATCCAATAATCATAATCATAATCATAATCATAATCATAATCATAATCATAATAATAGCCTTGGTGGAGCAGTGGGCTAATGCCTCCTTAAGTAATACCAGCTGGCTGCAATTAGTGCAGGTTCGCATCCCACCAGGCTCAAGGTTGACTCAGCCTTCCATCCTTCCGAGGTAGGTAAAATGAGGACCCAGATTGTTGGGGGCAATAAGCTGACTTTGTAATAATGCCGCTTGGGGTGTGTGTGAAAGCCCTAATAAGCAGGCATATACATAGAATGAAGGCTACTGCTAAGCTTGTAAGCCACCCTGAGTCTTCGGAGAAGGGCAGGATATAAATGGAAAATAATAATAATAATAATAATAATAATAATAATAATAATAATAATAATAATAATAATAATAATAATAAAGTTGGAAGGGACCTTGGAGGTCATCTAGTCCAACCCCCTGCTCAGGCAGGAAACCTTATACCATTTCAGGCAAATGGCTGTCCAGTCTCTTCTTAAAAACTTCCAGTGTTGGAGCATTCACCACCTCTGGAGGCAGGTTGTTCCACTGGTTAGTTGTTCTAACTGTCAGGAAGTTTCTCCTTAGTTCTAGGTTGCTTCTCTCCTTGACTAGTTTCCATCCATCGCTTCTCGTCCTGCCTTCAGGCGCTTTGGAGAATAGCTTGGCTCCCTCTTCTTTGGGGCAGCCCCTGAGATATTGGAGCACTGCTATCATGTCCCCTCTCGTCCTTCTCTTCATTAAACTAGACATACCCAATTCCAGCCATCGTTCTTTATATGTTTTAGCCTCCAGCCCCCTAATCATCTTTGTTGCTCTTCTCTGCACTCTTTCTAGAGTCTCGACATCTTTTTTACATCGTGGTGACCAAAACTGGATGCAGTATTCCAGTATCCTTTGCGAAGGATTCGGAGAGGAATTGGGAGAGGATTTGGGAAGACCAACAGGAGGATGAAGGAACTGGATAGCCAGCCGTGGAAGAGGGCCTGGAGGACTTTTGCTCCGGGTTTGGGCGGGTGTGAATAGCTCCAACGCCCTGAGATTCCCGCCACAAGTCCAGCTTGGCTTCCAGGTCAGCCCTGCTAAGCGGGGAGCAGCCTGGAGGATGGACGGAAGTGTTGATTCAGCTGCGCAGTTGCAGCTTTCCAAAGTTTTTCTCTCTGTGTGTGTCTGTGTGTGTGTGTTTGTGTGTGTGTGTGCATTTCCTAAGGTGCCTGGGAACGGAAATGAGGCTTTTCAGCAGATCTTGATGGCTCCAGCCAGCCACCTCTTCTGGCAGATAAGATCCTCAGGCCTCTTTCTCCCTCGGCCAGAAAGAACCCAGCTCTGGGCAAAGGCTGCTCTATCTCTTCTAAATCAGGGAGAAGTCCTGCTTTAAAGACTCAGCCTGGCTGGCCCGGCCTTGCCCAGGAAAGCTACCAGATAGCCATTGGCATCGGCTTCTTCCGAAAGGAAACACCCAGGGGAGGAGAGAAGACCAGCCTGCTGGGAATTCTGGCCTCTAAATACGGTTTAAGGGGAGCCCATCATGCGTTGGTTTTTTCCCAGCAGTCCAAAGTACACAATTAGGGGGAAAGGTGGCAGCGATGGGGTTGAGAGAGCAGATGGGGGTGGCCGGGAGGGTAAATGTCGAAACCACAATTGGGACATTCAGGGAATTTCGGTCACTCCCCACCCCCACCCCCAGCTTTGCGCTGCTTAACGGGGTGGCCTGGATCTCACAGGTAAAGGTAAAGGTAAAGGTTCCCCCGCACATGCGTGCTAGTCGTTTCCGACTCTAGGGGCCGGTGCTCATCTCCGTTTCAAAGCCGAAGAGCCGGCGCTTGTCCGAGGACGTCTCCGTGGTCATGTGGCCGGCATGACTAGACGCCAAAGGCGCACGGAACGCTGTTACCTTCCTACCGGAGTGGTCCCTATTTTTCTACTTGCATTTTTACATGCTTCCGAACTGCTAGGTGGGCAGAAGCTGGGACGAGTAACAGGCGCTCACTCTGCTATGCGGCACTCGGGATTCCACCCGCCAAACTGCCGACCTTCTGATCGACAAGCTCAGTGTCCTAACCCACTGAGCCACCGCGTCTCACTGATCTCACAACCCCGGTTCAAAAGGCTCTTGTGTGCTCACAACACAGAAGCACAAATCAAGGAGAATCTTTGTAGCTCAGGCTTAACCTGAAGGCTCCTTGGCGCTCGCTGAGCCAGCTTGTTTGCTTGCAGATGTTTCGTTACCCAAACCAGGTAACATCATCGGTGCTAGAGGCCCAAACTCTCCAATCCATCTTAGCCTGGTCTAGTCTGTAAAATAGGTCACAGCAGGGAATGAATCACACTATGAGTTTTTCCCCCCCCCAGAAAAGTCCTAAAGATGCTTTCACCCCCACACACACACACACGCCTCCCCAAAAGCAATTGGACTTTCTTAGCTTTTTTTTTCCTTCGAAAACTTTTCGCTTCTCGTCCAAGACGCTTCTTTAAGTTCTGACTTCTTAACTTCTTCTACGTTCTGGAACATCTTTTAATTCAATCAGTACTGAAGAAGCCTCTTGGATGAGAAGCGAAATGTTTTCAAAGGAAAAGCCGAGAAAGTCCAGTGGCCTTTTGGAAAAAAAGAAAAAGAATAAAAAGGGGGGGTGGGGTTGGGGGGAAAAAAAGCACCTTTGGAACAACCATCTCCTGGATGATTGGGAACCTCCACAGACATTTCTCCAGAAAATCATCTTTGCCTGCAATTCCAGCTGATAGGAAGTCTAACATTAAGAAAACCAAGATCATGGCATCCGGCCCTCTCAATTCCTGGCAAATAGATGGGGAAGAAATGGAGGTAGTGACAGATTTTATTTTCCTGGGCTCCAAGATCACTGCAGATGGGGACTGTAGCCAAGAAATTAAAAGACGCTTGCTCCTGGGGAGGAAAGCCATGGCAAATCTAGACAGCATACTAAAAAGCAGAGACATCACCCTGTCAATAAAAGTGTGTATAGACAAGGCTATGGTCTTCCCAGTTGCAATGTATGGCAGTGAAAGTTGGACCATAAGAAAGGCCGAGCGCCAAAGAATTGAAGCCTTTGAACTATGGTGCTGGAGAAGACTCCTGCGAGTCCCTTGGACTGCAAGGCGATCAAACCGGTCAGTCCTAGAGGAGATCAACCCTGACTGCTTTTTAGAAGGCCAGATCCAGAAGCTAAAACTCAAATACTTTGGCCACCTAATGAGAAGGAAGGACTCACTGGAGAAGAGCCTCATGCTGGGAAAGGTTGAGGGCAAGAGAAGAAGGGGACGACAGAGAATGAGGTGGCTGAAGCAGGAGACGTGAGCCTAAATGGACTCCAGAAGATGGTAGAGGACAGGAAGGCCTGGAGGAACGTTGTCCATAGAGTCGTGATGGGTCGGACACGACTTTGCAGCTAACAACAACAACAACAACAGGAAATTTATCCCTCTCATTAGCTGTGAGTTTCTGCTGGCAGCTGCATAGAGAAAGAGAAATTTGTTTATAAAATATGTGCTACGCAGTTTTGGGGCAAAGAAAGTGCCCTCTGCACCTGAACAACACTAAAATATCCCGAGCAGGTTAAACAGCATAAATAAATCGTGTCATAAATTGTGCCAATTGAAAGCAGCATAATCCAGCAAGCAATGGTCAATCTTTCCAGCAACCGGACCCTGTAAGGTCCACGGCCCACCTGGAATAGAGACGCAACGGGTTGGAGACCGAAAGCGCTGCCCTACTACATAGCAGGTTTCTCTGCTAGCTTTCCTTTCCAGGGGACGAGGGAGAGGCTGGTCCAGGCAAGTTTGCAATGCAAGCAATTGGGAAAGGCTGCGGGATACCTTTGCTCCGCCTGGAGCCTCTGAAACAAGAGATGGTTTCCTTCTGAATCGGGACCAGCTTTGACCAGGGCTCAGAAGCAGCTCTGCAGGATGGGAAGCGGATCTGAGCAGTGGTGGGATTCAAATACGTGGATGCTGCTTCCGGAACTCCATTCTGGGCCTGGGCAACAAAAACATTAGCTACCAGTTGCTCAACAACTGCTGGCTCTCGGTTGTGGTGTCGGTCACCTGGTGATGCAGAATGATTTATAGAACCGGGAGAGCAAAGAGATCCCCGAGGATCCCTTCAGCAGTCAACCAGCCCAGCCCAGGGGCTTCCTCCCCACCCCTCCGGTGGGCATTCCTGGCCCAATGGGGGCCACATCTCTCCCTCCTCTGGGAATTGCTGAGACCGGGGTCAGCTGAGGAATATTTTCCACCATCTGTGGTCAAGGCAAAGGGCTTGGCTGGGCAAATGCCAGCACACTGACCTCTCGGGCAACCGGACACTTTAAGGGACCGGCCATAAGCAGGGGTGGGGCCCCCCCCAGCCCACCTGCAGTTGTCTGGAGGTTCTCCTGTGGCTCCCGGTGGCCCTTTCAAAGTTGGTGACCCATCTCGCCTTTGCCTACGGTGGGGGGTGGTTGGGCCCTGGAAATGATCCCGACGACCCCCCCTCCTCCCAAAGGTTCACAAAAATTACGTATCCCCCAGCCCTGGTCTCTGTGGCCACTGGGAAATGTTCCTCAGCATCTTCACGGAAGGGATTTTATTATGCTCCAGGTTGATGTTAGTAATATTGATAATAGTAGTGATACTTTTGTAATCACCTTCGTTTATGCGCAAGCAGCTTTGTAGGTGCTTTACATTGGGAAGTTAGTTCTATAAAAGCAAATGTTTCATGCTTTAGGTACAGGGGACTGCCTACGTGAAAAGAGCATGGGGAGGGGAGGGGGCAAAGGAGTTATGGTGGAGCCTGGGTTGTTGCGTTTGAGTCATCATCTAGGACAGGGGTCTTCAAACTTGGCCCTTTTATGACTTGTGGACTTCAACTCCCAGAATTCCTCAGCCAGCTTTGCTGGCTGAGGAATTCTGGGAGTTGAAGTCCACAAGTCATAAAAGGGCCAAGTTTGAAGACCCCTGATCTAGGAATTATTTTTCTGTGCCTTTTGGTTCCTGGTACCAGGACCAGATCTCTTAGTTCTGAAGGGGTATAAAAGGCGGAAGACCTCTTTCCTGGTTGTGGCCTTCATCTCTCTACCAGCCACAAAGAGAGATGTGGCCACCCGACTCTATTCTGATCGAAATAAAAGTTGTTTGCTTGCCGAAACCTCGGCTCGAGAGTTTCTTTTGGCTCTTTAGAATTCCCGAGTAACGCTGGGGCAATTGTGAGGCTAAGCGTTAAAACCTTACATCACCATCTTTGTGTACCCAGGGATAGCGATGGTGCCTCCTTTCCTGCAGACCGAACGTCCCTCAGCCTGTCCTCAAGACCCTGGGCCACCCTTGGTGGGGTCCTCTGGGGCTGTCCCAACCCACCCTCCTTAGAAACGAGGTGCCCAGAACCATCCATCCACAATTTCTCCAGGTGTATCTCCTGGCGTAAAGTGGAGGGGAGGAAGAATTTCCCGCCTCCAAAAATGCTTCTTCTGATGCAGAGAAAAGCAAATCCAGTTGCCTCCTGGGTTCCATGAACCACAGAATTCATTATGTTCCTCTGCTCCTATTCTCTCTCTCCCACCGCAAACTGCACTCTGCTGGGAGATTCGGCAGGGGACACCCCACCCCAGGCCTGGGGTGGGGGTCCTGGGGGAGCCCAGGGCCAGAGACATTTGCTCTGGAGTAAATACTGCGCCCCAGTGGGGCTTCCCCATCTTATCAGCGCATTTCCCTGCAGCTCGTTTTGACCAAGCACCTGAAAGGAGTAGAAATGTGGGGAAGGGGAGACATTGTCCCCCTCCCCATTGGAGGGCAGCAGCTGTTTCTTCCCCCCACCCCACACCCCGTGAAGGACAAAGGAGGCAACACTTGCGCCCAGCAATGTCTGGAAAGAAAGTAAAAATAGCAGCCATTGTAACTTCAAGGAGACACTTGTGTGCAATTGCGCTCAGACAGCGCGGAAGGGGAGATTCTTAACTTAACGTGTGTGTGTGTGTGTGTGTGTGTGTGTGTGTGTGTGTGTTGATATCCCAAGGGAATGCATCTTTTTTTAGATAAAAGGGAGACGCCATCCCATCTTTTGCTGTATCAGAAATTACCTTAACGCTGCCGAGAAGGGATTTTATCTCAAGGCTAGATCTTTCCGCAGTTTAAAAACCACCAAGATGGGTAAGATGTAAAATCCTCTCCTGGTTCAAAGAGGCCAACTCAACATTTGAATTAGCTTGGTGGAAGATTAGAACAAATTGCTGTACTAGGTTTTTTTTAAATGGATAGCTTTTCTGTTCTGTTGGAAGGCCAGTGTTTTTAAATTCAAGACTTGGAAGTTCAGAAAACTTCCAAGCTAAAAAGGATCCCGTAGCTTCTACAAATAATACCGAATCCACAGTTTAAATTCTTTAGAATAACTGAGTTGGAAGGGGCCTTGGAGGTCTTCTAGTCCAACCCCCTGCTCAGGCAGGAAACCCTATACCATTTCAGACAAATGGCTGTCCAGTCTCTTCTTAAAAACTTCCAATGTTGGAGCATTCACCACTTCTGGAGGCAGGTTGATCCACTGGTTGATTGTCCTCACTGTCAGGAAGTTTCTCCTTATTTCCAGGTTGCTTCTCTCCTTGATGAGTTTCCATCCGTTGCTTCTTGTCCTGCCCTCAGGGGCTTTGGAGAATAGTTTGACACACACACATCCCTCTTTTTTTGTGGCAGCCCCTCAGATATTGGTAGACTGCTATCATCGATCTAAAGACTGATATATATCGATTTAGTCTGTATGAATCCTTGAAGTGAGTTATCAAATGGATTGATGCAATTTAACTTGAATTGAATGAATTGGGGGGGAGGGGATATTTTGGAGCCTCAATCAAATCACTTTGGAATTCACCCAGCCCTTGTGACCCGCCAACATCTCAACCGCAATCTGAGTGTTTCAACACAACCCTCAAGAGTTGCTTTGGAGAGAGGAGTGGGCGGCCCATAAATTTAATTGAATAAAATTTAATTGAATAAATAAATAAATAGTAAAGGTAAAGGTAAAGGTTCCCCCGCACATGCGTGCTAGTCGTTTCCGACTCTAGGGGCCGGTGCTCATCTCTGTTTCAATGCCGAAGAGCCAGCGCTTGTCCGAGGACGTCTCCGTGGTCATGTGGCCGGCATGACTAGACGCCAAAGGCGCACGGAACGCTGTTACCTTCCCACCGGAGTGGTCCCTATTTTTCTACTTGCATTTTTACGTGCTTTCGAACAGCTAGGTTGGCAGAAGCTGGGACGAGTAACAGGCGCTCACTCTGCTACGCGGCACTCGGGATTCGACCCGCCAAACTGCCGACCTTCTGATCGACAAGCTCAGCATCCTAACCCACTTAGCCACCGCGTCCCTTTTCAATAAATAAACACTTACAATCCAGAAAACTGAAATTCGGATTACTAAAACCTTTTCGAGGACAGTCCCAAACTGGAGGCTGGGACAGACCTTTTCAGGAGAATCAGTTTGATATCAGATTCATTTCTCTGCCCCGCGTAGAAGAAGACAAGAGGCCTGGACTTTGAACTTAACCCCTGTGACAAATGTCCTGTGCTAGACATGAACAGATGTAATGAATTGTTCAAAGAGAGAAAAGCAAGTCATCTCTCCCTGGGCTTCTTTCATCACCGGATCCGGCCCTTTTGACAAGCAGTTGGTCTGCGCACATTTAGGAAAGAATGCCAGGCCTGGCAGGAGCCGCGGGGCTTATCTGGAATAAATCATCCACAACCAACCTGATCTCCTTTGTTAATGGAGCGACCAGCTCCGTTTGCTGCAGGAATGTGGTGGTGGTGGACCTGGGGTGTCTCGACCTCTGCAAAGCATTTGAGAAATTCTCCTATGACATGATAGGTCAGAAGATGGCAAATGATGTATGTTGCTAGGAGGTCAGTATGAGAAATATAGAATAGAATAGAATAGAATAGAATAGAATAGAATAGAATAGAATAGAATAGAATAGAATAGAATAGAATAGAATGGAATGGAATGGAATGGAATGGAATGGAATGGAATGGAATGGAATGGAATGGAATGGAATGGAATGGAATGGAATGGAGTAGGGTAGGGTAGAGTAGAGTAGAGTAGAACAGAACAGAACAGAATAGAATACAATAGAATACAATAGAATAATAAGAATAGAATAAGAATAGAATAGAATAGAATAGAACAGAACAGAACAGAATAGAATAGAATAGAATAATAATAATATAATAATAAGAATAGAACAGAACAGAACAGAATAGAATAGAATAATAATAATATAATAATAAGAATAGAACAGAACAGAACAGAATAGAATAGAATAATAATAATATAATAATAAGAATAGAACAGAACAGAACAGAATAGAATAGCAGTTGGAAAGGACCTTGGAGATCTTCTAGTCCAACCCCCTGCTCAAGCAGGAAACAAAGGGTTGTCCAATCTCTCCTTAAAAACCTCCAGTGATGAAGCAATGACAGTTTCTGGAAGCAAGCCATTCCAGGGATAAATTGTTCCCATTTTGAGAAAATTCCTCCTTATTTCTAGGCAGGCAGGAAACCCTGTAGCATTTCAGACAAATGGTTGTCCAGTCTCTTCTTAAAAACCTCCAGTGTTGGAGCTTCCACAACTTCTGGAGGCAAGGAGTTCCACTGGTTAACGGTCCTCACTGTCAGGAAGTTTCTCCTTAGTTCCAAGTTGCTTCTCTCCTTGGTTAGTTTCCATCCTTTACTTCTTGTCCTGCCTTCCGGTGCTTTGGAAAATAGCTTGACTCCCTCTTCTTTGGGGCAGCCCCTGAGATATTGGAAGGCTGTTATCCTGTCCCCCCTTGTCCTTCTCTTCATTAAACTAAAAGGTAAAGGTAAAGGTTCCCCCGCACACGCGTGCTAGTCGTTTCCGACTCTAGGGGCCGGTGCTCATCTCCGTTTCAAAGCCGAAGAGCTTGTCCGAGGACGTCTCCATGGTCATGTGGCTGGCATGACTAGACGCCAAAGGTGCACGGAACGCTATTACCTTCCCACCGTAGTGGTCCCTATTTTTCTACTTGCATTTTTACGTGCTTTCGAACTGCTAGGTTGGCAGAAGCTGGGACGCGTAACAGGCGCTCGCTCTGCTACGCGGCACTCGGGATTCGACCCGCCAAACTGCCGACCTTCTGATCGACAAGCTCAGCGTCCTAACCCACTGAGCCACCGCGTCCCTACTTCCTTAAACTAGACATACATTAAACAGAGCTGGCTGAAGAACCGTTCCCACCAAAGAGACTTTTTAGAGAGTCTGCAACACGCTTGAAGCAAGTCCGAGAGGCATTTCTAAGGCTGTTGAACAGATTTACAGGTCCTTGACTTATTACCATAATTGAGCCTGCAATTAAAGTCGTAAGCCATGCTGGTTGTTTAGCGGGTCATCCAGGTGTCCAAGCGGATTTTACATTTTTTCTTTTTTTTGCAATGGTCATTAAGCGAATTGCCGTGATCGTTAAGCAAACCTATTGTCCAAAAGGGGTGGGGGTTTTTTGTTTTGCTGGACATCAAAAGTAAACACTGTTTTCTAGGAGGTAAAAAAACAAACCATTGTAAGTCGTGGTCACGTGATCCCGGGGCCCTGCAATCGGCTGTAAAGGTGAGTCAGTTGCTGGCTGCCCAAAGGGCAATCACGTGATCACATTTGGAACTTTGAATCCAGGACATAAGTACCTTTTTTTGGGGGGGGGTGTCCATCATTAAGTTCGAACGATTGCTAAGTGAGCAGTCATAAGCTAAGGACTAACTCTACAAGCATTAGAAAATATGGCTATCAAATCTGCCGGCAACACAATGATGAGAAAGACCTTAGAGTAGTGTTCCTCAACTTTGGCTGCTTGAAGATGGGTGGACTTCAACTCCCAGAATTCCCCAGCCAGCAAAGCTGGCTGGGGGATTCTGGGTGTTGAAGTCCACCCATCTTCAAGCAAGCCAAGGTTGAGGACACACTGCCTTGGAAGACAGTATCATGATTCAGGAGGATCTTGGGAAGATGAAACAAGAGGCAGAAAGCAGTGGAGTAAAGGACCAGAGAGATCAGTCGGTCCTACATTTGGGTGGGAAAACAAAGCCAAAGCCTTGAGGACGGGATGGGGGGAACCACGCCGGGCAGCAGAAAAGATCCGCCTGGATCACAAGCTGAACGGAAGCCAGCGGTTGTGCTGCAGCTGCAGAAAACGCCAGTGCAGTCCTAGGCCCACACCACTGGAACGGCTGAGTCAAGGAAAGCCTAGAGAAGATGGTTTGGGGAGTGCCTAAGACAGAGCAAGACATAAAGAGTTGAGAAGACCAGGCAGAGGATTCTGCTGGGACATCAGGAAGAATTGCCAGATGATGAAAGATGGCGCTGAACCCTCCTTTGCTGGAAGCACTATAGTCGTGGTGCACTGGGGGCCAGCTGGATGATCTTCAAGGGATCTTCCAACCCTTCTCTGTCTGTAAGGCAAAGCCACCCTCGGCTGCTGTCCTGGCAGTGCCGGTAGGCTTCCTCCCTCGCTCTGGCCACCTTGCCAGCTTTTCCTTTGCCCTACAGTTTGAAACGCCCCTTTCTTTGAAGCCTCCCTTCCCTTCCATACCAGGCTAGCAAGAAGCATCGTGTCTGTCTCTCCACACGTCATCCTTAGTGAAGCATGCAAACCAGAGTCTGCATTTCCTGCGTTGGAGAGCACATCTTTCTCCTCCTATCCTGGCCACTTTTTACAGAGGCATGATGGAGAGCATTTTAACAAACTGCATCGCTGTTTGGTCTGGTGGTAGCAGAGCCTCAGAGAGAAGGTCCACACCGAAGTGGTAAAGACAGCCGAGAAGATCATACGAAGCTCGCTCCCTGGTATTCAGGATGCTGCTTATAAGCGCTCATATGTGCTTAGTGCTCAAAGTATTTTTAGAGACACTCCCCCCCCACACACACACCCTCTCACGGCCTGTTTCTGTTGCTCCCCTCTGGGAGGAGGTTTTGAAATATTTATAGCAGGACTACCCAGTTTCGTAATAGCTTGGTTCCCCATGCCATCCGTCTGGTAAACTTGCAAGATTCTTTTTTTTATTATTTTTTTTATTCCTATTTATATCCCGCCCTTCTCCGAAGACTCAGTTTTTCTCGTCACGCACACGTACGTAACCCGAACTAGACTGTTGTTTCTCTATGCCATATAATATATAATAATAATAATAATAATAATAATAATAATAATAATAATAATAATAATAATAATAATAATAATAATAATAATAAAGTTGGAAGGGAGCTTGGAGGTCATCTAGTCCAAACCCCTGCTTAGGGTATATGTGGGGTATATGCATCATTCTGTATTTATTTATTTATTTATTTATGTCATATTTACATAGTGTATAGCGGAGGTGAGAGCTGAACGCAACGAAATTTCATTTTGATGTACGCCGATTAGGGTATGTTCAAAGTGACAATAAAGTTATTATTATTATTCTATTCTGGAGAGCCAACCACCGCTCAGATTTACTTCAATTTATATTCTGGAAACTCAGACCTGCTCTCCACAAACCCAGCCCGCCCATCCCCTGGTTCCCGTCCGCACTGCCTCTGGAGGCTCAGGTCCCCTATCTCGGCTCTGACAGCCACCAGACTTCCTCCTCCATTGGGCTATCAGCATTTGGAGCCTTCCTGGAAAACATGTGGTCACAATGGAGACTTCTCTCTGGTCGAGGAAGGAATTTGAAGGGCACAGATAGGCTGCTTCCTGGAGGGATTCCAGGAGCAGAGAAAGAAGGGAGAAGAAGCACCCCAACCTGGCAGAGGAGACATCTGGGGATAGGCCAGGTGAATCACGGCTCATTGAACAAGCCACCATTGGCCAGGTTCTCCTGCCTCACCGTCATGGCTTAAGAACCCCATTAGCATCAGACGAGGCCCAAGGGAAGCACTTTCAGGCTGAGTTGGGTGTGAGAATGCCAGCTCTGTGCATCTAAGGAACGTCTCCAGCTTCTTTCCAGATGTTCCAATTATTGAAACCAACGGCTTCTGAAAGGCTGGAACTGCCCTGTTGGAAAAGAAAGGAGAAGAGACAAAACTGGTGGACACAGAGATCAGGACGAAGGGGGGGGGGGAAACAACAGTTGCTTGCTCTGTAGAGAACCAGTTTTGCTGTAAGAGCCATTGGTGGCGCAGTGCTTAGAATGCAGTATTGCAGTGTGACCCTGCCCACTGCCAGCAGTTTGATCCTAACTGGCTCAAAGTTAACTCAGCCTTACCTCCTCCTGAGATCAGTAAAATGGAGACCCAGATTGTTGGCGCCCTTAGGCTGACTCTGTAAACTGCTTAGAGAGGGCTGTAAAGCACTGTGAAGCGATATATAAGTCTCTTCCTTCCTTCCTTCCTTCCTTCCTTCCTTCCTTCCTTCCTTCCTTCCTTCCTTCCTTCCATCCATCCATCCATCCATCCATCCATCCATCCATGGTGGCACAGGGGTTAGAAGGCAGTATTGCAGGCTAATTCTGCTGACTGACAGCAGTTCGATTCTCACCCGCTCAAGGTTGACTCAGCCTTCCATCCTCCCGAGGTGGGTAAAATGAGGACCCAGATTGTTGGGGGCACGTGGCTGACTCTGTAAACGCCTTAGCTATGGCTATTGCTACTGTTATAGCTATGATACCCAACTTCTAAGGCTGCTTTTGTTCTTTGAAGCCACACATTCCTTGGTACAAGGGCAGGATTGGACTCACTGCCTCGGGCTTCACTCCCCAGGTCTCCACCTGGTGAGATATGGCCCAAGAGTGGCAGGTGGGTTGAATGCCCTGGCCAGGGAGATGCCTACTTTCACAAGTGTCACCGCCGGAAAGCCAGTCAAAACTCTGGGATGGCCCTGCTCAAAAGTGCTTGAAACATCTCTGAATTTCTCTGTGCGCCAGGGATGCCCCTGTTCTGCATGGAGCAGCAGGCTGACTTAGGCCAGCATTTCTTAAAGTTGCCCCAAATGAAAATTAGTTGCCAACTACAAGTAATCCTCAGCTCATCCTTTCTACTTGGTCACATGATCGGCAACTGGCTCATATTTAGGACGGTCACAGTGTCCCATGGTGGGTGTGTCACCTGATCCCCTTTTGCGACCGTCTACCTCTGCTGCTCTGCAAATGCAGAGACGCTCATTGTACGGTATAGCATGAAATCTCCCATATCTGACCATTGTGTCAAGCTGTTCGAATCTCGCTCTCGTAAATATCTCCCTAAGATGTTTTGGACCACCCCAGCAAAAAAGTCCAGCTCAGCAAATCTCCCTCCAGGCTCAAAGCTAGCCCTTGTCCGGCCAAGGGGGCTCTTCTGCCAACTCAGTGAAGGGGGAAAGGCCCCAGTGCCCCACCCTCACCGCAGAAAGGGCAGAGGTGCCCCCAACGGGCAAGCATTTGGGCCTTCTCCCCCTCCCCTGCTGGAGTGGGCAGGAAACTGCCCTGGCAATCTTGGCTGCTTGATGCCCTCCGCCTCCCTCTCCAGCGCCCTTCCCTCTCACCCCTCGACTTCGGCTTCAGAGATGCGCGCTGCCACTGCTGCGGGCGCAGGCCTGCAATTTACACTTTCATTTCTGGCGAGCGGCAGGAGCGCCTGGGAGCTGCCGAAACACCCATCCTGTTCAGCTTCGGTGCTCGGGGCAGCCTTTGGAGTGATTCAGGCCATCAAGTGGCTGACACCAGTCCCGGCTTCCGCCCGGCCCCGCCCCTGCCAGCTGGCCCTTGCCAACTCAGCCCCGGGCTATCCCTGCGCGTGTTGAGACTCCCGCTGGAGCTGCTGAGGCTCGGCAGGTGCCCGGGGTGCCACCTGTTTACTCACTCTCACTCCAGGAACGCAGCGCCTGGAGCCACGACTTGGAAGAGCCTCGGTGGGAACCTGCCTCTCGCTCGGGTTCCACACTCCTGCTGCCGGGATGAGTCTGGGCAGATTCCGCTTGGAGAGTATATTTGCCCTCCAGGAGCCTTTTGGGCTCGCAAAGGAGGCTCTGCAGAGAGGGAGAGGGAGAGAGAGAGAGAGGCCAGGCCGGGAAGCCTCACCTGGCCAGGTCGGGCTGGGCCTGAGCAGCCTTTGTGGACTCCGTGTTTTGAGTCTGGGGGCTGGGCAGGGTGGGAGAGGGAAGCAAGCACAGCCACAGCAGAGGAACTGAGGCAGTTCGAGAGGGTCCGATTCAGCACACGTGGGAAATTGAGGCACGAACCCGGCCTTTCTGCCTCTATCTGGGTGGCCCTTTCGTATTTTGTCAAGTCCTTTCGCTCTCCTACATTCAGGAATATGAAAACTGGCCACCCAGGACTCTGCAGGCGGATTGAAAGCCAGCCAGCCTCCTGTGGGGCCAGAGGACTAGAAAGGGATGCCAGGTTTTGCCTGGGCATTTCAGGGCACAGGCAGCTCCAGCAGAGTCCACGGGGTGCGCCAGGCCCCAGATCAGGCCTTTCGCCAGCCAGATGCCTTTCCTGTTGACGGGCGCAGCCTTTCAGTGGAGGAACAAATAGAAAGTGGGGTGAGAACAGCAGGTTGGCCAAGAGGCCGGACAAGAATGGTTCAGATTCACCTTTGGAGAGCCTGCTTTTCCCAACTAGGCTAAGCAGAGCGACGCCAAACAATTATACGGTTCCCTGGCTTGGGCGCTGCATGTTACGTGAACGCAGCGGTGGATCCGGATTTTGTGCCTTGTGTGAATGATGGGTCAAAAAAGCCCTGACCCGGATTTCTGGAAGTCACGGTCGGAGCCTTCGGGAAGAATCTACGGGAGGAAGACACGAAGACTCTGGCCTTGCCTAGGGAAGCCCTTGAATGAGATTGGAAGAGGAGCCTTCACTCCCCAAGGGGCCCTTGGTCTAGTTCCACCGTGAAGCAGAACGTAAGGAAACCAGGGTCATCATTCAAAGGATGGCCTGGGTGCCAACCAGACAAATGCACAATGCCCTTTCGGAGCGTGCCAGGCATGGGGCAGGGGCCTTCCTGAGCAACTTGAAGAGACCGGGCTGTCATCTGTCAGAAATGGGGTAGGGTCCCCTCCTCCTGGGGGGGGGGTTGGACTACATGACCTACAAGGTCCCTTCCAACTCTGTTATTCTGACTCTGCCTTTGTGAAATTTGAAGGTTTTGAGGTGCCCTAAAGTTGGTTGGGTTGCTCAGAATGGTTTCGGCCTGCTTTTCATCACTGCCAGAGAGGACATTGGTGCCCCCTTTTGTGGAGGAGAAAGCCTTCCAGCCCGGGGCACTGAACAAACCCAGTTGGCTTGAGCGCCGACGACACGGCCAAGTTCGGATTCTCCAAGACAGGGAGGCAGCTGAGGGGACACGATTGTCTACCGCCCCCCAGCTCCCATTGGGCTGCTGGATTCTGCCCCTTCCCCGGGAGAAGAAGGGAGAATAATCCTGTCTTTGTCAGCTGCCTTGCAAGCGAGGTGGGAGGTTAAGTTCTGGGCAGCGGCCCAAGGTAGCTCGAGGTTGGCAGCCAAGCTTTGCTGTGGGGCACAACCAAGAAGAATTGGCTACAGCTGCCGAATTAAGTGACCAGCCCCATCCTGGCCGATGCCTGCGATGGCCACAGGGCCGCCTCGCCTTCTCCTTCCACCATAGCAATCGGGGGTACAGAGGTGGTCCTTGTCTTACGAGCAGAACTGAGCTCAAAGTGTCTGTTGTTACGTGAGACATTTGTGAAGAAAACTTTGCCCCACAGCTGTTAAGCGAATCACTGCAGTGGTTTAAGTTAGTGACCTGGCTGTTTAGTGGATCTGGCTTCCTCGTTTGACCTTGCTTGTCAGAAGGTGCCCCAAAGTGACCACATGAGCCCAGGACTCTGCAACCGTCATAAATATGAGTCAGTTGCTGAGCACCTGGATTTTGATCAAGTGACCACGGGGAGGCTGGAACGGTCGTGTGAAAAACACTCATAAGTCCCTTTTTTTCCCATGCCGTTGTAACTTTGAACAGTCACTAAACAAAGTGTTGTAAGTTGTGGACTGCCTGTATACCACAGCATTCTCTTAGTGGTTTACAGAGTCGGCCTCTTGCCCCCAACAATTCTGGGTCCTCATTTTACCGACCTCGGAAGGATGGAAGGCTGAGTCAAACCGGAGCCGGTCAGAATCTAACTGCCGGCAGTGAGCAGAATTAGCCTGCAATGCTGCATTCTAACCCCTGCACCACCATGGCTCCTGGTGGTTGTGTGAAAGCTTAAGGGGAGGCGAATGAACTGGAGTCCCCATTCCCTTCTTGCAACCAGAGATCACCCCCAAAGTCAAAATTTGGGAGGATTTGGGTGGTAAAAGTGGTGCAGACATACCCCAAATGTTGGCTCAATGGCCCTCTGGGTGGCTCTGAAATTCTTGCATAGAAAATTGCACCTGACCTGCAGTCAGATTAAAGTCACAACTTGGTAGCAGTTCTTGAAGGCCCTGGGGAAACCTCAAGGCTTTGAGGGGCCCTCATGTGGTGGGTATCAACGCTAAGCCACGCAGCGCTTCAGTTCTTGCAACGCCAGCTCAATTCTACACCCGGCTGACAGACAGACGCACGGCGGCTGCTTGCGTCACATGTGATGCTGCTACGAAGCAGAGTGTCATGCTGAATCACACAAGGAGCGAAGAGGAGAGACGGGTTCTTGCCACACACCGTGAGTCACAAGCCAAGTGGCCTTGATTTTGCCCTCGTGTCCTCACGTGAAGTATATTGCCTGTTTCATCTTGGAATGCAAGCTTCCTGTATTTGCATTCAAGGAGCGATAGCCGAATCTGAAAGTTAGTTATCACACAGCTGCACTTTGCCCAATTTGTCAAAGCTCTTCATGTCTGAATGATGAAGCCAACACAGAAGATGGAAATGCACACACACACACACACACACACACACACACACGGATTGATACGATTAGATTGGATTGGATTGGATCCGGCAACATTACCCTGGGACACGTATACCGGTAGTCCTCAACTTACATCAGCTCGTTTAGTGACTGTTCAAAGTGACTTTGAAAAAGTGACTGATGACTATTTTTCACACTTATGACCATTGCAGCATCCCCATGGTCAAGTGATTTACATTCAGATCTGAACACAATAACAGAACAACAGAGTTGGAAGGGACCTTGGAGGTCTTCTAGTCCAACCCTCTGCTCAAGCAGGTAACCCTATACCATTCCAGACAAAAGATGGTACAATCTGTTCTTAAAAGCCTCCAGTGTTGGAGTATTCACAGCTTCTGGTGGCAAGCTGTTCCACTGGTTAATTGTCCTCACTGTCAGGAGGTTTCTCCTTAATTCCAGGTTGCTTCTCTCCTTGATTGGTTTCCACCCATTGTTTCTTGTCCTTCCTTCAGGTGCTTTGGAAAATAGGTTGAACCCCCTCTTCTTTGTGGCAACCCCTCAAATACTGGAAGACTGCTATCCTGTCACCACCAATCCTTCTTTTCATTAAATTAGGTAAAGGTTCCCCCGCACATGCGTGCTAGTCGTTTCCAACTCTAGGGGCTGGTGCTCATCTCCATTTCAAAGCCGAAGAGCCAGCGCTTATCTGAGGATGTCTCCGTGGTCATGTGGCCGGCATGACTAGACGCCAAAGGCGCACGGAATGCGGTTACCTTCCCACCGGAGTGGTCCCTATTTTTCTACTTGCATTTTTACGTGCTTTCGAACTGCTAGGTTGGCAGAAGCTGGGACGAGTAACAGGCGCTCACTCTGTTACGCGGCACTCGGGATTCAACCCGCCAAACTGCCGACCTTCTGATCGACAAGCTCAGCGTCCTAACCGACTGAGCCAGCGCGTCCGTACCCAATTCCTGCATCCGTTCTTCATCATATATTTTAGCCTCCAGCCCCCTAATCATCTCTGTTGCTCTTCTCTGTACTCTTTCCACAATCTCGACAGCTTTTTTTATATTGTGGTGACCAAAACTATATGCAGAATTCCAAGTGTGATCTTACCAAGGCCTTATGAAGTACTAACACTTCATGTGATCTTGATTCTATCCCGCTGTTAATGCAGCTTAGGATTGCGTTGGCTTGCTGCGTCTTGCTCCATGGTGCTTCATTGCTGCTGTTGCGACTGAGTCTCAGACACACGGCCCATGAATGTTGTTGTTTTCGACAGCATGAAGTCAGTCTCTGGCATGGAAAAGGTGGCTGATCCCTCTTCCAAAACAACCAAATCAGCCCTTCCTGCCTGGCTTCACGGAGAGATCTGGAGAGCTCCAGAGGTTGTGCCCTCCAAGGGCCTAAGGAAAATGATACGGCATGGAAGACCTCCCATCACCAACACACACCCTTCCTTTTGAAAAGTTCCCTTCCTCGGGCCGAGAAGAGGTGACGACAAGGGCCCCACCCAGCTGTTTTTCAAAGGATGTGCTGCCCGGAGGCCTGTGTGAATTTTCACGGCGAAGCAGATGATGGTGGAGCTCTGGAGAAGATGCCACCTGAACAGCTTTTGGGAAAGCCCTTCTTTGCAAGATCTGGGGCGATCCTAGGCCAGGCTTCGAATTCTCAGCGGTCCTCGGCAGTGCAGGAGGACGTCAAAGAGGTGTTGAAAAATAAGCTCTGACTAAAAAGAGATCCAGTCGTGAGCTAAGGAGAAACTTCCTGACAGTGGAGGACAATTAATCAGTAGAACGGAAGCTGCCTCCAGAAATCGTGGGCGCTCCATCACTGGAGGATTTTAAGAAGAGACTGGACAGTCACTTGTCTGAGATGGTCTAGGTTCTCCTGCTTCAGCAGGGGGCTGGACTAGAAGACCTCCACGGTCCCTTCCAACTCTGTTCTCCTGTATTCTGTAAGCTCCCCTGACAGGGCAGGCAGGTCTTGCCGGTCCAAGCATCTGCCTGTAACCGGTCTAGCCATCCTCCACATCTTAAGGAAAGGGGCCGTTGCGGTTGTCAGGTTGGCATGCAAAAATTTGATGGGGAAGGAGACAAAGCTGAGGAACCCACCGGCTCTTTTCCTGGACTTGCTCTGCACGAAGCCTGACTTAAGGACCGCCCTACTTGCCAGCCTCAGATGTGGGTCAGCGGCTGTTATGCTGGCAACCTGCCAGCTCCAGGCCTAGAGGAAAGGGCTTGAATCTCACCGTCTGGCTGCACCCGACAGTCCTTGACTTATAGTAGTGAGCTAGGCTCCCATCTCACGTAATAAACCAGGGTTTCCTCAACCCAGGCAACTAAAATTGTGTGGACTTCAACTCCTAGAGTTCCCAGTCACCCATGACCTCACCCCAGGGACTGGGAAACGGACCAGTGTGTGTGTGTGTGTGTATTCCCCACCTCTTTTTTAGACTCCTCCTTAGAGGGTTGAAAGGGCAGCATTTCAAGGCAGGAAAGACAAAAACTGCCGCGCCAGCCCTAAGCTAGCCTTAATGTAGTTAAAGAATACACACAAAGGAAACTGGGGGCGTGGGGGAGGCCAGGCTGCACCCACAGATCTGGCACAACCGCCTGGCCTTGAGGTAGGCAAGGCAGCCACAATGCATGCCTTTGCCAACCGTGAGTTTAGCCCATCACGCTTGGCCAAGTTTGTTTAGCCATGGTTTGCCGAATGAACCCTAAGCCACCCCAACCGGAAGCCGGAAGCCCCACTATTTGCTATACAATAGAAATTGATAACCAAGCTCATTGTGAGGTGTGAACCAGATTGTGGGGAGGGGGTGGAAGAGCCCTCAACCCTTTGGGCTTAGTTCCTGAACTCCTGCTGTGTAACATCCCACAGCCCCGTGCTGTAAAGCTGAGTTTGTTATGGAAATGTTTCTGGATGCTGCTGAAAGCGCTCAAGCTGCTCCCCGAAAAAAATTCATTTACTAATGACTCAGCTCAAACAGTGCATTCCAGTACAGCCCAGACTTTGCGTTGCTGAGAGATTTGTAAAAAAAAAAATTGTCCATTTTACAACTTCTCTTGCCACATTTGTTAAGCGAATCGCTGCAGTTGTTAAGCTAGTAACACGGTCGTTTAAGTGAATCCGGCCTTTCCCCATTGACTTTGCTCAGTGGAAGGTCGCAAAAGGGGATCACGCGACCCCGGGACGCTGCGACCGTCGTAAATGTGAGTCCGTTGCCAAGTGTCCGAATTTTCATCCCGTGAGCACGGGGATGCTGCAAAGGTCGTAACTGTGAAAAACGGTCGTATGTCACTTTCTTCAGTGCTCTTCTAACCTCGGTCACTAAACGAACCGTTGTAAGGCGAGGAGTTACCTGTAACTGTTCCCTGCCGGCTCATTGCAACCCCCGCCAGCTGCATTCCATCAGCTACAGCAAAGGAAAGAGGCTGGTTTTGCCAGCCAAATGGGGGAGAGGAACAGAATGAAAGAGTTGGAAGGGACCTTGTACGGTAGGTCATCTAGTCCAACCCCCTCCCCCAAGCACGGGACTCCAACTGAGAAGAAACGAAGGCATGAAGTGGGAACGCAAAGAGGGCCTGCCTCCCCTTTTCAGGCCTGTCTGTCAGATTCCTCAGCCGAAGTTTCAATTCATCGACCCATCTGAAAGCTGGCTTCACTTCCTCCTGCCCTGGATACGCCTCTGACATTTCCAGGCTTCAGCATGACAGCTGCCTTGCCCCTTCCGCTGGGTCTCTTGCTTTTCCACTCTCCCTTCCCGTTGCATTCCTGGTCTCCGGAACCCAGGGTCCACCAGCCTCCAGGAGCCTCCAATAAAAGCAGGCCTGACCGGGGCAAGTCACAAGGGGCCGCGTTTGCCCTCTCGCAACTTCCCTGCTTCTCTAGCGCCAGCAGATGCAGCAGTTGCCACCGCCGCCCGTACAGAAGGGGGTGAAAACTGGGGACGGCTGTGCAACTCTCGGGGGATTCCAAAGCCCCGGGACCCCGTGCCTGATTTTACAGATCGGGCTTGGCTGGAGGGTCCAGTTGAGCGTGTCAAACGCGCAGCCACGCAGCCCAAATTTTTCTCGCCGGCTTCACAACTCTCTTGCAGCCGGCTGTCCAATTAGCGGCCACGCAGCCTGGCCACGCTGAAGCCAACTTGGCCAGGCTCTCTCTGTTGGTCAAGAGTCGAGCTTTGGAAGGCGGGCTGGCTGCTCCGTTGCCCAAGAAGTGTGGATTTCCAGCTCCTGATCAGCCACCTGCTTTGGCTGGAAGCTGTTTGGAAGTCCCAAGGCCTGCAGAGGAGCAGAGCTCTGGGTGGGGGTGGGGGGGACGGACCCTGGGGAGGCCATTTGCTTTGCACAGAAGGTCCAGCAATCAGCCGCCTGCTGGGCTCTGTGTCATTTGCAAATCCACAGAGCTGGACAGGACTTGCAAGGTCAGGACAACAGAGCCCATTTGGTCCTTCCCTGGACCAAATCCATCTGGAGCATCTGTGCCACCTGTGCCGCAACAGGGCCGCTTGGTTGGTTGGTTGGTTTACTTAGGACCAGGGCTTTTTTTCTCATAGAACGCTCAGAATGGAGTTCCGGCACCTTTTTTGGATGGAACCTTGTAGGTTAGGCAAGGCGGGTTGCATGACATGTGTGAGTTCCGGCACCTTTTTCTTTTACAAAAAAAGCACTGTCTATATCTATATATTTATATCTATATCTATATATATCTATCTATATCTATCTATATCTATATCTATATCTATATCTATATCTATATCTATATCTATATCTATATCTATATCTATATCTATATCTATATCTATATCTATATCTATATCTATATCTATCTATCTATCTATCTATCTATCTATCTATCTATCTATCTATCTATCTATATATCTCTATCTATCTATATATCTATCTATCTATCTATCTATCTATCTATCTATCTATCTATCTATCTATCTATCTATCTATCTATCTATCTATCCAGGGCTTTTTTTCTCATAGAACGCTCAGAACGGAGTTCCGGCACCTTTTTTGGATGGAACCTTGTAGGTTAGGCAAGTCAGGTTGCATGACATGTGTGAGTTCTGGCACCTTTTTCTTTTACAAAAAAAGCACTGCTTAGGACGTTTCTAAGGCTTTGCCCATCCGGTATGCAGAATGCCGGGTGCCTAATAGTTAGAAAGCTGAGCAGAAAGCAAACAGCAGAAATAAGCTAAAATAACACCGCAGCCGAGAAGCCTCCATTGATGCCACCAAGACCAAGAAAGAGAGTTCTGACAACATTATCCCCAGGAGATTCTCAGTCATCCAGATCATCGCGGCCTGAACTGGAGAAGTTTCTCGGATGAGAAGCGAAAAGTTTTCATGGGGGGAAAAAACAAAAAAACAAGGAAAGTCCATTTGTCTTTCGAAAAGCACCTTGGGGACATTATTATAGAGGTAGTCTTCACTTTGCCACCTCAGTTTTCACTGCTAAGCAAGGGGTTCATGTCTGATGTTGCAATCTTTTTGTTGTTAACCAAATCACTGCGAATCTGGAGGTTAAGTGAATCTGGCTTCTCCCATTGATTTTGCTTGTCAGAAGAGGACTGGGAAGGTCACCAATGATGATCTGATCACAGGACTCCAGGGTGCTGGAACTGTTGTAGGTACATGCTGGTTGCTAAGCAAATTTTGATCACACGACTGTGGGGATGTTGCGATGGTTGTGTGAGGACCAGTTGTAAGTCACTTTTTTAGTGCCATTGTAACTTTGAACAGTTGCTAAACAAATGGTGGTAAGTTGAGATTAATCTATTTGTCCATCTATCCATCCATCTCTATCAATCATCTATCAATCATCTATCAATCATCTATCTATCTATCTATCTATCTATCTATCTATCTATCTATCTATCTATCTATCTAACTGTCTATCTATCATCTATCTATCATCTATCTATATCATCTATCAATCATCTATCTATCTTACTATCAATCATCTATCTATCTATCTATCTATCTATTATCTATCATCTATCTATCTATCTATCTATCTATCTATCTATCTATCTATCTATCTACCATCTATGTATCTATCATATATCTATATCATCTATCAATCATCTATCCAGGGCTTTTTTTCTCAGAGAACACTCAGAACGGAGTTCCGGCGCCTTTTTTGGATGGAACCTTGTAGGGTAGGCAAGGCGGGTTGTATGACATGTGTGAGTTCCGGCACCTTTTTCTTTTACAAAAAAGCACTGTCTATATCTATATATCTATATATCTATATCTATACATACATCTCTATCTCTATCTCTATCTCTATCTCTATCTCTATCTATCTATCTATCTATCTATCTATCTATCTATCTATCTATCATTTATTTATTTTATTTTTATTTTATTTTAATTCCATTTATATCCCGCCCTTCTCCGAAGACTCAGGGCGGCTTACAAGCTTAGCAGTAGCCTTCATTCTATGTATATGCCTGCTTGTTAGGGCTTTCACACACACACCAAGCGGCATTATTACAAAGTCAGCTTAATTGCCCCCAACAATCTGGGTCCTCATTTTACCTACCTCGGAAGGATGGAAGGCTGAGTCAACCTTGAGCCTGGTGGGACTCGAACCTGCACTAATTGCAGGCAGCTGGTGTTACTTAAGGAGGCATTAGCCCACTGCTCCACCAAGGCTCTCATCTATCTATCATCTATCTATCATCTATCTATATCTATGTAGCTATCATCTATCTATCAACTATCTAACATCTATTTATCATCTTATCTATCAATCTATTATCTAGCTAGCTAATCTATCTATCATCTATCATCTATCTATCTATCTATCTATCTATCATCTATCTATCATCTATCTATATCTATGTAGCTATCATCTATCTATCATCTATCTAACATCTATTTATCATCTTATCTATCAATCTATCATCTAGCTAGCTAATCTATCTATCTATCATCTATCATCTATCTATCAACTGTCTGTCTGTCTATCTATCTATCCATCTATCTCTGCCACTGATCTCCAGTGGACTGTAGTAAAACAAACCTGGGTTCCCACACAATGTGTATCCTGGAGTTGCACCTGGCTTAGTAGGTTGCAGGAAAACAAACCCCTGTGACTTATGGCTCAGGGTGATGTGGGAACTTGGGATAAGATGTTATAGCAGCCTGGCCATGATTGATGGTATAGCATGATGGCCAGTTTAGCCAGTGGCAGCTTAATCAACACACAAGAGTTACAATGGTGTTTTTCAACCTGGGCAGTTTTATGACCTGTGGACTTCAACTCCCAGAATTCCTCACGCATAGATTTTAGCTACCGTGTAGTGTTCATTGCAGGGCACTTGCAGGGAGAGTCAAAAAAGTCAAGATGTCAGACACAACCATACAATTGCAACCCCTCTTCCTTTTCAAAACCCTTTGCTTCCGTTGCTACTGTTGCTCGGCCAAGGCCACCCTCTTGCCTTTTTTTGACCCTCTCCCCCATGCCCGTAATTCATTGATCCGAATTTTCTCAGCCAACTCCCATTTATGGCTTCAAAGGCCAGGATTTGTGGGGACGTCTGGAATCAACTTGGACAATCGTCCCCTAAAATCTGCCCAGCCCTTTGCAGGCAGAACTGTGGGCTCCACCCGAGCCCCCATGGGCCAATGGACAGTGAGGAAGACCCATCTCCAACCTCACTGATAGGCCTTGTAGGAGGAGAGCCACCCTGGCTGACAGCCCCCTCCCCACCTTCTCTGACTAAAGCTTAGCTTGAGCCCACTCTTGGTCCTTTCCTAAATTCCAAACTCGTCCTTAAGAACATCTGAACAGTGGTCTGCTTTTCAAAATCCTCTCCCCAAACGCAGAATCTGGTGGCCCAGTGATGGATTCTATTGCAAATCAGGGCTGTTTCCAGAGGAGGCAGAGGAGGAGAGGACCTGGAGCTTATGGGGCGAAGGAACTGGATGAGGCTGTCGGCAGGCCCAGAGGAAGAGAGAGAGGCTTTTGGAGGAGTTGGTGGTGGCGGCAGCGTGCTCCAGGGGCGAAAAGAAGCAAGGCCTCTTTAAGGAAAAGGTGGAAGAGTCAGGATCAGAAAAAGGAAAGAATACAAGCTAACTTGAGGGCTAATCCACATGGAGCCCCATTTCCATCTGTCCTGTGTGCCGTCGTTCACTCCCTAGAGACTAAAATGGACAATGTGAAATTTGAGCGGGCCACGAACAAGGAGTATATATCGGAGGTGGTGACCCTTTGAGAGCTGTAGGCAACGAAATTTCATTTTGATGTATGCCGATTGGTGTACATTCAAAGTGACCATAAACTGGCCCTTCGGCCTGGACAGCTCCTCTCCTGGGCTCTCGGACCGAAAGGCAGCATCTTGCTGGCCTCTCTCTCTCTCTCTCTCTCTCTCTCTCTCTCTCTCTCTCTCTCTCTCACACACACACACACACACACACACACACACACACACACACACACACCCCAACCCAGAGGAAATCCTTCTGTTGCAGTGTTGTGAAATGAAACAAAACCCCGCATCTTGTTTATTTCCTGGCTCAATTGTGTGGGCTGGTGAATGGACCCGGCCTGGCTCCTTCTTTAACCATTTCAGGGCCGCCTTCGGCCTTCCTCTCCCTTCCCTGATTGATGAAAACCTTGAGGGAGCTCATAAATAAACTCCCGCTGGCGTGTGAAGTCTGGGAACCAGGAAGTTGGTTTACGCTCTGCCTCCCACGCCCGCCCGGCATCAGCCAGGATTGAGACGGGAGGGAAGAGAGGAAAAGAAGAATCTGCAGAGAGAAAGAGAAGGAGTAGCGGATCAGCTACGTTGGTTTGCTGGCTTTTCTTGCAAAGACACCATGGTGGCCACCTTCACATCGCCAGTAAGCCCGACTGAGGCTCCGTGAAGGCTCAGCCTGGGCCAGTCAACAACCTGTTGCAAAAAAGAGAGCTGGATTTTCCTCTCAAACAAGCCTCGGCTAGGAAGGGGGTGCGAACCCAGCGATGGCCTCTTTTCCTTGCAAGGGGAAGGGAGAAAACTCTCCCACCCCCCCACCCCACCCCTGATGCATGCGAAGATGCCGGGCACTTTAGATTTCCCTGGAAAGGAAGGCAGCAGTTGGAAAAGCAGAGAAATCGGGACATTGGCTGACTCTCCGGGAGGTTGGGGGCTCCGATGACTTTCCGAGGCCTTCAGGTGGCTGCGATGCCAATCCAGGCTGCCATGGGTACCTCTGGGGCTGGCATGGAGGCCCTTTGATTTCCAACAAGACACATTTCAGGCTCCAGCAGAGCAGAGCCCAGAGACGTCTTTTTGTTTGGCCCAACAAAGAGGCTTTATCTCTGGAGCTGCGCAGAGGAGGAGGAGGAAGAGGAGGGAGGCTGGAAAGGCAAGGGGAGGCACGGGGGGGGGGGCTGTGAGAAAGGGAACCGGGAGCTGCCCTGGCACAAAAGCGCAGCCTGCATGAAACAGGAGCCGCTTGCATCAGATAAGCGGCGCGTAAGGAGCGTTCTTGGCATTCCCCGCTCCCGCTGAGCCCGGCCCGGCAAGAGAGTCCCTTTTCCTTGAGGATCCTCGCCTTGCCAGAAGAGGGAAACTAAGTCCCAGCTCAAGCTGTCCCACTTGGTGCCTCCCCAGACCCTCCTTGCCAACAGGGCTGAAAGCCTTTGGATCCCCTCACTGGGGCTTGTTCACACACCAGGCTTGAGAGCAAACATGGAGAGACGTTGTTATGCGCACTCAGTCAGCTTGGAGAGGGATGCTTTTCAGATGGCAGCCTGGCAGGCTGCGGAGGAGACTCCGTTGGGAGGTCAGCAGAACAAGCCAACCATGGCCAGGTTGATTGGCTCTCTTGCAGCCCCCCCTCCCCTTGCTCTGACTTGGCTGGGGGCTTCCACCATTCAGGCAAATGTGGCAGGGTCCCCAATCTTCTCTTTTGCATCTTGCTTTAAGGCAGACATGTCAAACACAAGGCCCGGGGGCCGGATCCGGCCCGCGAAGTGGTTTCATGCGGCCCGCGAAGCCATCCTGGAAACAGTGAGGGACCGGCCCCCACTGCCTTGGCCCTGGCCCAGAGACCCTCCTCCTGCCAGAGACCCTCAGATATGTCCCACTCCTGCCCAGGCCCCCCCATAGGCACCCTTGATGCGAATGATGTAGAGCTGGCCACGCTTAACCCAGTAGGCCATATGCACTCTAGCCATGCCCACCCAGTAGGCCACACCCACCCGGCCCCTTGAGGGCAACCGCAATGCTGATGTGGCCCTCAATGAAATTGAGTTTGACACCCCTGCTTTAAGGTGGACAAGAATGACATCCCCCCCCCAAATTCTTGCAATCCAAATGCAAAGCCGCTGCAGCTGCGACCCCTGGATTTCCAGGAGTGGATGAGGATCACAGCAGGCAGTGGCCCTGGGACAGCAGCCAGATGCCTGAGGAGGATGTGGTCACAGGTCCTGCAGACTAAAACGTATGAAGAACAGTTTGGGAATGGCCAGTCTAGAGAAAAGGAGGACGGGGGGGGAACACATGATAGCAGTCTTCCAGTGTCTGAGGGGCTGCCACAAAAGAAGAGGGGGTCTACCTGTTCTCCAAAGCACCAGAAGGCAGGACAAGAAACGATGGGTGGAAACTGATCAAAGAGAGAAGCAACCTGGAATTAAGGAGAAACTTCCTGACAGTGAGGACAACTAACCAGTGGAACAGAAGTTGCCTCCAGAAGTGGTGGATGCTCCATCACTGGAGGCTTTTAAGAAGACGCTGGACAGCCCCTTGTCTCAAATGGTGTAGGTTCTCCTGCTTGAGCAGGGGGCTGGACTAGAAGACCTCCGAGGTCCCTTCCAGCTCTATTTCGATTGATTGGTGTTCATTTCCTCCTTCTTTATTCTGATTTGACTTCCAGTTTGATTGTCCCGAGGAGAATAAGAAACGACTCCTTAAGATCCCTTCAGAAATCGCATGAGGAGGGGTAACGTTGCTTATCCTCAGAGGGAGTTTTGGCTGCCGCTATCTGTGGGGACTTTTGTTTTGGCTGCTGTGATGGCCCTGGCCAGGCTGAAGGGTAGCAGATGGAGAAAGTTTCAAGGTGCTGAACTGGCAACATTTGTGCAACGACTGACGACAACGGTATGGACCAGGGGGTAGGCAACCTTGGCTCTTTTATGACTCGTGGACTTCAACTCCCAGAATTCCTGAGCCAGCATGGGGGAAGTATGGCCCCCTCATGACTCGTGGACTTCAACTCCCAGAATTCCTGAGCCAGCATGGGGGAAGTATGGCCCCCTCATGACTCGTGGACTTCAACTCCCAGAATTCCTGAGCCAGCATGGGGGAAGTATGGCCCCCTCATGACTCGTGGACTTCAACTCCCAGAATTCCTGAGCCAGCATGGGGGAAGTATGGCCCCCTCATGACTCGTGGACTTCAACTCCCAGAATTCCTGAGCCAGCATGGGGGAAGTATGGCCCCCTCATGACTCGTGGACTTCAACTCCCAGAATTCCTGAGCCAGCATGGAGCGCGCAAGGCATGATCCAAGTCAAGGCACGGTGTCAGTCCAAAGCAAGGCAGAGATCACAACAACTAGGAAACAAGCAGCTAGGATCTGTCTGCTGTGCTAAATAGCCAGCTTCTGGTGCCAAAGTTCTCCGCCCCTGGACTAGACGGTCCAAAGTAACTCTACAATTCTGTGCCTCTATGTTTTTTGGGGCATCTCATTAGATAAACGCATCCAGTCACCTGGAGATAGTGTGATGTGGCTTAATTAACCTGGTTATAGTGTGTTGTGGCTTTGCAGCTTAGTTCTAGCTCAGGATTATCTATTGTGGTTTAGCCATTATGACTTCAAGAGTTTTCCTGTCATTGCAGAGGATTGGATTATGTGATTTGAATCAGAATAGAGCTGGGAGGGACCTTGGAGGTCTTCTAGTCCAGCCCCCTGCTCAGTTGGGAGACCTATACTATTTCATACAGGTCCAGTCTCTTCTTGAATACCTCCACTGAGGGAGCACCCACAACGTCTGAAGGCAAGCTGGTCCCCTGGTTGATTGTCCTCACTGTCAGGAAGATTCTCCTTAATTCCAGGTTGCTTCTCTCCTTGGTTAGTTTCCATCCATTCTTTCTTTATTTTATTTATTTATTTTATTCCATTTATATACCGCCCTTTCCTGGAGGACTCAGGGCGGTTTACAGGGTAATTAAAAACCAAAAATACAAAAGTTAAAAACCAAGTTTAAAAAAGATTAAATTTATCCCTGTATAAATAAAACCCCAATTAAAATAAATTAATCCTCAGCCTGGGCCAGAGAGCTCGAAGAGCCAGGTCTTCAGGCCCCGGCGGAATGAACGGAGGTCGGGGGCAGTCCTCAGCTCCACTGGCAGCCCTCTTGTCCTGCCCTCTGGTGCTTTGGAGAATAAGTTGACCCCCTCAAATACTGGAATACTGCTTTCACACACACACACACACACACACAGACACACACACACACACACACACACACACACACACACACACACACAGAGTCCTTCTTTTCTCTAGACTGGCTATACCCAATTCCTGCAACTGTTCTTTATATGTTTTTGCCTCCAGGCCCTTAATCATCCTAGTTGCCTTCCCCTCAAAAGGCAAGCTGTTTGCAGCATTTTGCATTAATTCCAGGAAGATTTGGGGGTGGGAGGGGTCTGCCCTTCCAACTCCACGTTGGAGGAGATTCCTCATGATAGCATGAATGGCCAAGAAATCCAAACCCGTGGATCATCTCAAACCGGAGCGCAAATCTTTCCTGTAGTCTGCAATGTTTTTTGGAAACCTGGTACTATCTGAAGGGTGTTTGAGATGCAGACAACACAGAGCCATCCCCAACAGCTTGCGCCTGTCTTCCACAGTGAAGGGAGACAGGCAGTGGTGGGATTCAGCCGGTTTGCACCACTTCGGCAATGTTTTGTTGCCCAGGCCCAAAATGGACTTCCAGAAGAAGCGTCCACACAGAGAAGCGGTCGTTCATATATTTGAATCCCACCATTGGAAGGAAGAGGGAAGGGGAGGGAAGGGAAGGGGAGGGAAGGGAAGGGAAGGGAAGGGAAGGGGAGGGGAGGGAAGGAAAGGGGAGGGGAGGGAAGGGAAGGGAGCAGTGGTGGGATTCAACCAGTTCGCACCACTTCCGCAGAACTGGTAGCTAATTTTTTGTCGCCCAGGCCCAGAACGGACGTCCGGCAGCAGCATCCACACAGAGAACTGGTCGTTCACCTATTTGAATCCCACCGCTGGACCCAGGGCAGAAAAAAACCCTGCAGCCAAGAAGGCTCCACAGCCCTTTGCACCGCTCAGGTGACCCTGAGGACACAGGCAGACTCCCTATGGCCTGGTATGGAGTCCCTGTGCCTTCTCTAAAAGGAGGCAAGGAGTATAAATCCTGCCAGCCCCCACCATCCAGTCAGAGCTGAAGAAGCGAAAGGACTTTAAAGGAAAAAAACCAAGAAGCACCTTCGGGACAACCTCGGTCATTCAAGCTGGGAAGGCCAAAAAGCCGCTCTTGGTTGAATGACAAATATTAATTATCGCTTCGTTGTCGTCGCTCTGAGAACGGCCAAGAGTAAAGGTGGGAGTTCCTGAAATGCCTTCCTGAGGAGGGGCCGCGAGAGAACATCATCGGGGCAGGGCAGGTTATTTCATGCCGTTTTGCAGCCGCAAACAAAGCGGATTTTTGCCTTCTGGTTTTTACACCAAGCGTGTTCTAAAAGAGAGACCCAAAGAGCCAAGTAGGGTATTTTTAGGCCACCTCTTTTGGCTCTGAAACCCTTTGGGGGCTGCACGGATTTTAACGTGAATGAAATCCCTTTCCTGAAATTCCTGTGCTTAGCTCCTGTTTTCTCTTGGACAATTGTAATTGATTCTGCTGCCTGTCCCTTTCCTGTTTATTGTCTCCCGCAAACAACAATATGTGGTCTTTGTTTTTCACCCGGAGGGGCTTTCCTGCACAACAGGAGCCTCCCCAGAACTACAGGCCACTTTGGAGCTTGTCCTCCAGTGCAGGACTGTGGTGGGCCTGCATCCACCCGGGCTTTTTAGCATCTTGCAGAGCAAAACCAGCCAGGATTTAAATTTAATGTGGAGGAAAGCAAGGTTTTATACCTAGGCAGGAAAAACCAAAGGCACGAATACAGACTGGGCGAGAGCCGGCTTAAAAACAGTAACTGTGAGAGGGACCTTGGGAGTCCTAGTGGACGATCACTTGACTATGAGCCAGCTGTGTGCAGCCACAGCCAAAAAAGCTAATACAATCCTGGGTTAGTATAAACATCCGGACCCTCCTTAACCACCATGGCTTCTCTTGCTGGCCCTCTTGCAAGCAGAGCTTCCTCACAGGCTGTGTGCGAACCCCAGACCTGCATTTGGGGACCCCTTTGCCTCCTACATTAGGCGAACTCACCCAATATAGGCTCCTTGGCTGTTTGGTGGGCTCGAGCAGTTTGGCAACAGGGGGAAGGGGGGGCACCAATGCAGCCAAATGGTTTTGGTCTGCTGCGGGGATCTTGTAGGAAGACAGTGCTCCCCCCCAAGAAATGAATATTTTGGGAAATATTAAAAAGGCAGTATATTATATTATATTTCCCCAAAGGAATCATGGAGAAGATCTTAAAAGGCAGAAGCCACCATCCCCAAGTCTCTCTGCCCCAAGCAAAGGCCAGGTCTGTAGAAATGCAGATCTGTTATTCCTTTCAGAAAGTCTGGATCCAAGAAGCTTAGAGCTGATGGGATTAGAAAGACAAAGATCCCTAGAACCAACAACCCCTCACCCAAAAAAATCCAACATAGGACTTAGCCATCAGCCACAGCCCCAGGGAAGCAGGACATGACCTTTGTTTGGGACATAATAGGATTGACCCACTACCATTAGAATACCAGAAAGGCACCCGTAACCTCAGGTCAAAGTTCATGCCACAGGAACAACTCCAAACACAAAAGCCCAGGAAGGTATAAAAACCTTCCACTCCCTGCTCCATGTGGTCAGCTGCTCCAAAGCCACATTTGTGTCTGGCTCTGCTCTTCAATAAATGACAAGCTTTTTCTAAAGCAGTCTCCACTTATTTATTCCCGGCTTGGACTGGACCCTGATGAAGATTTTTCTGTCAACAATCTGATGTCCGTTTTGTGCCCTCACCCAGCTTTTTGATATTTTTGTATTTGCGATAGGACCTCAGCTGATTTTCGTTGTAGGGTGTCTATCATTGAATTGATCGTGATCATTAGGTACTATTAATCATTCATTTTCATTTTAAGTTTATTAAAATGTCAACCTCAGCTATTCTACACGGGATCTTGCACAAATTTCAAACGACGTTTATTCATTGTTCAGACTGATTCCTAAAACCATGAAACTACACTGAAGAAGCTTTTTCTTATTTTTCATTTTATTTTTATCGTGAGGTTTGGGCTTGGTGTCCCTTAAAAAGAGATTCAGCATCCGAGTTTAAAGTTGGTAGGGCAGATAAAATGGCCTCTTCCTGTTATAATCCAACATTTTTTGTAGGTAAAGAAAATATCTGATGTACTGAAAATCAGTTCAACTAATAACATGTTGGGAAATCCAGTGGGATTAATAAAAATGGCTCCATAAATTTTGGATTGATGGAGGGAATCTTTTTGTTCTGCCAGAGGTGTAAATATCCACCTTGATTAAAACCAACTTTGTATCCATCATCAGAGCAGTTCCAGAGTTTTCTTTTGATTTAGAACATCTGCATCGTACAGATTTACCTTGAATGGACTCATTTACGCAGTTTTCAGATTTATTGGAACACCAAGCTGATTTTTCATACCACTCTGGAGGCCTGCAAATTATTTCCAAATTTATTTTTCTCTGCAGTTTTAAGTTTGCCTTGAGTCAGAATACTTCGGGGAATTGATAAAATAGCAAGTACTTTTGGCAAGTATTTTATTTGTTATTAAACTTTCCTCAGACAGATTCAGGCTGAGGTGGTGGTGAAGATGCTGGCCTAGAGTTGTAGTCCTGTCTTAGACATGAAAAATCGGCTAGGTGACCTTGGGCCAGTCCTCCTCTCTCAGCCGAGCCCACCTTATAGGGTTGTTGTGGGGAAAATATAAGAGGAAGAAAGAGTGTTAGGTATGTTTGTTGCCTTGAGTTATTTAGAAAAATAATAATCGCAGGATAAAAACAGATTTTAAAGAAATAAATATTTTTATTCATTTACTTATTGAACAAGTTTATTTGTATGTAAATACAAATAAAACATTTTTGGAATGTGAGTCACTTCCTAGCCTGAAGTTTTGAATTAATCTCATCAAACATCTGAAATATTTCTGGAACAAGAACTTTATTAATATTGCCTCTACGTTGGGTGGTTGACCAGACTTAACCTCTGAAGTTCTGCCAGAAGTAATGGCACTATTCAAAATATTTTAAAGGAGAGCGGAGATCATTGATTGATTGATTGTGTGCCATCAAGTCAGTGTCAACTCTTAGCAACCACACAGAAGACTTTCTCCTAGATCAGGGGTAGGCAACCTCGGCTCTTTTATGACTCATGGACTTCAACTCCCAGAATTCCTGAGCCAGCTGGCTCAGGAATTCTGGGAGTTGAAGTCCATGAGTCATAAAAGAGCCGAGGTTGCCTACCCCTGTCCTAGATGATCTGCCCCCAACCTAGTTTTTTGGGTGTTCTGATGGTGGACCCTCATCTTGCTGCTAGCCAACACCTTTTTCTATTTCTTCCCATTGATTGATTAGATGCCATCAAGTCAGCATTGACTCTTAAGGGACCAGACATATAGATTTTTTCCCAGGACAATCTGGGAACATGTCCCCATGTTGTCCATGGAGATTCCAACCATCCAGGTCATGGTGTCCCAAGGACTTTCTTGATTTTCTTTCCGTTGGAAACGTTTCGCTTCTCAACCAAGACGCTTTTTCACTTCTGAGAACTGATCCCCCACGTCCCAAACCTGTTCCCATCACTACTGTTATTATTATTTTTAACTGTTTTAACTTTTGTATTGTATTGACGTTTTTAAATACTTTGTAAACCGCCCTGAGTCCTACGGGAAAAGGGCGGTATATAAATTCAATAAACTTAAACTTACTGTAACCAGGTCCACCCACCTTGCTGCTAGTAACCCTCTTCTCTTTCCTTCTGCCTTTCCCAGGATTATGGACTTCCCATGGTAGTTGGGTCTTTGCATAAGTTGACTAAAATATGATAATTTGAGACAGGTCATTGGTGCCTCAAGAGGCAACTCTGGCCAGGCTTGTTCTGGGATCCATTTCTTTATTTTTTCCTGGCTGTCCCTCTGAAATTCTCAAGATTTTCTCCAGCACTAAAGTGCAGAATTTTTTCTAATTCCTGAATAGTTTTTTTTTTAAAAAAAAAAGAGTCTTCATCCTTTTTTTAATGGTTGTTTCCTACAAAGGGGATAAGGAGCACCAGACCGCTTTTTGCTCCTTTGGAAAAAGAGAAAAGAAGGACTACGGGGGAGACGTGATAATAATAATTACGGTAGTTGATTTATTGATTAGCCATATCAAAGTGCAAAGTTCCAGCCACAAGTTGTTACTAAAATTTGATAAACAGAATTTAAAATGGAATTTGATAAGATACAATTTAAAATGGAATTAGAATAAAATACGAACTAAAATGAAATGGGAATAAAATACAATCTAAAATGAAATTGTAATAGTGTACAATAATTTAAGATATAGATAAAATATGATAAAATTATATGTTGGAGCCGCCCTTGCAATCTACCCCAATCAGTAGGGGAGACATGACAACAGTGCTCACCACGTTACAAAAAAGATGTTGAGACTTTGGAAAAAGTACAGAGAAGAGCAACTAAAATGATTAAAGGCCTAGAGCAGGGGTCTTCAAACTTGGCCCTTTTATGACTTGTGGACTTCAGCTCCCAGAATTCCTCAGCCAGTGTGCCTGGCTGAGGAATTCTGGGAGCTGAAGTCCACAAGTCATAAAAGGGCCAAGTTTGAAGACCCCTGGCCTAGAGACTAAAACGTATGAAAAGCAGTTGCAGGATTTGGGTACGTCTGGTCTAGAGAAAAGAAGGAATAGGAGTGACACGATAGCAGTCTTCCATCGTTTGAGGGGCTGCCACAAAGACGAGGGGCGGGGCCCACCTATTTTCCAAAGCAAAAGAAGGCAAGACAAGAAACAATGGTTGGAAAGTAATCCAGGAGAGAAGCAATCTGGAATTAAGGAGAAACTTCCCGACAGTGAGTGCAATTAATCAGTGGAACGGAAGTTGCCTTAAGAAGTTGTGGGTGCTCCATCACGGAAGGGTTTTCAACAAGAGACTGGACAGCCATTTGTCTGGAATGATATAGGGCAGGGGTCTTCAAACTCGGCCCTTTTATGACTCATGGACTTCAACTCCCAGAATTCCTCAGCCAGCATGCCTGGCTGAAAAATTCTGGGAGTTGAAGTCCATGAGTCATAAAAGGGCCGAGTTTGAAGACCTCTGATATAGGGTCTCCTGCTTGTGTAGGGGGTTGGACTAGATGACCTCCAAGGTCCCTTTCCAGCTCTGTTATTGTGTTATGTACTAGTAATGTTAGCTTTAAGAATGTCAGATTTATGAGATCATGTCAAAGTTCTGTAACTCAGTTTCCATCAGCAGCTGGCTAGATGCTTCTTTGAAGTTAGCAAGCAAGTTTGTTTATTTTTTAAAAAAGCATTTTAACCCCAACCCTAGAGCTGCTTACAACTGTCAGAAATGAGATAATCCCCATCCACAAAGTTCAGACCTAAAAGACATGCAAAAGGGGAGGGAGAGGGGTGGGTGGGGGAGGCGAAAAGCAGAGGCCTTGGAAGCTAAATTCAAGAGTCATGGGGGCAAAATGGCAGATTCAGCCCCACTCAGCTTCTGAACTGGTTTGTCATTTTGTGGACCAAATGATGAATTGCAGGCGGAAAATCTGCAGGACTTCGTAACTTGCTTTGTATTAGCAAAGAATATCTGTAGCTCGGGATTGAACTGTGGTGTTCAATGGTGCTTTCTGGATGTGATTGTTTTCTCACAGAGGTTTCACGACCCTACTAGATAACATCAGTGCTAGAAGTGAGCGTAATTTGCTGTCTGCTTATATACTGGTTGCTCGCCCTGTCAGTGTTGATGGGACTATTCTTGGTGATACCTTGATTAAGCTGTTAATTATTGTTGGGTTGTTTTTTCTGAGTTGCTAGTTCTTTGATTGCAGTAGTGTTTACTGCTTGACTGGTTGGTCTAGTAACCGCAAAATTAATAGTAGGCCAACAATCAAATAGTATACGGCAGCCTAATTAAGGAATCACCAAGAACATCTCACCAACACTGACAGGGCAAGCCGCTTGTACGTAACAAAGAGTGAACTCCACTTCCTTCTAGCACTGATGATGTTACCTATTTGGGTCTCGAAACATCTGCAAGAAAGCAACCAAGCCCAGAGAGGACCAAGGACCCAACTGTTGCTTTCCGTTGCGGTGGGACAGTTGCAGTGCTGCATGACATCTTGATTTATGAAGTAAAGGTAAAGGTTCCCCCGCACACGCGTGCTAGTCGTTTCCAACTCTCGGGGCCGGTGCTCATCTCCGTTTCAAAGCCAAAGAGCCAGCGCTTGTCCGAGGATGTCTCCGTGGTCATGTGGCCGGCATGACTAGACGCCAGAGGCGCACGGAACGCTGTTACCTTCCCACCGTAGTGGTCCCTATTTTTCTACTTGCATTTTTACGTGCTTTCGAACTGCTAGGTTGGCAGAAGCTGGGATGAGTAACAGGCGCTCACTCTGTTACGCGGCACTCGGGATTCGACCCGCCAAACTGCCGACCTTCTAATCGACAAGCTCAGTGTCCTAACCCACTGAGCTTAACCTAATTTTAATTTAATTTAACTTAACTTTAATTTAATTTAATTTTAATTTTAATTTAACCTAATTTTGGATTCATATCCCGCACAAGTACAAAACTGACCATGATTAGCACTAACCAACAGGAACAATTGCAAACACTAAGCCAATGGTGGGATTCAGCCAGTTCGCACCACTACGGCAGAACCGGTAGCTAATTTTTTTTGTTGCCCAGGCCTAGAATGGACTTCCGGAAGCGGCATCCACACAGAGAACCAGTTGTTCACCTATCTGAATCCCACCATTGCACTAAGCCCTTCCAGGCCGGTTTAGTGTGTTGTGTGAATCTCGTGCTGAGTCCCTTCATCCAAAGCTGCATCCACTCATTCTAGGATGTCTGCTTGCCGTTCTCACAAAGTGGATCTTTCAACTTGCCTGCTCCCTGTTCTGACAGGGCCACAACAGAACGAAATGTGCTCCCGGATTCCTACCACTGTAATGCAAATTTGCTGGATCTCTCTGCTGGCTGGATCTGTCTGCTTAGTAGAGCCTCCATGGGCAGGGGCAGTCCACCTCTGATTTCCCAGTGGATGACCCAATGAAACTGATATTTGGCCAGCTTATGATAAGGACAGTGCCGGCCTAGAAAGAATTCCCTCTGCCTTCCGTGTCCAGCTGGTTTGTATTATGCAAAACTCTGTATTATCGGGGTTTCCCTACCATTCCATGCCAAGCTAGTGTGCTTTGGCACCGAATGTTACACAAATCAAGGCCACTGTTATTTCACAACCAAGGGCTGTGGCCAACCGAACCGAGGGTTGCTTATTCGGCAGATGAAGAACAGCCTGGCACCCAGCATGAGCCCAGTGGCTGAAAAAGGCCCTCCACCAGCCTGGAAGATGGGCACCCTTGCGCCATAAATCCTGGCACATTTCTTCCTGGCAGGAAAATTTCCAGGCAGAGCAAACCCTGCAGTTGCTACGCCGTGGTGCTTTTTATCTGAAGGCGACCGTTGGGAAGTCTTGTTCAAACACGCCGAGCCACAAATCAAGCTGATGCTTTTTTTTTTTTTTGCCTCGCACTTGCTGCTGATGGGACGCTTCTGTGTATTTGTTTAAAGCGCCCAATCCGGAGCGCCCGCGTTCCCCAAACCTCTCCCTCTGCCAATTGAAGGGCTGCAGCAGTCTCAAAGCCCCTGGGCGCCTCCTTTCAGCACCCCAGTTCAGCCCCACACGGTTGCCACCAAGTCCCATCCTGCTCTCCAAGCGCCCCCGGCTCAGATTCTCCCTTGTCTGCTTGAAAATTGGACAGCTTCACGCTGGGGAGTGGGGTGGAGGGGGGCAGGTTAGCCCCTCATTCTGCTGTGTGACCCACCCAGCCATCCTGGCTTCTTAACCGCAGTTGGGAGGGGGTGTTGTCCCTGCTGGTTGCATGAAGCCAACCATCACGGTCTATCCCGCAAACCGTGCCAAGCTGCGCTGGGTGGCTTAGGCAAACAGAATAGCATCAGGCAGTTAGTTCAATCTGCTAATGTGGAAGAGGATCAGAGGGCATTTGATTCTCGCAGAAGTTCTCCGTTCTTGTATTTGCACAACTCTGCGTGAAAGCCTCGGGTTTGTTGAAGAAGTCGCAATGAATGTGTTCACATAGCGTGGGATCAGGGCAAAAATCCCGAGGACCGGGAGCGCCTAAAAGCCTAAACTGCTGAACGTGCGTGCTGCGGCTCACAAAAAGTTCAGATTCTTAATAAATTGGGTTAGCAACGGCCCTTAAGACTTATATGGGTTTTAAAATTTTCTCACTCTGTTGCTTTATTGTATTCTTACTTTATTGCTCTGTACACCGCCCTGAGTCCTCCGGGAGAAGGGCAGTATATAAAACAAATAAATAAAATAAATAAAATAAATATACCGCTTCACGGTGCTTCTCAGCCCTCTCGAAGCAGTTTACAGAGCCAGCATATGGCTCCCCCAACAATCTGGGCCCTCATTTTACCGGCCTCGGAAGGATGCAAGGCTGAGTCAATCATGAGCTGGTCCGGATTGAACTGCTGGCTGTGGACAGAGTTTGCCTGCAATACTGCACTTTAACCACTGCACCACAGCAGGGCTCTTAAGTTAGAAAAGATGCTACTGGACTCCTCCATCCTGAATAATATGCTGTCGTCCTCCTCTTCCTCCTTCTCTGGATGGTTGCGGCCTCCTCCTTGATCTTTTTTGAATGCCCCCCCACCAAACCCAGCTGATTTTAGGTCTTGACACCACCCCAGCCTTCTCACTGCACAAAAGTTGGTGCTCTTGAGTTAAGGGAGGCTGTGCACCCTGTTTTACCGACTGCAGGTAATCCTTGGCTTACAAGGACTTACAAGGATTCGTTTAGTGACTGTTCAAAGTTACAACAGCACGGGAAAAAGTGATTTACAGCTGGTCCTTGCACTTACAACCATCACAGCATCCCCATGGTCAAATGGTCAAACTTTGGGCCTGGCTAGTTTATAGAAGGGAGATCACAGTATCAGAAATCACTGGACTGTGGTTAAGGTGGATTAGAATAGAGCTGGAAGGGACCTTGGAGGTCATCTAGCCCAACCCCCTGCTCAAACAGGTGACCCTAGACCAGGGGTGTCAAACTCAATTTCATTGAGGGCCGCATCAGCATTGCGGTTGCCCTCAAGGGGCTGGGTGGGTGTGGCCTGGGTGGGTGTGGCCTACCGGGTGGGCGTGGCTAGAGTGCATATGGCCTACTGGGTGGGCGTGGCCAGCTCTACATCGTTCGCATCAAGGGTGCCTATGGGGGCCTGGGCAGGAGTGGGACAGATCTGAGGGTCTCTGGCAGGAGGAGGGTCTCTGGGCCAGGGCCAAGGCAGTGGGGGCCGTTCCCTCACTGTTTCCAGGATGCCTTCACGGGCCGCATGAAACCACTTCGCGGGCCGGATCCATTGATGTCTGCTCTATACCATTTCAGACAGGTGGCTGTTCATTCTCTTCTTAAAAGCCTCCAGAGATGGAGTACCCACAACTTCTGGTGGCAAGCTGTTCCACTGCTTAATTGTCCTCACTGTTAGGAAGTTTCTCCTTAGTTCTAGGTTGCTTCTCTCCTTGACTAGTTTCCATCCGTTGCTTCTTGTCCTGCCTTCAGGTGCTTTGGAGAATAGCTTGACTCCCTCTTCTTTGGGGCAACCCCCCCTCCCCGAGATACTGGAAGACTGCTATCATGTCACCCCTGGTCTTTCTTTTCTCTAGACTAGCCAACGTTGAAGCAGTATCCCAGAAAAAGGGAGTTTTTCAGTTTTCCAAGAAAATGACCTGAGGTCACCAGGCACACTTCACAAGCCAAGCATGAACCTTCTTCTTAGCACTATCTAATACGTGTTAGAAAATAATGTGATTTTATACCCTTTTGAAAACTCACAGAAAGCCAGGTTTGGCTGTGGGGGCAAATGGCTCCTCTGAGTCTCTGTGCAGTCTGGGGTCTTGGCAATCAAGTGGCCCCAGGAAAAATGCATTCATCTGAAGCCTCCCCTACCTTAATTTCAGTCAACGGCAGCAAGCAGAGACCAACTAAACTCTGCAAGGAAAAATAAGATGCAACAGATTTGACAGCCGCTGCAACTCTTGTCTCTTTTTCAACGCACCCACAAAGTCCACTTTGGAGAAACCAAAATATTGTGGTGATAAGAGAGATGAAAGGGATGCAAAAAAAAAACAACAACCCCTTCCATGCGCCGTTTGGACAAGTGGTGTCTTAGAACCCGCATTTGTCAGTAACAAGCGGCTGGTCTTATTTAAATATCCCGGGGCAAATTTCTCACTAAAGAAACTTTCCCACGCTGGGACTCTCCTTTGCCTGCACATTTTGGCAAATTTTTTGTTCCCGGAGCTGTCAAGGCGAAATGTATAAGCAATGCTGGTTTCACTTAAGTTTTTTTTTTCCAGGCCCCCAGGACACAAAAATAATTTACAGATGTGTGTTACCTGTTTATATTTGCATTAGGTTTTCCTTAGTGTACATAATATTTCTTAGCTTGCAGGAACAAAAAATAGATCCCACGGAGGTTTTTCTTATCCGTTTTATTTGAACTTGGGGGAAAAAAAAATCTCCCAAACTTCAGACATGTTTAAATCTGTCTGGGCAAAGGAAAAAAAATTTAAAGAACAACGAATCCAATGGAGGTTTGCCAAGATTTCCATTAAGTCAGGCTTAACAGTTATTTTTTTATTTTATTTTTTTTAAAAAATGCCTTCAATCCTGCTATTTTAACCCAAAGTATCTCCTCAAATTGTTCTTTTTTTTTTTTAGGGGCGGTCCAAGGATCCAAAAATCATTTAAGAGGTTTTGTAACATCTTTTAAAGCACATTTAATGGAAGAAGAAAGGGACTTCTGTGTACAAAAATCCCATGATTTTAAAAATATGCCTTCTGATAAATTAAAAGGATAAATTAGTTGCCTGTATTTCAAAGAAGGAATTCAGCTAGTTTCCTGATTTAAAAACAACAACAACATTTTGCATCTCTCTGCAGGTCCCCTCATAAAGCACAATTTCTCCAACAGTCTTCCTACAACCCCTCCTGCATTTTACAACTTCTGCATCCCCCACAAAGCTGCCATTGTAAAAACACGATCTGATTTTAAGGTGGAACCCCAAAGAATGAAGTCTAAGCCTTGAATTTAGCTTTATTTTCTCAAAAAGAACGAATGCCATTCTCCCCACTGAAAATTAGCGGGCAAAACTTCTGGTCTGGGGTCCTTGCTTACCCCCCAGGCCCCTGCCCACCCACGCGAGTCCCTATCAGTGTAATAAATGCTGGGCCAAGATGGTCAAGATGTGGCTTGAACCAGGCCAATTCAACAAAACACCATGAAAGAAACCAAATCTTACCAAACAAGTCTGCCGCTCACTGCCAGATGTGGCATTCAGTGCCAGCTGCTGATCACTGCACAGGCCCCAATTGAAGCAAACCCTAAGTGCTTCATTATTAACCATTAATCAGAATAGAGCTAGAAGGGACCCTGGAGGTCTTCTAGTCCAGCCCCTTGCTCAAACAGGAGACCCTATACCATTTCAGACAAGTTACTGTCCGGTCTCTTCTTAAAAGCCACCAGTGAGGGAGCGCCCGCAACTGAAGGCAATTTCTGTTCCACTGATTAACTGTCCTTAACCATTAGGAGGTTTCTCCCTAATTCCAGATTGCTTTTTAATTAAGGTTGCTTAATGAAGCCTAAGCTTCAAATCATGGCCATTACAATATGCCAAGTCAGAAAGTAGCCAAGGTGACTCCATGCACTGGATGAACCCAGTAAATTGTGGTTTATTCAGGAAATCAGTTAGGCCGGGGGTGGGGGGTGTAAGCAACCTTGGCTCTTTTATGACTCATGGACTTCAACTCCCAGAATTCCTGAGCCAGCCATGCTGAGGGGAAAGGGACAGGTTTCCAAGCTAAGCTGTGGTGGCTCAGGAATTCTGGGAGTTGAAGTCCACGAGTCATAAAAGAGCCAAGGTTGCCTGGCCCTGGCCTAGGCCGCTTTATGACTCATGGACTTCAACTCCCAGAATTCCTGAGCCAGCCATGCTGAGGGGAAAGGGACAGGTTTCCAAGCTAAGCCGTGGTGGCTCAGGAATTCTGGGAGTTGAAGTCCATGAGTCATAAAAGAGCCAAGGTTGCCTGGCCCTGGCCTAGGCCGCTTTATGACTCATGGACTTCAACTCCCAGAATTCCTGAGCCAGCCATGCTGAGGGGAAAGGGACAGGTTTCCAAGCTAAGCCGTGGTGGCTCAGGAATTCTGGGAGTTGAAGTCCACGAGTCATAAAAGAGCCAAGGTTGCCTGGCCCTGGCCTAGGCCGCTTTATGACTCGTGGACTTCAACTCCCAGAATTCCTGAGCCAGCCATGCTGAGGGGAAAGGGACAGGTTTCCAAGCTAAGCCGTGGTGGCTCAGGAATTCTGGGAGTTGAAGTCCACGAGTCATAAAAGAGCCAAGGTTGCCTGGCCCTGGCCTAGGCCGCTTTATGACTCATGGACTTCAACTCCCAGAATTCCTGAGCCAGCCATGCTGAGGGGAAAGGGACAGGTTTCCAAGCTGAGCCATGCTGGCGCAGGAATTCTGGGAGTTGAAGTCCACGAGTCATAAAAGAGCCAAGGTTGCCTACCCCTGAGCTAGGCCAAAGGAAGGCTGGTTAGGCTGTAGTCTCCCTCACTCATTACCTTCCTGGAGGGCCAAAGGATGCCTTTTAGCCAGGCTGGGACCCACTGGTTTTATTTTTGGGGAAGGAGACAGGAGAAAAGCGGAGAAGTCGCACCTCACACATTCAGCAAAACGTCCAGCTACAAGAGGGCAGGGCAAGGATGGGAACTGACCAAGGAGAGAAGCAACCTGGAATTAAGGAGAAGCTTCCTGACAGTGAAGACAACCAGAGGAACAGCTTGCCACTAGAAGTTATGGCTGCTTCATCACTGGAGCTTTTTAAGAAGAGGCCAGACAGTCTCTTGTCTGAGATGGTATAGGTTCTCCTGCTCGAGCAGGGGGCTGGACTAGAAGACCTCCCAGGTCCCTTCCAGCTCTATACTACTCTATTCTACTATCCACATGATCATGTGATCAAAATTCAGAAGCTTGGCAACTGATTCATACTTATGACCATTGCGGCGTCCTGGGGTCATGTGACCCCCCTTTTGCGACCTTCTGACAAGCAAAGTCAATGGGCAAGAGGCCAGATTCCACTTAACGACCAGGTTACTTAACTTAGCAACAGCAGCGATCCGCTTAACAAGGCAGGCAAGAAAGATTGTAAAATGGGGCAAAACTCACTTAACTGCCAGATGTCTCACTTAACGACAGAAAATTTGGGTCCAATTGTGGTCATAAGTCAAGGACTCTCTGTACAGATGCTGACCACTTCAGAGCCAGTTAAAGGAGGGGCAGTGCAACTTTGCAATTGGGGCTTGGAAGCATTCACTGGGAGAGGGGTGGGGGGGGTGCCCAAAAAGTCAACCTCATGGCTGCCATTGCTTATCCCTACCCTTTCACACAAATCGCACAACCACACATACAAAAGGGGGTACCTTCAGTGCTGACTCCTGCCATGGATGCTTCTCTTTGTGGGGGAGGCATTAGCAGGCTGTCCTCCCACGTTCACACACACACACACACACACACACACCAGGGCTTGGCATTGTGCAAATAACAGACTGTGAGAAGCGGGGATAATTCATTAGGGTCCTGGTGTGATGTTCAGATCATGTTATTCACATCCCAAAGTCAGATTACTTGATTTCGTACATTCCACGAAGCCGTGGTTATTTCCTGCCCTTATTTCCTTATAGTAAACCCCGGTTTGTCTTAGCCAAAGGGTAAGGAGTACACACAACCAACTGCGTCATCAAGTCAGAAACCACAAGAAGGTGCCCAACTCAGTCCTATGGACCCAGTAAAGAATGCCAGGATGATGGAGGACAAAGTCGACCTCTGTTTCCACTCCTAATGCTAACCGTGGATTATTCAACCACAGAATGGCGGAGTTCGCAGGTCAGAGCAGGCGAAGATGACAAACTCCCAGCCAAACCATCTTAAAGCACAAAGATGGCTTAATGCCTGTGTGAACCCCAATGGCCCAAGCGTCAGGAGGAGCCTGAGCACGATGCATTGATTTCATTTATTAGATTTTTATCCAGCCTTCGTTGCTCTACAACAACTCAAGATGGGAAAATATACACAATACTCCTTCTTCCTGCTATTTCCCTGGAAAGTGGATTAGGCTGAGAATAAATAGTTGCCCCAGAGTCACCTGGGCATTACGTGCCTACAGCAGGATTAGAACTAAGAGTCTCCTAGTGACTGGCCCAAAGTCGCCCACCTGGCTTTAATGCCTAAAGCAGGACTAGAACTCAAGACTCTTGGTTTCTAGACCTGCAACTTCATGGGTACAATACATCATTCTGGCTTACTGTCAGAATAAGAACCTTTCCGGGGCCATATGATGGACAGAACCTGGCTTAACAAGATATGATTTTTATGTTGACACAATGTTGTGCGCGGAGCTGGCCCAAAGCGACACACAACGCAGCAGCATTCAGCTAAAAGGCTACCCCGGTTAGCGGCTACTTTAGTGCATTATGAGATATAAGAGCTTCTTGCCAATCGCTTAACGCAGGGGTGTCAAACTGCCGGCCCACGGGCCAGAGTGTCACAGAGAAACCGCGACCATCCCATTGCTGGCAATGGGAAAAAGTTCCGATACATCGCGCGACGTCACGTGACATTGCAAGTTTGACATGTCTGGCTTAACCTAATTAAGGGGCACGTGTGACTGCAGGCCCTGTGCAGCCTCCACTCTCTTCCCCAGGCAAGCATCACAACAACCCTCCCATGTAGGTTTTGAAACTTTGGGAAAAGTTCAGAGAAGAGCAGCTAAGATGATCGTTGGCCTGGAAACCAAAACATATGAAGAACGGCCGCAGGATTTGGGAATGGCCAGTCTTGAGAAAAGAAGGACTAGCAAGGGGGACACGATAGCAGGATTCCAATATTTGAGGGGCTGCCACAAGGAGGAGGGGGGTCAACTTATTCTCCAAAGCACCAGAAGGCAGGACGAGAAGCAACGGACGGAAACTAACCAAGGAGAGAAGCAACCTGGAATTAAGGAGAAACTTCCTAACAGTGAGGACAATGAACCAGTGGAACAACCTGCCTCCAGAAGTTGTGGGTGCTTCATCCCTGGAGGCTTTTAAGAAGAGACTGGACAGCCATTTGTCTGAAATGGGATAGGGTTTCCTGCCTGAGCAGGGGGTTGGACTAGATGACCTCCAAGGTCCCTTGCAGCTCTATCCTGATTCTGGTTCTGCTTTTCCAAGTCTCCTGCTTGAACAGGGTGTTGGACTAGAAGACCTCCAAGGCCCCTTCCAACTTTGGGCACCTGATACTGGCCCATCTCTACTCTTGATGGTGGTGTGCTGATGGCCACCTGTCTGAAATGGTATAAGGGTCTTCTGCTTGAACAAGGGGGGGCTTGGACCTTGAGTCCCTCTCAACTCGAATGATGGATGATGGTGACGACGACTGTGAAGGCCATCCGGGAAGGCTGCACCCGTTCGGGAAGACCCGAAGACCCGAGTATCGAGGCAGCGCTGCGGGACTTGCCGAGGACCTAAAGGAAGCTCCGACTATTAGTTATAATAAGAGTTAAAAGTGCGAGAGAATTTAATATTTCATTGTTGTTTGCATATTGTAGATTAGGTTTGTCTGTATTTTTATACCCTGTATTTAGCTCTGGGAAGTCGGGGAGGGGTGAGGGGGAGGGGAGGGAAGAGTTGGGGAAGTTTGGGGAAAGGGGAGGGGTTTTGTCTTTTATATTTATATTTATATATATAAATATTTATATTTATAGAAGGGATGCGGTGGCTCAGTGGGTTAGGACGCTGAGCTTGTTGATCAGAAGGTCGGCAGTTTGGCGGGTCGAATCCCGAGTGCCGCGTAGCAGAGTGAGCGCCTGTTACTCGTCCCAGCTTCTGCCAACCTAGCAGTTTGAAAGCACGTAAAAAATGCAAGTAGGAAAATAGGGACCACTCCGGTGGGAAGGGAACAGCCTTCTGTGCGCCTTTGGCGTCTAGTCATGCCGGCCACATGACCACGGAGACGTCCTCGGACAAGCGCTGGCTCTTCGGCTTTGAAACGGAGATGAGCACCGGCCCCTAGAGTCGGAAACGACTAGCACGCATGTGCGGGGGAACCTTTACCTTTATTTATATTTATATTTATTATATTTTTATACCGCCCTTCTCCCGAAGGACTCAGGGCGGTGTACAGGGCAATAAATATAAAAACAGAATGCAAAAGTTAAAAAAACCGATTAAATATAACGCCCCAATAAAACAATGTACTGTAAAACTTTTCAATTTAAAAAAAAAAAACAAGGAGCTGCGACTTTGCCGGAACCTCCAGTGGCGGGTCGTTCCCGCGGGCGGGCGGGGTGGGGTGGGGGGCGTCTCGGCTGCTCTCCCGCCCCCCCCCCGCCTGGCCCGGGGAGGAGGAGGCGGGGCCTGGCGCGGTGGGGCCGCCCCCCCCATTCAGATGCAAAAACCCGCCCCGGCCGGGCCCGCCCCGGCAGCCAGCCTCGCTCGCGTGCGCGCCCGCGCCCTTTGCAAACTTCCCGGCCCGCCGAGAAGTTCCTCTTGCCGCAGCGCCGCCGAGCCAGCCGAGCCCCTCCGGCCCGACAGCCGCCGCCAGGAGCCAGTCCCGTCCCGTCCCGTCCGGAGCCAGCGCCGGGAGCCCCTCGGCCGGGACGCCGCAGGATCGCGCGGCGGGGATGCAGCCCCTCCGGGGAGGGAGCCGCTGCCGCTGCCGCCGTCCGGGGTTTTTGCTTCTGCTGCTGCTGCTGCAGCTGGCGGTGCTGCCCGCCTTCGCCGCAGGTACGCCGGGACGGGGGCGGGCAAGGCGAGGGTCGTGGGCCGGCGGGGGAGCCTCCCTGGACGGGCGCAGTCTACCTTGGCCGGCGCGGATCCGCGGGGGCGGGGGGGCTCGATATCGGCCGGCTTTCTTGCTGGGGAGCGGGGGGGGGGAAGGCGACGGATCGGCCGGACCTGCTTTCCTTTCCCCCATCGCTTCCCCGCGGCTGTGGAGGATGGGAAGGGCAGTCGCGCCGTCGGCGGGTCGAGAGGCCGGAGGGAGGGAGGCGGGCGGGCGCCTTGCAACGGGGACGGAAGAGCGAAGCTGCCGCCGCCGCCGCTGACCCGCCGCTCACCCCGCCGGAGGAAAGAGGCGCTTGGCGGCCGCCGCTTCTCCCTTCTCCTCTCCTCGGAGCGACTCCGCTGCGCCAAAGGAAACCGACCCGACCGGCTCGCCGGCTTCCCTCCCGGCGGCTTTTGTCGGCTGGCTCGCTTTGGGAAGGGGGGAGGAAGAGCTGCCCCCGCCCTCCTCCTCCTCCTCCTCCTGCGGCCGGGAACCATGGGAGCGGGAGTCCTTGCCGACCCGGCTGGGCCAGGCCGCCCGGGGCTTTTGCAGAGCCCCGTCCGGAGTGCGCGCCGTCGTTCAGGACTCCGGGCGGGCGCAGCCGGGGGGCGACCGGGCCGGGCCGGGGGACCCTCCTCGGGCAGGGGGGGCTGCCTGGGGCGCCCCCAGAAGCCGGGCCGGGGACCGCGGGGGTTTTTTTCTGGCCGCCTGAAGCCCTCGGGAGGGGAAGGAGAGGCAGCTTTGCCTGTGCAGCAGCTCGAAAGGCTGAAATTTATGTTTTGTGTGTCTGTGTGTGTGTGTGTGTGTGTGTGTGTGTGTTTTGCTCAATCCTTTTGTGAATGTGCGTCAGATTTCCTGTCCTCCCTTGTAGCCTCTCTACGGCCCCCCCTCCCCACCCGCCCTCTCTTCCTTTTTCTGCTTGTTTAACTGATGACTTGCAGGGCAGGGTGGGCTGTAAAAAAAAGTTGGGTGGGGGAAAGCGGAGGTAAAGAAAGAAAAAAGAGAGAAAGAAAGAAAGAAAAAGAGAAGAGAGAAGAAGGAAGGAAGAAAAAGAAAGAAAGAAAGAGAAAAGAAAGAAAGAAAGATAAAGGAAAGAAAGAAAGAAAGAAAAAGAGAGAGAAAGAAAGAAAGAAAGAAAGAAAGAAAGAAAGAAAGAAAGAAAGAAAAGAGAGAGAGAGAGACCTGTAGGTTTTGAAAGGCCAACGACTGGGGGGGGGGGAAGGGCTTGGGGGGAGCCCTCTCATCCTCCCCCCCCTCCCAGGCTTGGTCTTCTGCTGAACCTGGCTGGGTCCTTGGACGGTGCAGCTGCTGTGAGCGATGGGCCCTCGGAAGAAAGACTTTGATGTGAAATCAGAGTTAGTCAGAGTTGTTGGGGAGCCACGTGGTGCTCCCCTTAATCAGCGACACCAGAGACGGCTGTGTGTGGTGTGTACACACACACACACACAGGTGAGGCACAGGAGCTCCTGAGGTGGATTGGGGGTTTAGGAGTCGGTTGGCTCAGCCCAAACAATCCAGCCCTCCCCCTAAGCCTTCCGTAGTTGCCATCCTCCTGGCTTGGTACGATGGGGATTGTAGTCCAGCATACTCAGGAAAGCTCCAGGCTGCCTCGGATCCTTGCCCAGGCTTTGAAGAAAACCAGCCGGAGACAAAAAAAAAAAAGCCTCCGGGTAGCCAGATGGAGCACCAGAGGTGGGAGACCCGGGTTCAGATCTTGCAGTGGGTCGCCTGAGGGCTTCACACCCATCTGGTGGGGCCCAGGCCTTCAGAATCAGAACAGAGCTGGAAGGGACCTTGGAGGTCTTCTAGTCCAGCCCTCTGCTCAAGCAGGAGGCCCTAGGCCAGGGGTGGGGAACCTTGGCTCTTTTAGGACTCCTGGACTTCAACTCCCAGAATTCCTCAGCCACCATAGGGGAACTATGGCCCCTTCATGACTCCTGGACTTCAACTCCCAGAATTCCTCAGCCAGCATGGGGGAACTATGGCCCCCTCACGACTCGTGGACTTCAACTCCCAGAATTCCTCAGCCAGCATGGCTCAGCTTGGAAACCTCTCCCTTTCCCCTCAGCACGGCTGGCTCAGGGATTCTGGGAGTTGAAGTCCATGAGTCATCAAAGAGCCAGGGTTCCCTACCCCTGCCGTAGGCCATTCCAGACAAATGGCTGACCAGTCTCTTCTTAAAAGCCTCCAGGGATGGAGCACCCGCAAGCAACGCCTGAAGGCCAGCGGTTGTGACTTAGGAAGGGGCTTCGTGGCGGCCCTTCTCCCTCTGGAGAGGTCTCCCCAAGAGACGCCTGAACTTCAGCCTTTGGCGGAGGCCGCAGAGTGGGAGGCTGGCGAAAGCGCTGGCTGCCCGCTTGCCTTGTCCTTCCGTCGGGCCGGCCCTCTCCGGCCAGAAAGCGCTGGGCTGGCTCTGCGCCAGGGAGCCCCTTTGGAAGAAGGAAGGGGGAGAAAACATCCCTCTTTTTTTTTTTTTTTTTGGACGTCTGTTTTGGGGTGAGAGAGAAAAGGGCATCTTCCTGCACCAAGCCTCCCCCAGACATCTGACGGGAAGCTCGGAAACAGAAGTGGGGAACGGAAAGCGGAGCTTTCTTAAGGCCCCGGGGGCTGTTCTCGGGCAACCCCGCATGCGGCCGGGGCGGCCCCCCCTCTCCTTCCACCTCTGCTTTTCGGGAAGTGAAGAGGAAGTCGGTTCGGCCTTCCTGGGGCCGGGTCTGGTTTCGCTTTTGCGGGGTTTTGTTGCTTTTTTTTTGTTGTTTTGTTTTTTCTTTGCAAAGGGCAACTCCAGCTTTGTACCGTACAGGTAGTCCTCGACGTACGACCACGGTTGAGCCCCAGACCTCTGTCGTTAACCGAGACAGGGGTCAAGTGAGTTTTGCCCCGTTTTTTCTGGCCGCGGTTGTTCAGGGAATCGCTGGCAGTTGATAAGTTAGTTGGCCCGGATTGGGTTCGCCAGTCAGAAGGTCGCCAAAGGGGATCAGTGTGACCTTGGGACACAGTGGCCGTCGTACGTATGGACTACGTACATGTGTGTATGGGTCACCTGCAGGCAGCCTCGCTTGTGTTTCTTCCTGGGTGCCTGCTGGGTCCACTCCGGCCGGCCGGCAGCAGGCAGCTCCCCCGAGGAAGATCCCCACAGATGGGGGGGCTCCGATCCCCCCTTTGTCTGGGCAGGCGCTGCCGAGCGGCCCAGCTGTTGCTTTTTCCCACGCACGCCGAGCTGTGCCCCCTTTGCAGGAAAGGCCGAATAGCTGCCAAGCCAGGCGGTGTGTGTGTGTGTGTGTGTGTGTGTGGGTGGGTGGGTGGGCGTTCCTCCAGGAGGGTGGTGCACGTGACTCCACCCCTCCACTTTGGAAAGAAAGAAAAGTGGGGCATTTGCACAGCCCCAAAGCCCGATCTGGGAGCATCTTAACAGAGCCCCAGGTGTGCTTGTAACTTTTGCAATGTTGGGCTTTCAGGAGGTTTGCTCTCCTTTGGGTGTGTGTGTGTGTGTGTGTGTGTGTGTGTGTGTGTGTGAGGGCTGCTCAGATGGACCCTCTTCTCTCCCCAGTACAAAGGGACAAAAAGTCTCTCACACACATGACATACTTGTGCATGCTAAAAAAAAAAGGCTGGGGGCTTTGATTGCATGGTGATGGAGGCCATCGTGATATTTTTTGATCTCCCTTCCCTGAAGACCACACTCCCCCAAGAGGGTCTTCAAAGGGGCAAACCTGGCTGGCATCCTGGCCTGAACTATCATGGATTGGAGGGTTTGATGTGGTGAGTTGCATGAGCTTAGCTTAACGTAGGAATTCTTTTGGAAATCATGGCTTAGCTTAATGTAGGAATTCTTTTGGAAATCATGGCTTAGCTTAATGTAGGAATTCTTTGGGAGGCTTGGCATTGCTCCACTTTTTTTGTTTTCCTCCACTGACGGGTCATTCCATATTCTTTTAAGCTGATTGGTCTGTGACAGTATTGTTTTAGTAGACTAAAAGAATGTTTTTTAAGTTTGGGCAAGCCTCATTTTGCTTTCTGCTGACTCCCAAGTTGATATACAGTATTTTCCTTTGTAACGGCTCTGGGGTACTTTTGAGAGACTGTTGAGACTCTGGGAAGAGTGCAGAGAAGACCAACAAAGATGATTTTAGGGGACTGGAGGCTAAAACATGAAGAACAGTTGCAGGAATTGGGTACGTCTAGTCTAGTGAAAAGAAAGACTTGCGCCAACATGATAGCAGTCTTCCAATGTTTGAGGGGCTGCCACAAACAAGAAGGGGGTCCACCTATTCTCCAAAGCAAGACAAGAAACAACGGATGGAAACTAATTAAGGAGAGAAGCAACCTGGAATTAAGCAGAAGCTTCCTAACAGTGAGGACAATTAACCAGCTGGCCTTCAGACGTTGTGGGTGCTCCCGTCACTGCAGCCTTTTTAAAAAGAGACCGGACAGACACTTGTCTGGAATGGTACTGTAGAGTTTCCTGCTTCAGCAAAGGGTTGGACTAGAAGACCTCCATGGTCCCTTCCAACTCTGTTATTCTGTTACTTACCAGGCAGAAGAAGATGATTGCTCAGTCTGCATTTGGTGGTTCACCAAAGTGGGACGATAAATCAACTTGTTAAGATGCTCTGAGACAAAAGTGCTCTCTTATTTCTTTAGAGGATTTGAAAGTAACCCAGTCACTTTCTTCCGGTTCACAAGTGCTTCCATATCAAGTCACCTAACCTAGGAACAATTCTTCCTCATTGCAGGCAATTAAGCACATGTGCATTTAATGCCTAACCCAAACACAGAGGCCTATGCTTTAGCAGTTTATGGTTTTTTGCATCACACTGGTTTCCTTGATTGCACTTTTACAAATAATAAATCTTGATTTCATTGGAAGGCTAGCAACTCTTCCTGTACTTACATGCAGCTTGATTGTGGCTTAGCATAATGTGCAAAGCTGCTGTAGTTGGTAAACCTATAATCCTCTGTTAATATGTGCCAAACCAATTAACGATGTGAACCACGGATCTCTAAACTGTGGCTTAATGTGCTGTACAGACCAGGTCAAACGGTCCTATTTAGAGCCCAATCTGTGATTGGCATCCTCCTTGATGTTTTAGAAAAATTTCCCCTTTTTAAAAAATATGACTTTTAATTCTCTGTCAAAAAAAGTCAAACTGCTCTTCCTGCCAGTCGCTGTTCAGAAAAAAAAAATGTCCTGAAAACCTCTCACAGCCAAACCAATTTTGAGTTGATTCAGGCAGCCTGACAAAACTATTTTCAGGGTTAACAAAATACATTTATCCTGTTGACAGAACATACAGTGCCCAAAACAATAAGGGAAAACCAAAGTCTAGCCTGTTAGTTTGCTCCGTGAAGTCCCCACAACACCCTGGCCCCCAAATGCCGGAATCCTAGTTTTACCCTTCGGTCAGGATGTTTGGTGAAGTTAGCTTACGGGCAATCCTCGTAATTTATGATTTTCAACCTTGGCCACTTTAAGATGTGTGGGCTTCAGCTCCCAGAATTCCTCAGCCAGGATGCTGAATTTTGCTTAGCTATTCTTGTAGAAACAAAAGTCTTCTTTGAGTTTATTTATTTATTTATTTATTTATTTATTTAATTTAATTTTTATACCGCCCTTCTCCCGAAGGACTCAGGGCGGTGTACAGGGCAATACAATAAAATACAATATATAAAAATTTAAAAAATATTAAATACAACGGCCCAATTCAATAAATTAATACAAAGCGTTAAAATACCCCTAAACCCATCAGACCAGGCCGGCTTGTTCAAATAAATATGTTTTTAGGTCACGTCGGAAGGAGCGACTTCACAGACAGGTCCATGCTGCAGTGCTTTTCAAGCTTGACCGCTTAAAGATGTTTGGACTTCAACGCCCAGAATTCCCCAGCCAGCCATGGCTGGCTGGGGAATTCTGGGAATTGAAGTCCACATATCTTGAAACGGCCCAGCTTGAAAAACACGGTGTCAGAGATGATGTGGCTTTTCTCTTCAGTTGTAAGACAGTTTCCCACCATCGAGGAAGGAGCGTGGAACTTGGCATCCGTGTAATTTGGCTCAGATTGTCATCTTCAGCGGTTGAAGACACCAACCCTGGTGCTGGCAGGTATTAGATCTCAGATGACACGCGTGGCCCAGAGATGCTGGGCCATCCTGTCTGACGAACTCCCAGTTGCCATCCCATAATGCCATCCCATAATGCCAGTCCATCCCGTGAGGCAGCTTTTCCTTTTTATCTGCTTTCTTCAGAAAGAAATCTCCAGAAGGAGAAACCCCCCCCCTTTAAAAAAAAAACGAGAACTGCTAAGCTGCATTTCCTGGGTGGGTTTCTTTAGGCTACCTCCCCCCCCCAAAACCAACTTGGTTGATCGCAGAAAGGGGGGGGATCTCATGCTGGGAAGGTCAGGGGCACACCACAGAGAGTCATTTACACAATCATGAAGTTGAGGAAACTCAAAACTTTTCAGGTGCCTGCGTTGGTGTGTAGCAAGCTGTTCTCTTAGGACAGGGGTAGGCAACCTTGGCTCTTTTGTGACTCGTGGACTCCAACTCCCAGAATTCCTGAGCCAGCATGGCTCAGCTTGGAAACCTGTCCCTTTCCCCTCAGCATGGCTGGCTCAGGAATTCTGGGAGTTGAAGTCCATGAGTCATAAAGCGGCCTAGGCCAGGGCCAGGCAACCTTGGCTCTTTTGTGACTCGTGGACCTCAACTCCCAGAATTCCTGAGCCACCACAGCTCAGCTTGGAAACCTCTCCCTTTCCCCTCAGCATGGCTGGCTCAGGAATTCTGGGAGTTGAAGTCCACGAGTCATAAAAGAGCCAAAGTTGCCTACCCCTGTCTTAGGATAAAGAAGCAGTTTGATCTAGTGGTTTAAGGGACAGACTAGAACAGGGGTCTTCCACCTTGGCCCTTTTATGACTTGTGGACTTCAACTCCCAGAATTCCTCAGCCAGCGTGTCAGGCTGAGGAATTCTGGGAGCTGAAGTCCACAAGTCATAAAAGGGCCAAGTTTGAAAACCCCTGGGCTGGAAGCTGAGACAGTGGGAGTTCTAGTCCTGCCTTAGGCGTGAAAGCCCCCTGGGTGACTTTGGGCCAGTCCCTACCTCTCAGCCCAACCCACCTCACAGGGTTGTTGTGGAGAAAATCGGAGGAGGAAGCTGTGTTGGATATATTCACTGACCTCTTTGTAAAGAATAATAAAGGTGGGATACCAATAAATAAAATACAGATCTGGTGGCCTTATAAGCTGCTAAAGCAGATTCTGGTTCCAATTAGGACTCTTCATTATTTGGAAATTACCTGAAAAGAACACATTTGAGAGGGTAAATTATGATTCACGTCCTGGAAACGTAACCTGATTTACCTTTTTGAGTTCCTGCCTGTAAAATGGGTGTAGAAGGCTGTCAGTTGCCGGGGTGGTGGTGGTGGTGGAAAGAAGAAATATTGCATTTTTTTGAGGCTACTTGAATCTGTACAATAAATCATCTACTTTGTGGCTGATTTTGGCGGAGGGATGTCTGCTAAACCTAAATGTCCATTGACTTCAAATTCAGGCTATTTGCATCGATTGCCATGCGAATCGCTTGCATTGCTTTTGCCTATAATGGAGTGTGCTGCTTGAAAGGAAATCGGGCCCCTAAAATCCGAAGTTTGGTAAAATGAAGCAGTGAAGAAGCCCTGCTGTTTTACAAAAGCGCTGAAATGCTGCATCTGTCCAAGAGGACTAACCTCCTAACTCTGTCCTTTAACTTTTCCCAACCGGATGTGTGTTTCCAGAGCATCAGCCATTAACCCCGTGCTAGCTTGACTCAGTGCTTGGGGAGCGGGAAGCCTGGCACCTCGGAGCCCATGAGATGGGGCAAGGCCGCAGTGGTTCCTACTTGGACTTTGTGTGTCTCTCGACATCTTCCTTAAATCACCTGTGTTCTCTTCTTGCAGGTTTGCGATGCACCCAGCCTTCCGAATCCTGCTTGAACGGAGGGAAGTGTGAAACTTTTCAAAATGGAACAGGGGCATGCCTGTGAGTACCGGCTTGTTTTGTGATTTTGTTTTTTTGTAATCAGCACGGGGAACGAAAGCGTGCAAAAGATTTCAACCCTGAGATGTTTTTGTTCGTTGGTTTTTAGTGTTCCAAGTTTGGGACACAACACGGGCGTTCTAAAGAGGGTTTTCCCCAAAGAAAAGAACACTAGGCCTTTTGAATTTTGTCTCAGCTGAAGGAGGATATTCCTATTTGGCGTGGATCTGCTTTGTTTTGGGCTTGAAAACACACTGCAGGGTTTGGTTTGGTTTTTGCCAATCCCTAAGGAGAACAAACACACCAAGTAGGGGTAGGAATTAGAAGGAAGCCCAGTTTATGGCTCAGAGTAAAAAGCTGGGCTGTTCTTCAAGGAGTTGACAACAGTTTTGGTATCTTTCCCTCCCCTGCACTAGATGGTTGAAGATAGATTTAGAGACTCTGGGAAGAGTGCAGAGAAGAGCAACAAAGATGATTTTAGGGGACTGGAGGCTAAAACATGAACAGTTGCAGGAATTGGGTACGTCTAATCTAGTGAAAAGAAAGACTTGTGCCAACATGATAGCAATCTTCCAATGTTTGAGGGGCTGCCACAAACAAGAAGGGGGTCCACCTATTCTCCAAAGCACCAGCAGGCAGGACAAGAAACAACAGATGGAAACTAATCAAGGAGAGAAGCAACCTGGAATTAAGCAGAAACTTCCTAACAGTAAGGACAATGAACCAGCTGGCCTTCAGACGTTGTGGGTGCTCCCGTCACTGCAGCCTTTTTAAAAAGAGACCGGACAGACACTTGTCTGGAATGGTGCTGTAGAGTTTCCTGCTTCAGCAAAGGGTTGGACTAGAAGACCTCCACGGTCCCTTCCAACTCTGTTATTCTGTTAGATTGGCCTTGAGATAGAAGTGACCCAGACCCCCCCCCTTTTTCCCTTTGTGGGGAGACTGAAGAAGGCTAGGTTTGGAAGCCGAAGGGTGTATGAAAGTGGCTATTTGAAAAAAACACAGAGACAGTTTTATAGGGTTTTGGTGAGAGATGAGGCGTGTGGGGTTTTTCCTCCATTTTATGAGGGAGATACAGTTCCTCTTCATGCAACTGAGAGTTTGCTTATATCCATATGCCTGGACAAAGTCTCTTGTGCGCCTTCTAGCAAATGCTGGTTTACCAAAAGGGGACATGGACGTATATGAGGTTCCGCCATTGATTAGATCACTTGTTGAGGAATCAACTGGAACATTTTCCCCATGAACCAGAATGGCTTCTGTAATCTGGTGGCTCCTGAATTGGTTCCTTCCAGACACAACAGGCTTGCGTCTCCTCAGGTTAACAAATCTGGGTGCTTGCATCACAGCTGGAGAGCACCCTGTTGGGGAAGGCTGCTCCAATCCAATCCTATCTACAAATCGTGGTGCATTCAAGGAACATTGTAGAATAGGATGTAGAATCCAGAAATTTCATAATTTGGTGTCCTAGGGGGGATTTTGCAAACTTTTGGTTTCTTAGCTAACTCCATAACGGGTATCAGCTGCCCTTGGGTCAGAACCCAACGCTATCCAAGTGGGTGGATGAAAAATTCAGCTTGCTCTTTGACTTTTTGACTTTTCTGTTGAAGAAATATGAAAGTTGCCTGCCTGGTTCCAGTCTAGATAAGTATGTTTGAAAAGTAGACGTTCGGTAGAATTAAATTGGAATTAAATTGAACCAAATCGAGAACCAGTGGGCATCATGGCTAAGTGGTGAACTATCGACCAGGGAAAGCCTGGCTTGAGGCTGTTGTCAATCATGGGAAACCATTGTGTGACTTCCCTACTTATCCCACAGGGTGGTTGTTACAGGGGTCAAAATGGGAGGGGCAGCACCGGTTGTGGCGTGTTGTGCCGGAAGGGGACAACTCGCCGCAGCCAGCTCGCCGCGGGACAAGTTTTAACAATTCGGTTTAGTTATTTAAAATAAATTTAAAAAAAAAACATTGTAATTTTTGCCGTTCGCATTTCATTCTGTCCCTCCTTTGGCATTTTTTCCCCCCTTAATAATTCTGTTCCGCCATTTCTTTGATATTAGTGTAACTCTTGTTCCGCAGCAAGCTGTCCGGGAAGGGGGGTGGGTTGCCAAACTTATCATAAACCCTGTTGTGCTCCTGAAGAAAAAGTGCGGTGAAAATCAGTCAAAGAAGTCAGTTCTTGGAGCACTGGGGTTTGCCCATGAGAAACCTGGCTTGTGGCGATGCAGTGGCGTTTGTGATCCCAATGGTGTATGGGGAGGAGGTGAAGTCTAGGGGAGTCAGCCCCCCACCCCCTCGTTCTTTCATCTTTCTCCCTTTCCACGCTTTGCGTTTCCGCAGGAGAAGCCTTCAGCAAATTAACCAGCTGGGGAGCCATTTAACAGACAAAGGCTCAGCTCCTTTTTTATTTTTATTTTTTATTTTAATTCCATTGATATCCCGCCCCTCTCCGAAGACTCAGGGTGGCTTACAAGCTTAGCAATAGCCTTCATTCTATGTATATGCCTGCTTATTAGGGCTTTCACACACACCCCAAGCGGCATTATTACAAAGTCAGCTTAATTGCCCCCAACAATCTGGGTCCTCATTTTACCTACCTCGGAAGGATGGAAGGCTGAGTCAACCTTGAGCCTGGTGGGATGCGAACCTGCACTAATTTGGTGAGATGCTGGTGGATGCAGGCCACGACACACATACATAGGTGCGCACATGCATACAGACACTCATGCACTCCTATATAAAAAATGTGTGTCTGGATTTTTGGCCCCAGAATCAACTCCACCCTGCACTCAGTCTAAATCTTGTTTTTTCTTTCATTCAAAGAGGGACAGCTGGGATTCGGTCAAAATTCGGCGGCTATTGTTAAGACGGGGAGATGAATGCTTTGTGACTAATCTCAGGAGGGTTCCCAGAATGCCTGATTCGGTCTTACCGCAGACCCCATTTATTTATTCCCCCTCTCCCCCCCCCCCACCATGTTCTTGGTCATTCTTCTTCTGCCTCAAAGACTCGTTTGTCTTCCCCAATTTACATGGGGTGGACAGATGGAATTGAATGGGGCCTGGACAGATGTGGGTGTTCTCTGCCAAGGGAGGGGGGGGGCTGCTTGCTGCTGCTGCAACTGCCACTGCCCCCCCCCCAGGGTCAGTCAGGAGGGGGGGACTTTCTTGCATAAACCCAAGTTTTGTTCCTCAACTTGCCGGTGCCGTTGGCATCAGCCGTTCTCTACTGGCGCTTTCCACGTGTGCTGGGTAAGGGTGAGTTATAGCTTAGAGGCCTCTGTTTTCGTGGCGGGCTCCTCTTGTGCTGGATAACGGGCTGTTGTGATGCCTTGCACGAGGACGGAGCTCCCCCAGGAGAGTAAATGCCCCCCCAACCGCCGGATTGGTGTTGGCTTAGGCGGGGATTCTCAAACTTGGCAAACTTGAAGGTGGGTGGACTTAGATCCCAGGATTCCCCAGCCAGCCTCTTGCCAAGCGTGAGTAACGCTGGTTAATAGCATCGTGTAAAGCTTGTAAATCTGGCTCAGAGGAAATCAGATGGAGCATAATGAGAGAGGGAGGGAGAGAGAGAGAGAGATGAAAAGTTGGATTAAAGTGCAGAAAAGGGGATTCAACTCTATAAGTAGTCCCTTCCCCCCCAATAAAATTTTAGTTTATTCAAAGATTAAAATACAAAGCACCAAAATATTTTTTAAAAAAAAACACACAACAAAAAGACATTAACGAAAATGTCTTTAAAAAAGCCTAACACATACGCTACACCTAATATACGAATGCTTGACTAGTATAATAGAGAAATGTTGGTTTCCCACCCCTTGCGAAACAGGCCAAAAGAATTTTCAAATTGTTAAAACGACTAAATCTACTTAACAAATTATTAGCCTGTCAATAGCAAAACGGTTAACAGCAGAAACAAAAATAGTGAACATGTTATGTAAAAGTGTAAGAATAATAAAAACCATAAACAGGAATAAGAGAGAAATTCCAAAACTCTCCATAAACAAACAGTTATTGTAATCAACTCGTAGAAAATTTACCACAGCTTCAATCCCCAAACGTTCCAAATATTAACCCTGGACTGATCCCAGGTCAAATATCCACGTTTGCTTCTCCAGCTTACAGTTGGGACCAGAACTTCCATTCCTAAACAATCTGGCCATTAAGTGAGAGAGGCACCCAATATCACCACCCTATTTGCTGCAATTATTAGGTAAATCTCACCGTTTTTGATTGAATCTGGCTTCCCCCATTGACTTTGCTTGGGGTCACCCATGACGGCCTCTCCTTCTCCCTCTCCCCAAACCTACCTTACAGGGTCGTTGGGATAAAGCGGGGAGGGGGGTTTGAGATGTGATGCAGGCTTTCCATCTCGTTCAGGGGTAAATTGATGTCAAATCAATGGGGACATGGGATAAAAGTTGGCCTGTGCTCTTAGAAGCCCATTTCCCTAAAATGTGGCTACGTCCGTCACTTCTAGCCTAAAGAGATGAAAAGATCTACTATCTCAATGCTGGTTTAGTGCCTGGTTGCTCAGCAGTGGGGAAGAGAGCTGTTGGCAAGCGTGGATTTGACCCACATCACACATAATGCCGAGTGCATTACATCATTCTTGCAGAGATTGCTGGCTCCGCTCAGGCTTTTGAGCTTACATAGCAGAGTGCCTGCATTTTATATTTGATATGATATAATTAAAATTAACACGGGGAGTGGGAAATGTTGGTTCAGCCGCCCCCCCTCCCCCCCCCCCCGGTCGCTGCTGGTGGCTTCAGCCTTCTGCCAAGTGTGGTTTTTGCGGTGACTGAACGTAAACTGCAGCTTTGCAAAAGTTGGCCTCTTTCTCTCTGGAGAACTCAAGTCTGTGTTCCCAGATCAGATGAAAAGGTTTCTCCCGGATTGGGTCTCCGTACAAGGAGAGATACTAATTAAACCTTGGCAGGGCTGCTTTTGCGGGTTGCCCTCCCTCCCCCTCCGCCCGGATGAAAAGGAGCTGATTTATTTGATTTTTCTAGGCCTGTTGCAGACACTTCGTCTGATGCCACTTTCCCAGGATTGCTCCCGCTTGCCCAGTTAGCAGCCCGTGGTGCCGTGGGGAGCAAAATTCACGATTTTTTTTCAGGGTCTACCTATTTGCTGTTAGCTGCCAAGTCGTGTCCGACCCATTGCGACCCCACGGACAACGTTCCTCCAGGCCTTCCTGTCCTCCACCATCTTCTGGAGTCCCTTTAAGCTCACGCCTCCTGCTTCAGGGACTCCATCCAGCCACCTCATTCCCTGTCGTCCCCTTCTTCTCTTGCCCTCAACCTTTCCCAGCGTTAGGCTCTTCTCCAGTGAGTCCTTCCTTCTCATTAGGTGGCCAAAGGATTTGAGTTGATCTGGCCTTCTCAAGAGCCGTCAGGGTTGATCTCCTCTAGGAGCGACCGGTTTGATCACCTTGCAGTCCAAGGGACTCGCAGGAGTCTTCTCCAGCACCATAGTCTACCTATAGGAAATCTGATAGACCAGCAACTACTCCGAAGCCCACATCACCAGCCGGCTTTCTTTTCTTCTTGGCTGACACAAAGCAGCCTCCCCCTCAGCCGTTCTACACACAGAATTCAAGCTTCCACCAGAATTGGCTTGAAAAAACACCTGGTAGTCCCTGGGATCAAATCTTCCTTCCTTCCCTAAGCAAGGCAGTCATTGTGTCATGCCCGATTTTATGGCCGTTTTTGCTTGAATTATCTGCAAGCCATCCGTTTCCCCCCCCCATTAACTTCGCTTGCTGGAAGTCCCCCGAGAAGGTCACGTACGGAAACTCAGGCGACCCCGAGGAACTGCAGCCCGCGTAAATGCACGCCATTTGCCAAGCATCACCTGACCGGGAATTTACATCGGTCGTAAGTGCAACGACCAGTCGCAAGTCAGCTTTTTCCAGCCCCGTTGCATCGTCCAACGGTTGCTAAATGACTCCTTTGCGCAGCGCGTTCTGGAATGAGGCTCCCGTTTTCAAACGCGGCCTGTTCTCATCTCCAAAAGGAGACCGCCTGGCCCAAAGCCTCTTTCCCCTTCGCCTGTGCTCTTTTCTGGAAGGACGCGGAAAAGGAACTTGGGTTGAAAGTTGCTTGTCCTGGAATTCAACAGTTCACAAGCGCGCCAGAGTCTCTTTCCCAAGCTTTCGGAGCCACACGGTTATTCAACTCCAGAATCCATTGTTAACTCCTTTAAGGAGCGGAAGTCTTTCATCTCAAAGTCTTTAACCTGTCCTTACTTCCCTGGAAATACTTGTAGTAGTAATAATAATAATAATAATAAAGTGGGGAGGGGCGAAGAGGAATACGGACTCGCTGTGGGCAGGAAATGGGTGCGGTGTGGAAATGGCTTGAGGAAGTCAGAATAGTTTGGTTGGGATCCTGCCATGTTGAGTCCGTCCTAGCAGCTCTAGCTGGGAACAACGAGTAATTCTAATTTAGGCAGGACGGCGAGGGAATCCTGCGCTTTCTTTTCCTTCGAACGTTCGAGGTTTGAGCCTTTTGAGAATGGCCGGATGGTGGCTAGTTCCCGAATTCTGCTCTCTTACGGAGAGACTTCTCCAGATTTTTCCTCTTCTGTGTGAGCCAGATACGCTGAGCAAATGCCAGGTTGGTTGCAGCGGGGCTGTCCGCACACAAGGCCCGATGGCAGCTGTGGTGGCGTGGTTGAAGTTAGGTGTGTTTCATGCTACGCATAAAATCCCGTGCAAAGTCCCCAGCGTGCCCCCAAATTGATTTTTTGATCCTGCTCTGCACCCTCGCCTTCCCCTGGCTTCAGACGCCTTTGCTTTCCCCAAAGCTCAATTTCTGAGGGTCTTGCAGATTCTGAAAATGTTCCTTGTGGTCAAAGCAAGGTGTGAGGTGGAACGTTGCACGTCTGCCTTTTGGCTCTTCTAACCTTGCACGGTTTGACTTCCTGGCTACTGTTCTGCAAGGCCTCTTGTGGAAATGTGGCTTCCTCGCCCCGAGATCTTTTAGCCAACATTACCAGGCTTTGAAGCCAGGCCTGTTGGCAGGTGGCCATGGCTCTGTTTTCTAGGACCCCCCCGAGCAACTCTTCACATTGGCGTGAGATCTTGTATACTGGAGCAATTGGATAAAATCCGAGTTGGTGGGTTGAGAAAGTTAGGAAGATTCCTATCACACACACATACCCTTCATCCTTCAAGCGTGCTCCCACTTTACGTGGGGTTGTATGTTACGTTATGTCCCTACCTTCCTCGCTGAGGAGGTGAAATACGTTTCCCTTGCCTTGCAGGAGGAAAGAAGGGGGGGGGGAAGTAAAGCAGGAAGGGTCCTCGTGTTGAATGGTGCCAACTTAAATTTGAAGGAGGGAGAAAAGAAGATTACGAAGGTCAGTTGCAAAAAAAGAGCTTAGGTGCTCTGGTGTGTTAGAAGAATGGCTGCAGCTGAGCGACTAAAATCTGGCTCCAGATTTGAAACTTTCAGGCCTGCCATTGCTTAGAGCTCCTTGTCATAAGGCAGTCTTGTTTCGGATAACCATCTCCCAGTAACGGCCTCTCTGGCTTGATCTGAGCCCATTGAAATGTACAAAAAACTCCCATTTCAGCCGTGCAAAGGGGCTTCTCTTAGCACCTGAGCATCCAGGATAGGATCTGGAGTTGCCAAGGGTGGCCAAACTGGCAACACTCACTTTTCAAGATATGTGGGCAACCAGACAGGACACCCTCCAGCTAAAAAATGGGTTGTGGAATTCCGGGAGGCGAAGTCTGAAGGGTGAGAGGGAAGTGGAGTAGACTTCCTTAGGTAAAGGTAAAAGTTCCCCCCGCACACGCGTGCTAGTCGTTTCCGACTCTAGGGGCTGGTGCTCATCTCCATTTCAAAGCCGAAGAGCCAGCGCTTGTCCGAGGACGTCTCCGTGGTCATGTGGCCGGCATGACTAGACACCAAAGGCGCACGAAACGCTGTTACCTTCCCACCGGAGCGGTCCCTATTTTTCTACTTGCATTTTGACGTGCCTTCGAACTGCTAGGTTGGCAGAAGCTGGGACGAGTAACAGGCGCTCACTTTGCTATGCGGCACTCGGGATTCGACCCGCCAAACTGCCGACCTTCTGATCGACAAGCTCAGCGTCCCTAACCCACCGAGCCACCGCGTCCTTACTCCCAACCAATTTCCCATCTGGGGTAGGAGCCCCTCTGTTTGCTTCCAGTTCATTGCTCTTCAAGACCCCCAGTCTGCTTGGAAAACAACGTAATGGGCATCCAAGCAATATTTTTTTTTCTTTTTTTTAAGCAAACGCTCCTTTTAGGGTTGGGAGCGGAGAGGGAAGGGAAAATTAACCGTGAAGTTCTCGGAGGGAGGGAAGAAGTAGAGAAGAGAGCTTGAAGGAAAGAAGGAAAAAAAAGGAAGAGGGGAGGAGAGGAGAGAAAAGAAAGAAGGAAGGAGAGGTGCAAAGGGAGGAATGGAGAAATCCACAAGAGAGTCCCTGCTTGGTTGTTCCAGTGGGTGTCCTCCGGCAGAGCCATTTGGCCCCTGCTGCCTGGCAAAGAATTCACTTTTTGGAGCTAATTGGCCATTTGTCCCTCCCTCCCCTCCCTCTCCTCACGGAGGAGCATCTTAGAAATGCAGGACGGGAAGTTTGTCAAAAGTGCTGCCCGAGGACCACATGGAGAGGCTGTCCCAGATTGCACCTATTAATGAAGTGTTAATTTGATTTTTTGGCTTCCCCCCCTTTTCCTTCCCAGGCTCCTCGGAGGAAGGGCTTCAGGCCCCCCCGCCCCCCCTTCTCAAAAAAAAAATGTAGGTCACGTGCTTTTCATCCTCCCCAGCCTAAGGCCCGCTGTGTGGCTGCCCACCCACTCGGTGGGAACCTCCTCGCTGGCTGCGGTTTTTTCTTCTTCTGCAGCGTTTGCACCACATGCGACTGCCTGCCAAAATATTCCCCCCCCCGCTTGCCTGCTCAACCCTTTCCAACGGGTGTGTGTGTGAGTGTGTGTGTGTGTGTGTGCCAGGGGATGCTTTTGTTCATTAATCTGACACCCCCACCCCCACCCAGTCTTTTGTGCAGCCGTGCTGAGATGGCAAGCTTGGGTGGAAACCCACCCGTTTGAGGCAGATCCTGAAATCCTAGGGTGAGATTTGGCCCATTTTGGAAACCTTTGGCTTTCTTAGCCTTTGAAGGTCCGGTGGGGGTCATCTGGGGTTGACTTAGGGAAGCCCTCCATGATGAACAAGTTGGTCCCTGGGCGGAAGACTTTGAGGGCCCCTCAGTCCGGTCGGAACAGATGCAGAACCATTATTTTGTAAGTGGGGGTCCCAGATTTGGCTTCTTGCATATTCCAGGCCACCTAATGAGAAGGAAGGACTCACTGGAGAAGAGCCTCATGCTGGGAAAGGTTGAGGGCAAGAGAAGAAGGGGACGGCAGAGAAGGAGGTGGCTGGATGGAGTCCCTGAAGCAGGAGGTGTGAGCTTAAAGGGACTCCAGAAGATGGTAGAGGACAGGAAGGCCTGGAGGAACGTTGTCCATAAGGTCACGATGGGTCAGACACCACTTCACAGCTAACAACAACAACAATAGCTATATATCATCTGTCTATCCATCCATCCATCATCTCTCCCTCTACCTAGCTATCCATCCATCCATCCATCCATCCATCCATCTTCCATCCATTTGACATATATATATGTATCTATCTATCATCTATCTTGAGCCTAAATGGACTCCAGAAGATGGTACAGGAAGGCCTGGAGGAACGTTGTCCATGGGGTCGCGATGAGTCAGATACCACTTTGCAGCTAACAACAACATATTCCAGGCAAATGTGATTCAGCTTTCTAAAGTTGCTTTAAGTTGAGGCGACTTCCTTAAAGAAAGCCAGTGGCTCCATGGGGGTCCACCTTCAACTGGCCTGTTATGAGCTTGCTTGGAGGGCCAGAATTGGGGTTCTTTGTGCCCTGAATTTACTCCAGACCCTCCCCGGGTCTGCCTAGATTTGGTGGTGGTGGGGGAAAGTATGTGAACAGTTTCCTGCCCCAACAGCCAGCCAGCCTGGAGGGGGTATGCTCAGCTGGCTGTGGAATTTCACTCCTGTTTCATTTCAAAAGAATTGACAACCCTGTGCGAAGTCACCTCCCTGGTCAGCTTCCGTGGGGCAAGAGCGGTTTCTGCAAGGAGGCTGAGATTTGTTAGCTGCTTGTTAGCAGCGTTGAGCATTCGAGCTGCCCCTCGGAGGTCCGCAGGACAAAAGGCCAGCTAGCCGGAGGCATCACCGTTGGGCTTGGCTGAAGCCACAGGTCTGCTTCAGCCTCAGCTTTTGGCCGTCGAGCTTTTATCTGCTGGGTTTAGTAGTCCAACGTTTCTCCACCTTGTCAACTCTTCCACTCAAGCAAGCCGGTAGGCAGATCCTGGGAGGTGAAGGACCCACCTCGGAAAGTTGCCAAGGTTGAAAAACCCTGGTTTACTCAAACCTTCATTTGAAAGTGGGCCAACGGAGTGGGTGATTTCCCTGTTCCTCCTTTATAGAATAGAGATCTTCTAGTCCAGCCCCCCCACTCAAGCAGGAGAACCTAGGCCAGGGGTCGGCAACCTCGGCTCTTTTATGACTTGTGGACTTCAACTCCCAGAATTCCTGAGCCAGCACAGCTGGCTCAGGAATTCTGGGAGTTGAAGTCCACGAGTCATAAAAGAGCCGAGGTTGCCGACCCCTGACCTAGGCCATTTCAGACAAGTGACTGTCCAGTTTCTTCTTAAAAACCTCCAGTGATGAAGCACCCACTGCTTCTTAATTATCTATCTATCTATCTTTCTATCTATCTTCAATCAATTTAATCAGAATAGAGCTGCAAGGGACCTTGGAGGTCTTCTAGTCCAGCCCCCTGCTCAAGAGGAGACCCTAGACCATTTCAGACAAATGACTGTCCGGTCTCTTCTTAAAAGCCTCCAGTGATGGAGCGCCCACGATTTCTGAAGGCAACTTCTGCCCCACTGTTTAATTGTCCTTAATTAAGTTTCTCCTTAATTCCAGGTTGCTTCTCTCCTTGATCAGTTTCCATCTGTTGTTTCTTGTCCTGCCCCCTCTGGTGCTTTGGAGAATGCAGAACTCAACTTTTAGGATCTGGTATTAGATGGTTGCAAGGCAATAATAAATTAATGTTTAATGAAATAATTCCTCACTGCAACATCAGATGGATTTTATGCTGCTCTTCTCTGCCCCAGCTCTTACCGCCGGCAGAAGGAAGCTGACATCTTTTTTAAAAGTGCAACCCTTTTACCACTAACCACAACTTTTGTCGTAAGGTTATGGAAACATCTCTGGCAAGTCTGAAAGCCGCCTTCCTCTCTTTTACTGTCCAGAAGACCAAGGAGCCCCCCCCCTTCTGAGATACACTCCCCACCTCCCATTTCTTCTGGGCTGAGGTCCCCTCTGTCTAGGCCAGGAGTGGGGAACCTTGGGGCTCTTTTATGACTCGCGGACTTCCAATACCCAGAATTCCCGAACCAGCCATGCTGAATTCTGGGAGTTGAAGTCCACAAGTCATAAAAGAGCCAAGGTTGCCCACTCCTCGGTCTAGGCCAGGGGTAGGCAACCTTGGCCCTTTTATGACTCATGGACTTCAACTCCCAGAATTCCTGAGCCAGCATGGCTCAGCTTGGAAACCTCTCCCTTTCCCCTCAGCGTGGCTGGCTCAGGAATTCTGGGAGTTGAAGTCCACGAGTCATAAAAGAGCCAAGGTTACCTACCCCTGGTCTAGGCTGCCATTCTTGCTCCTGTCCCCTGGGGTTCTCCACGGGCCGTGGCCGCAAAACCTTTGAGGGCGGCAAGTGGCCACTCTGGATGGGGGGCAGACGGTGTTTTATTTATTTATTGATGGGATTTATATCCCGCCCTATCTCCCGAAGGACTCAGGGCGGCTAACAACAAAACATATAATAAGTACAGAAATCAAGATAAAAATAAAATTAAAATCATCCCATCCTCAGTGTTCAAGTTAGCTCACTGGATGCTCTTCCATCTACAGGCAGTCTTCGACTTATGACAGTTCGTTTGTGACCTTTCAGAGTTACAAGGGCACTGGAAAAAGTGACTTATGACCGTTTTGCACACTTACGGCCTCAAAATTCAGACGCTTGGCCACGGACTTGTGTTTATGACGGTTGCAGTGTCTTGGGGTCATGTGACCACCTTCTGTGACCTTCTGCCAAGCCAAGTCAGTGGGGAAACCAGGTTCACTTAACAACCTTGTTACTTGACAACTGTGGCAAGAAAGGTCGTAAAACGGGGCAAAACTCAGCAACTGTCTCGCTTAGCAGCAGAAGCATTGGACTCATTTGTGGTCGTAGGTTGAGGACTGCCTGTGGTCTCCATCTGCCCAACCTCCCCCCCCCCCGCGTGCCAGTTTTGGGACAGAGTGGGTGGGGGAAGTCTGAAACAACATTTGCATGCTATCTTTCTGTGCTTTGCAAGAAATGAGAGCAGCTGAAACAGGGGAAAGTCCTAACCGTGTCAAATATAGATTTTTTTTCTCCCCAAATATTAAATCTCCTTCGCAGCAGAATGCCGGGGCTGGCAACGCGACTCATATGCCAAGCACAAGGGGTTTTTTGCGTGTTTTTGAAGGAAAAAAAGGGGTCAGGCGTTCAAACACCAGGGCAGAACAGGTCATGTTGTTTGGGCTACACAAAACAAAACACGGCTTGTTTTGTGTTGGCTCATCACTAAGCAGTGCAGATCCAGCCAATTGTGGTTTATCTGCTTAACTTCATTTTTTTCTTTAATTAAAAGGAAAAACGGAAAGAAATGGTTTTATCTAGGTCAGGGGTGGCCCTTCCTTTTATGACTTGTGGACTTTGCAACTCCCAGAATTCCTGAGCCAGCCATGCTGTTGAATTGAATACCTTAACATAAATTGAGTAACATGTATGCCTCCCTTCATCGCCATATGTGGTGTTCTCCCTCCCGGCACAAGTTTAACAATGAGGCACCTTGGTTGGTCTTGAACACCATCCAGCGTTGTCAGTAGAGTCACGTAGTCCTTCAGTTTGACAAGGGTGCATGATAACGAAGGCCATCGGTGTAGCACGAGGTGGAGGTCCACCGTTGTAATGACCTTGGGTGTCATTCTGTGATGCCACTCACAATTTTCCACCAAGGTTTTGGTGGTGCCCATCTTCAAAGCTTGCGACAGCTCGCCAGGGGTTCTGTTGGCAACCACAGCTTCTACTTCCTTGGACTGGATGTCACAGGTGCCTAGGTTTTCCTTCACACCATCTTTGTAGTGTTTGCATCGACAACCTTGAGGTGTCTTCCCATTCTCCAGATCACCCTGGAGAGACCTAGGTGGGCATCCATTCCAATGAGGTGTCTCATCAATCTCATCTGGGTGGGATAATCAATGCTGGTGAATGACCCAAGACCTCCAGCTTGGAGACGCAGCCTTTTTTTAAAAGGCTTTTTTTTACAACAACAATCCTTAGTGCCTGGTGTACAGTGTGTTTGTCTTGGTTCATAAAATAATATTAAAAAAACCACACACGGACAATCAATAGTAGTTAATTAACAGTCAACAATAATTAATTTTTATACTTCCATAATTAGTATATTGATTAATGGTATATTTCTTTGATCTTCTCTTCTCCCGATAGTATTCTCCTTCTTCAAACTTAAACAAGTATAATTTTTAATATTTTCAGTGCATAGATGATTAAATATGAACATTTTCTTCCATGTTTGTACCAACAATAATAGCATCCACATATGACATTTTTTTTCCTAATCAACTTGTGTTATTTTTATAAGAAATCAACATTGGTTCACCATACATCCTATTTTCATAAATCTTGTTTAAGCTTAATTTCTCTTTACTATTCAAATAATTCTTATCAGTCATAATTTTCTCAGTATTTAACATCTAAATATCCCAATTTTGAAAAAGGGATATATAGTGATTCAACAAATTAACTTTTACAAATATTAGGTAAAGGTAAAGGTTCCCCCGCACATGCGTGCTAGTCGTTTCCGACTCTAGGGGCCGGTGCTCATCTCCGTTTCAAAGCCGAAGAGCCAGCACTTGTCCGAGGACGTCTCCGTGGTCATGTGGCCGGCATGACTAGACACCAAAGGCGCACAGAACGCTGTTCCCTTCCCACCGTAGTGGTCCCTATTTTTCTACTTGCATTTTTACGTGCTTTTGAACTGCTAGGTTGGAAGAAGCTGGGACGAGTAACAGGCGCTCACTCTGTTGCGCGGCACTCGGGATTCGACCCGCCAAACTGCCGACCTTCTGATCGACAAGCTCAGCGTCCTAACCCACTGAGCCACCGCGTCCCTTTTTACAAATATTATATTTCTATAAACTGATCAGAAAAGATGTTACAGGTAGATGTCATATAACGTATGAAATATGAAAACATTGGGATGGTGTATTAAAATGGAGACACAGCCTTATTAAGGATGGCGCAGAGAACACGCACATGAAATTTCTCCCCTGGTTTGATACGTCATCAGTAGAGAATCCAGGACTCAGATCCGTAAAGGAGAGATAGGATAACCACAGCTTTGTAGATTGTCAGCTTTGTGGAGATACAGACGTTTCTGTTGTAGTACCAGAATGGTAAACCATTGGGTTGAAGACCAGACTGGGAAACCGTAAAAATGACTTGGAAGCAAGCACTGACAAACCACTTCCGTATTATCAAGAAACCAACTTCGATGTTTTGGGGAAGGCAACAGAAGTTGAGCTCAGTCTGGAGAGATTTCACCTTTCATTAACGTGAGATCGCTCACACATTACTAAGCTTGGGAAATCAGGGAAGTTGCAAATCTATTGTGTCTAAATAGCATCCAGATTGGGTCTGGAGAGCGGGGGCTTGGTCAAGGCCAGGGGTGGGCAACCTGGGATCTTTTGTGACTCCTGGACTTCAACTCCCAGAATTCCTGAGGCAGCCATGCTGAGGGGAAAGGAAGAGGTTTCCAAGCTGAGGCATGCTGGCTGAGGAATTCTGGGAGTTGAAGTCCACAAGTCATGAAGGGGCCATAGTTCCCCCATGCTGGCTCAGGAATTCTGGGAGTTGAAGTCCACGAGTCATGAAGGGGCCAAAGTTTCCTCCATGCTGGCTCAGGAATTCTGGGAGTTGAAGTCCACGAGTCATAAAAGAGCCGAGGTTCCCCACCCCTGGGTCTAGACCAATGTTTTTCGACCTCAAGGTATGTGGACTTCAATTCCCAGAATTCCCCAGCCAGCTGGAAGTCGAAGCCCGTACATCTTAAAGTTGCCAACAGTTGAAAAACACTGGTCTTTAAGGAGCTTGCCAGCCAAATCTCAACAAAGGTAGGGGAAAAAAAGACACATTTTGGCTGGGTTTTTTTTTTAGGGGCAGCTGGTTAACCAGAGTGCTCAGTTTCCTGGAAACTGCTGAAGTAAAGTAGCCCACACCTTTCCAATCGGGTGGCCTCCAAAGCGTGTGTGATCTTCAAGGGCCAATCAGCCGACCCTGATTTCTGGAGGAGAAGGCTGGGATGAGAACATTTCAAACAGGAAATCAAGTCACCTAAATTTGTAAATCTGCAAATCCCTCCCACGAGGGTTCTCTTCCCGGTCTTCGTTTAATATAGGCAGAATACAAGAATCTAGTTTGCTTTCCACTGAATGGTCTGGAAGTGACCCAGTTTGCCCTAGCCCAGGTGATCAGTGAATAAGGTAAATAAATGTGCCTTAAGCCGTAAAAGCTATGTTTTGGTGTCCTATTGGGGTTCGGCTGCAAAGTTAGCTTGCTTTGCACGGTGCTTTTGCACGATCATGCCTAACTGCTGAAAACATCCAGGAGTCCTAGGCAGTGCTTTTTTTGTAAAAGAAAAAGGTGCCGGAACTCACACATGTCGTACAACCCACCTTGCCTACCCTACAAGGTTCCATCCCAAAAAAGGTGCCGGAACTCCATTCTGAGCCTTCTATGAGAAAAAAAGCCCTGCATGAGTGGGCCATAGTTCCCCCATGCTGGCTCAGGAATTCTGGGAGTTGAAGTCCACGAGTCATGAGGGGGCCAAAGTTCCCCCATGCTGGCTCAGGAATTCTGGGAGTTGAAGTCCATGAGTCATGAGGGGGCCATAGTTCCCCCATGCTGGCTCAGGAATTCTGGGAGTTGAAGTCCACGAGTCATGAAGGGGCCATAGTTCCCCCATGCTGGCTCAGGAATTCTGGGAGTTGAAGTCCACGAGTCATGAAGGGGCCATAGTTCCCCCATGCTGGCTCAGGAATTCTGGGAGTTGAAGTCCACAAGTCATGAGGGGGCCATAGTTCCCCCATGCTGGCTCAGGAATTCTGGGAGTTGAAGTCCACGAGTCATGAGGGGACCATAGTTCCCCCATGCTGGCTCAGGAATTCTGGGAGTTGAAGTCCACGAGTCATGAGGGGACCATAGTTCCCCCATGCTGGCTCAGGAATTCTGGGAGTTGAAGTCCACGAGTCATGAGGGGACCATAGTTCCCCCATGCTGGCTCAGGAATTCTGGGAGTTGAAGTCCACGAGTCATGAGGGGACCATAGTTCCCCCATGCTGGCTCAGGAATTCTGGGAGTTGAAGTCCACGAGTCATGAGGGGACCATAGTTCCCCCATGCTGGCTCAGGAATTCTGGGAGTTGAAGTCCACGAGTCATGAGGGCAGTGCTTTTTTTGTATAAGAAAAAGGTGCCGGAACTCCGTTCTGAGCCTTCTATGAGGAAAAAAGCCCTGGTCCTAGTGGACGATCACTTGACTATGAGCCAGCAGTGTGCAGCAGCAACCAAAAGAAGCTAGTACAATCCCGGGTTGTATAAAACAGAGGCATCATGTGAAGTATTAGTCCCGCTTTATAAAACCCTAGTAAGGCCACACCTGGAATACTGCAGCCAATTCTGGTCATACTGCAAAAAAGATGTTGAGATGTTGGGAAAAATTCCCGAGAAGAACAACTAGAATGATTAAAGGCCTGGAGACTAAAACATACGAAGAAGCACGGCTGCGGGACTTGGGTGTGGCGAGTCTAAAGTAAAAGAAGAAATAGGGGAGACATGATAGCCGAATTCCAGTATCTGAGGGGCTGCCACAAAGAAGGGGGGGTCAAATTATTCACCAAAGCACCAGAGAGCAGGACAAGAAACAACGGATGGAAACTAATCAAGGAGAGAAGCAACCTGGAATTGAGGAGAAACTTGCTGACGGTGAGGACAATCAACCAGTGGAATGGAAGTTGCCTCCAGAAATTGTGGGCGCTCCATCACTGGAGGTTTTTAAGAAGAGGCTAGACCACAGGGCCGCAACCCGCGGCTCCGGAGCCGCATGCGGCTCTTTCAGCCGTCTCCTGCGGCTCCCAGTCCACTGCCATGTGCAGTCCCCTCCAAAAAAGTGGGACTAAAAAAGTTCAACCAATCAATTCAAATATGCAGGGTAGGTGCATATCTCGCCTTGGCTCCACTCTTCAGTCAAACCCTGTTCTGCACATGCGCGCATGTACACGCATGCGCACACATTTTTTTGCGGCTCCCAGTTTTTCCTTTTGTGAGGGAACCGGTTCCGAGTGGCTCTTTCACTGTGTCAGGCTGCTGACCCCTGGGCTAGACAACTACAAGAGCCTTGGTGGAGCAGTGGGCTAATGCCTCCTTAAGTAACACCAGCTGCCTGCAATTAGTGCAGGTTCGCATCCCACCAGGCTCAAGGTTGACTCAGCCTTCCATCCTTCCGAGGTAGGTAAAATGAGGACCCAGATTGTTGGGGGCAATAAGCTGACTTTGTAATAATGCCGCTTGGGGGGGGTGTGAAAGCCCTAATAAGCAGGCATCTACATAGAATGAAGGCTACTGCTAAGCTTTGTAAGCCGCCCTGAGTCTTCGGAGAAGGGCGGGATATAAATGGAATTTAAAAAAAATCACATGTCTGAGATGGTATAGGTTCTCCTGCTTGAGCAGGGGGTTGGACTAGAAGACCTCCAAGTTCCCTTTCAGCTACTCTCCTCTCCTCTCCTCTCCTATTCTATCCTAATTTTTCGTGTCTGTATCTGAGGGGGCCCTGGGTGGGTAGAGAGTCCCCTGGACATGCCTGATTAGAGAACTAACCGTCATCCAGCCACTTGGCTGGAATGGCTTCCCGGGTATAGCGTGATTAACATGTGGGACGCACTTTCAGTGGAGTTGACAGACAGCCTTGTCCCACAATGGGAGGTTTCTAGGAGAGGCTGGGGAAGAATGCCAGAGGGCAACGGATCCCCCATTGTCTGTGTGCCGTTCGTGTTGACACTGGAGGTTTTGCCATAGGACACCAAATCTGGGGTGGTTTCCTTGGTTAAACTTGGTTGGGCTGGACAATAGCCCAGCCAGTGGGAACCGTCCTGGCGGATGCATTTGCATGAGTTCCTTGCAAGCCATCATTTTCTCCCTGTGTTTGGAAGAAGGGGGAGCTGGCTTTTGTTTAGCGGAGGTTTGCAGATTGGCCCAGTTGGGGATATCACACACACACACACACACACATACACACACACCCCGCAGGCCCCTACAATTGGAAGATTGGTGCTGCCTGCCGAAAATCTGGGAAGCCTTGTGTGAGATGCCTTCCTTTCCTGAAGCCAAAATTAACAACTGGTGGAGTCCCCACTTAACCTGGGTTTAATTTGAATTTGTGTTTAATTTGGGAGTAGCCAACAAGCTGGGTCATCCCAAAAGCACACACTTATGGTGAACCGGATTGCAGAGTTTCCGCAGAATTTTAGAACTGAATGCCCAGCTCACAATGAAAGCAGGTTCTAAAAATGACAAGCTGGTTTAAGTCTCTCCTGGGGCCGTTTATCCGATGCTCCTTCAACGTATCCAATTTAATCCGCACCTGAATACTTGTAAGAGCTATGTTGATTCCAAAAAAAAAATAAGTCAGAGTTTTGATTTTGGTGTGCACAGGTTGGCCCTTTCTGTAGGGTCCATGTGGCTGAATAAACCATGATTGTTGGCTTATTGTACATCCCAGTGCAGGACCCTGACTTATTGCCATCTTTAGAAGCCAAGTTGTGTGAACCCAGCCACACTTTATGGCAGTATGATAAGAAAAACATAATTGGCTTGGCCAGTCGTCTGGATTGCTTCTAGATGAGTGGATCTCAGTCCCCAGAATCCTTAGCAATGGCTGTGCTTTCTGGGGAATTCTGGGCCTTGAAGTCCAGATCCTGGTGGACACCTCGGTGGGGAACACCTGCCCTAACTGCTGCCTGGGCAGAAGGAAGCAGATCAGATGGACTTTCGTTCATGGATGTAATTAATTCTTTAAAGCTGGCTAAAATAATTCTGCGTGTTGACAAGTAGGCACCCCAGGAGCAAACTGCAGATTGCTGAAGGCAACGGACGCAATCAGTGGTTCCTCCCGTGGGCAGAGCGCCATTCAAAGCAGCTCTCCTCTCTCCTCTTCGGAAAACCGGCTGTGGGCTTGGCCCGCAGTGGGTGAGGGCAGCTTTCAGGCAAGCCGGCCAGAAGCTCCTGAACCCCCCAAACCAGCGGGCTCACGTCCAGTGTCTCCCTTTGCAGCCCCACACTTGCCCAGTCCCGGTCATGGGTGCCTTTTCGGCTCACTCGCAGTTCTGGTTTTCCACCCTTTTGGAACAGGAAACATACCAACATACTGTGAGACCCAACTCCCAGCTTTGAAAAAATGCAGCAAGGGTGCAGGATTCCTCGCCCAATTTCCCCTCCTCCCTTTGCCTCAAAGCCCGTCCTTCTGCGGTCCCTGAACATCTCCCAATGGCTTGTCAGCTCCAGGCACTCCGGTGTTCCCCTTCCCTTCTCTTTCTTTCTTTCTTTCTTTCTTTCTTTCTTTCTTTCTTTCTTTCTTTCTTTCTTTCTCTTTCTCTTTCTTTCTTCTTTCTTCCTCCCTCCCTCCCTCCCTCCCTCCCTCCTTCCCTCTCTCCTTCCTTCTTTCCTCCTTCCTTCCTTCCTTTCTCCTCCCTCCTTTCTTTCTTTCTTTCTTTCTTTCTTTCTTTCTTTCTTTCTTTCTTTCTTTCTTTCTTTCTTTCTTCCCTCCCTCCCTCCCTCCCTCCCTCCCTCTCTCCCTCCCTCTCTCCTTCCTTCCTTCCTCCCTCCATCCATCCTTCCTTTCTTCCCTCCCTCCTTTCTTCCTTCCTTCCTTCCTTTCTCCTCCCTCCCTCCTTTCTCCTCCTTCCTTCCTTCCTTCCTTCCTTTCTTTCTTTCTTTCTTTCTTTTCTTTCTTTCTTTCTTTCTTTCTTTCTTTCTTCCCTCCCTCCCTCCCTCCCTTCCTTCCTTCCTTTCTTTATTCCCTCCCTCCCTCCCTCCCTTCCTTCCTTTCTTTATTCCCTCCCTCCCTCCTTCCTCCCCTCCTTCCTTCCTTTCTCCTCCCTCCCTCCTTTCTCCTCCTTCCTTCCTTCCTTTCTTTCTTTCTTTCTTTCTTTCTTTCTTCCCTCCCTCCCTCCCTCCCTTCCTTCCTTCCTTTCTTTATTCCCTCCCTCCCTCCCTCCCTCCCTTCCTTCCTTTCTTTATTCCCTCCCTCCCTCCTTCCTCCCCTCCTTCCTTCCTTTCTCCTCCCTCCCTCCTTTCTCCTCCTTCCTTCCTTCCTTCCTTCCTTCCTTCCTTTCTTTCTTTCTTTCTTTCTTTCTTTCTTTCTTTCTTTCTTTCTTTCTTCCCTCCCTCCCTCCCTCCCTTCCTTCCTTCCTTTCTTTATTCCCTCCCTCCCTTCCTTCCTTTCTTTATTCCCTCCCTCCCTCCTTCCTCCCCTCCTTCCTTCCTTTCTCCTCCCTCCCTCCTTTCTCCTCTCTTCTTCCTTCCTTCCTTCCTTCCTTCCTTCCTTCCTTTCTTTCTTTCTTTCTTTCTTTCTTTCTTTCTTTCTTTCTTTTTTCTTCCTTCCTTCCCTCCCTCCCTCCCTCCCTCCTCCCTTCCTTCCTTCCTTCCTTCCTTCCTTCCTTCCTCCCTCCCTCCCTCGTTTCCGGTGTCCCATCCCAGCAAAGCAATGAAGGCAGAAAAGGGGGGTTCTTGTTCTCCAAACTGCCAGTTGCAGGCTCTGACCGGTGGCTAATTGCCTCTGTGTAATGGTTCTTCCTGGATGGCCTGCTGGCTGTTTAATAATAAACTTGCTCCTCGGTGTCCTTTTGGCCCTGCTGGGGAGAGAACGGCTACAGCCCCAGGGGTCTGGAGAGAAACACGGGGGGGGGGCTTTCCCCCAGTCTTCCCAGGGCTGCCACCCTCTCCTTATCACTTGGTCCCGTAAGAGTTTCCATCTAGAACCGATCCCCATCTCCTGGGAATGGGTCCCAAGTCAATCTGGCTTGCCGGGCTAAAGTGGGACTAGAACTCGCCACCTCCTACAGGTAGGTTTCTAGCCGGGGGCCTCCACTAAGCTAAACTTCCCCAAAACACATCCTGGTGGGCGAAGTCTTCCTTGGCAGCGAGGCTGGCGCAGTGCCCGTCTTGGAGCCCTTTGGAAGCCTGAAGTTTGCGGCACCAGTTGGGGACGGAGAGAAACGCTCCGGGCCTTTTCCTGTTTCCCTCCTGTTTGGAATTCAGAGCTTCGGTTTGGAAACCTCGCAGTGCCGGCCTTCTTTTACAAAATTAATCAGTAACGACCGACTGTAAAACCATAAAACGCACGTCAGATTGGACAAAGGGAACGACTGCGGTCTTGTCAAAGTTGTAAAAGTTTTTATTTTATTTTTTATTTTTTCAGATGTTTGTGAAGTATACCTATTTGTGTGCAAAGGTCTGGAGTCTGTAAGCAAAGCAATTAGGTGAAGCCTTGATATCGTTTGTCCTCTCGCGACCTCTGCTTTGGTTTTTCTTTTTAAAAATTAGATAATGGAAACGTGGGATCTTTGCAGCGCCAGGTGTTAAACGCTTTACAATTATTGCAATAAAAATTTAACACCACACAGTTGGTTAGGGTATTAGGGCATGTATTTGAATACGCTAATTGTTTTGTTAACCGGATTGTTAACCATGATTTTTCCCCCCCCTTTTTTTGCTAAATGTTAATTATGTTAAAACATGAGTACTTCCGTACCGCAGTTCCTTCCGCCAACAAACCAGCATTCGGTTATGTTCTTTTGGCTGGAGGGGCTGTTTTAAAGGTGTAGTTATTCCATTCAGATAAGAGCTAGATTTAATTTTTGTTCCTGAAATTAAATCTCATATGCTAAATCACGCTGCGGCTGAAAAAAAAAGAACGTCGACCCAGGAGGATTCAGTGGTGTGTGTGTGTGTGTGTGTGTGTGATGCCTTTTCCCCACTTCTTTCTTTCTGTTGCATGCTGAAAAAGCTTTCTGGAAGACTTATTTCATTTCCTAAAAATCTGCCACCTGCTAGTGAGTCAACCACTCCAGGGGACTCAGCTTAAGGCCGACGTGAAATCTTCTTTGCATCTGGAGAAATTGGGGACACGCCTGCAGCATGCCATCAGGTGGTCCTCGAATTACGACCACCACTGAGCCCAAACATTCTGTTGTTAAGTGAGACATTTGTTAACTAAGTTTGGCCCCCATTTCACCACCTTTCTTGCCACCGGATTCCCCGGTTGACTTTGCTTGTGAGGGGTCGCAAAAGGGGATCACGCGAGCCCGGGGCACAGCGAGGGTCCTAAATGTGAACCTGTTGCCAAGCATCTGAATTGTAATCGCGTGATCGTGGGGAGGCTTCAGGTGTAACTCTGAAAAACAGTCATAAATCCCGGTCACTAAATGTAAGTCGAGGACTACGGGAGTTTTTACCCAATGCCTAAAAAAAGTCCCAGAGACTTTCCGATCCCTCATTGATTTGTCTTTCCATAGTCCTCTGCTGAGGTGGGGGTTGGGCTAGATGACCTCTAGGCCCCTTCCAATTCTTGAGATTCCACGATCGCTAAAAATGGGAACTGCTGCAACAAAGCACCCCATTATACCATTTTTTTAAAAAAATTAATTCCGTTTATATCCCGCCCTTCTCCGAAGACTCAGGGCGGCTTACAAGCTTAGCAGTAGCCTTCATTCTATGGATATACCATCCTCTTGTGCTTTCCAAGGAGAAGCCTGGAGTTTGCCTGGAAATGAGCCCACCTGCCCTGGCACAGGAGCCTGCGGAGGGAGGAGGGGGCCGTATGCCAGGAGGGTCCCAGAAGGGAAGACTTGCAATCTTTGCGGACTAGCTACGCCTCCCGCGGCAGCCATTTTGTGGGAGCTGCAAATGGGCCGCCGGCATTAAGCAGCGTTCCCAAAACTTTCCGGCTTTGCAGACCAGCGAGGCAGGGGAGGGGGGGGATTCAGCCGGTTCGCACCACTTCGGCAGAACCGGTAGCCAATTTTTTGTTGCCCAGGCCCAGAATGGACTTCCGGAAGCGGCATCCACACAGAGAACCGGTCCTTTTGTATATTTGACTTCCACCGCTGTTCCAGCAGACAAAGCGCACGTGGATGCATGCAGCTCCATTTGTACGAGCTGCAGGCACACGTGTCTGTTGCTCGCACAAGTGGAGCTTTGCACGTGCTCGTGCTCACCCACTGCTCACCCCAATGCAGCTGGTGCGCATGTCCGTGTTGACCTGCCGATTTCCATGGCCCGGTTCCAAACGGGTCACGACCCAGGAGTGGGCCGTGGCCAGGGGGTTGGGGGGCCCTGGCATAAAGGTTGGGGATACTGTGTTGTACTGATCGGCAAAAAAAGGGGGCGCAGAGAGAGGCTTCCAGGCCCAGCTGGATGTTTGGCATCTTTGGCTCAGTTGATCAGTCGTTATTTGGGTCATGGATAAGCATTGCATTAGAATAAGAATAGAAAGAATAGAAAAAAGGAAAGAGAAAAGATCTGGAAGGGACCTTGGAGGTCGTCTAGTCCAGCCCCCTGCTCAAGCAGGAGAACCTATACCATTTCAGATAAGTGGCTGTCTAGTCTCCTCTTGTCTGAGACGGTATAGGTCAGGGGCAGGCAACCTTGGCTCTTTTATGACTCGTGGACTTCAACTCCCAGAATTCCTGAGCCAGCATGGGGGAACTATGGCCCCCTCATGACTCGTGGACTTCAACTCCCAGAATTCCTCAGCCAGCATGGGGGAACTATGGCCCCCTCATGACTTGGGGACTTCAACTCCCAGAATTCCTGAGCCAGCATGGCTCAGCTTGGAAACCTCTCCCTTTCCCTTCAGCATGGCTGGCTCAGGAATTCTGGGAGTTGAAGTCCACAAGTCATAAAAGCGCCAAGGTTGCCTACCCCTGGTATAGGTTCTCCTGCCTGAGCAGGGGGCTGGACTGGAAGACCTCCAAGGTCCCTTCCAGCTCTATTCTATTCTAAAAACCTCCAGCGATGGAGCGCCCACAATTTCTGGAGACATGACCCAATCAACGCAACACTTTTACGAGCACCAAGGCAGTCCTCAACTTACAATCATTTGCTTAGTGACTGCAGTTACAATGGCCCTGAAAAAAAAGGGACTCACAGCGGGTCCTCGCACTCACAACCAGTGTGGCACCCCCACAGTCAGGTGATCAAAATCCAGGGGCTTAGCAACTGGCACCTATGGGTGATAGTTGCAGCGTCTCAGCGTTGTGTGATTGCGACCTTCCTAGCTGGCTTCCCACAAGCAAAATTCACTTAATGACCGCGCGATTCACTTAACAACCGCATTGCTTAACAGCCATGGAAAAAAAAGGATCATAAAATCGGGTGCAACTTCACAACCGCCTTGCTTAGCAAATGGAAATTCTGGCGGGCATCGTGGTTATAAGTCTGTAGTGAAAAGCGGAAAACTGGCCTTGAATATGAGCTGAGTTAAGATCGCCGACAGCAGGCAAAATTGCTGTATTCACACAGCCCCGGGAACCGGGTTAAAGAACAAATGGTGGCGTTTACCTAATATGCGAAGCTGGGTTAGCATTAATCTGGACAGTTGTTTTATGCCTTTTGGATTGGTGGAGGATTAAATGAATTTTTTTTGGGGGGGGGGTTGGAATCAGAAAAAAGAGTTTGTTTACAGCGTTTGAATTGTTTTCAACCGGGAGTTGACTTGAAAGCTGAATGCAATTTATCGATCAGCTTGAGCCTGGCACTCCAGCTGTATTGATCAGCTTCTTTTGAAGACACGGATATAGAACGTCTGCAAGAAACTGATCAAGCTTTGAGGATTGGGGAGCAGAGTTACTGCCTCCTGGCCGGAGATTTTGGGGGGAAGCTTCCTTTTGTAGGGGGAAAATACACTTTTCCGAGTGTTCGAAGGAAAGTGTGGTATTGTTGCCCTGAACGGCCACAGGCCCCATCCATCTGAACGCCCGAGCCATTTTATGGGAGCGGTGACTCCTTTGATGGGTGCCATAAAAAAACAACCGGTGGGTGGAGAGTAAGTCACCCTCCTCTTTTAATCTTTAAACCAAGAAGTCAGGCCAAACTTTCTCCCTAAGGGCTGTTCTCTCCAAGGCTGCTGGCCCCGGATGTAGGCGTTGGAATTCATTGACTTTCTGATGGGCTTCAAACTTCTGAATTTGGCAGACTGAATCAATCATTGAGCCCTGGAGACAGGGAGGGAGGCACGCAGTCCTGAAAAGCACCTAAAGGAGGCTAGCTCGACAGGTGATGCGTGTAACCAGGATGGCATGGGGAATGCAAAAGGCATCCCATTATCTGAGACTCTTCCTATGAAGGAAGGAAGGAAGGAAGGAAGGAAGGAAGGAAGGAAGGAAGGAAGGAAGGAAGGATGGATTCCTGGGCCCAGTGCAGTTAGTACACAGGTAGGATATTGAATTAAGGGCTGGTGACTTTCTTATTCCCACTATTTCCACCGCTGCTTTTCCATTCAGAGAATGGAATCAGATGCAGCCGATCAACTCCAGCAGCGCATGGAGGAAAACCCATTTCCACACAGCTGGAATAACGACAGCCCTGTGTGCACAGTTCAGGGCATCCAGAGCGAGTTGTTGCATTACCATAAGCAAAACAGGGTCTGTTCACCTCCAGATTGGCAGATTTCAATTCTTAGAATTCTTAGCTCTGCTTGGGGAATTCTGGGAATTGAAGTCCAGACACCCGGAGGACACCTTGTGTGCTGCACGAGCCAGGGAAGCAGACTGGATGGGGCTCCTCCAGATGCCACAGTTTGCTAATTAATGGCCTGATGAGAAAACTATGGGTCTATGAAGCAGAGTGGCCAGGTTTGCCTTTGGTGGGAAGGGCTAAAGATAGCTGAGGGTGAGGCTTAAAACGTTGAACTGGGACAACCAGAGCCAAAGCCCCTCTCCCCGCCTCTCGTACGGATCTTGCAGGGCTGTTGTGAGGTTACACGAGGGTCCGCGACAAAGCACCATGAATGACTCTCAAGCCCCTCCGGGCGGACAGAGCCACCGCCTCCCTGCCGTGCAGGAGACGGCACCGTCTCTCGGCTGCTTGTGGGAAGGGCAAAGAAGCGGTCGCTGGACGTGACCGCCATCACGCGAGCAGCCTGTGACCCAACCGGTATCAGGGTCTCTGGCATCTGACAGTTTGCAAGCCTTTGCTGCCAGATGTTAATCTGGGTTCTGTGGACGGTGGCCAAGCTGTCTGTCAAGCAGGGCAGCCGATAAGTCACAGTACATTGTGTGGGGGGGGGCATTCCTTTCCTTGGAGGAGGCCAAGTCGGGGCTGGACAACCACCAGATGGGGATGCACGGAGCAAGGCTGAGATCCTGTGGCCCCAAAGCTCTGGCCCAGAAGAGCAGATCCAGAAGCCCCCGTCTTTTCCCCTCGTTATTATTTTATTTTTTATTATATAAAACTTTTATTCATAAAACATGAACGCTCATAAAACTCAACACTCAAATTGACTGGCGCTAATGGTTGACACGGGCTGCTGCCAGCATTCTAGGTATCAAGCAGGTACCTCCTTAAAATGTAAGATGTTCCGAGTAGCGCCGGTTTTTGTAGCTTTGCTGGAGTTATTGCAGGAAGCTGCAATTTCTTGATGTATTTTGCAAAGTTTTTGGACATCGTTCCCAGTGCCCCGATGACAGTGGGTGTCTCTGTTACGCGTTTCATCCATAATCGCGCAGTTTCGATGGCCAGGTCGCGGTATTTCGTAATTTTTTCCAGTTCTTTTTCTTCGACTCTGGCATCTCCTGATACAGCGATATAAATCAGCTGTACGCTTCGGTTCTCTACAACTGCGATATCTGGCGTGTTGTGTTCCAAATGGCGATCGGTCTGTATTCGGAAGTCCCACAAGATCTTCACCCTCTCATTCTCGACAACTTTTTCCACCCTATGTTCCCACGACTTTTCAGACACAGGCAAGTCGTATTTTTACACAATGCCCAGTGGATTACTTTAGCAACTCGGTTATTATTATTATTTTTATTTTATTTTATTATTTTATTTTATTTTATTATTTTATTTTATTTTATTTTATTTTATTTTATTTTATTTTATTTTATTTTATTTATTTATTTTATTTTTATTTTATTATTTTATTTTATTATTTTTTATTATTATTTCCTCCCTCATTATCCTGGGCCCTCCATCAGGGTTTGCAATAATAACAAACTAAAAAAGGTAATGGTTCCCCCGCACACACATGCTAGTCGTTTCCGACTCTAGGGGCCGGTGCTCATCTCTGTTTCAAAGCCGAAGAGCCGGCGCTTGTCCGAGGACGTCTCCGTGGTCATGTGGCCGGCATGACTGGACGCCAAAGGCGCACGGAACGCTGTTACCTTCCCACCGGAGCGGTCCCTATTTTTCTACTTGCATTTTGACGTGCTTTCGAACTGCTAGGCTGGCAGAAGCTGGGACGAGTAACAGGCGCTCACTCTGCTACGCGGCACTCGGGATTCGACCTGCCAAACTGCCGATCGACAAGCTCAGCGTCCTAACCCACCGAGCCACCGCGTCCCTTTTAATAGCAAACTACCTACGGATAAAACAGGCTGGGGCTTCTCCAACTTTTCCGCCAGCTTCCTAAAGGGAGAGAAACTTTCTTTCGTTCGGACTTGGTTGTAAGGACTCCTTTGAGTCCCGAGAGAGAAGCTGCTCGGGAATTCTATACAAAGCTTCCTTGGGTCCCAGGACGGGCTCCCCCCCCCCTCCTCCACCCTCCTGTTTTGTGTAAGATTGGCAGTGACCTAAGCATTCACTTAGCAAAGACCTTTTTTTTTTCCCTTTTCTTTTCTCTCCTCTCTTTAAAACCCAACCCGGGGAGGCTGGAGCGAGAGGTGGTTGGTGGTGGGTTTTTTTTGTCAGCCTTGTGTTTGTGCATGGCATCTGTCTCTGCTCTGGCAGATGGTAGCTGGCCTTGTGAAAAGGCCCAGCCAACCTTCTGGATTAATCACGGGGTGAAAGGTCGGCCAAACATCTGCCTCGGGATGTGTTGAGAAGCCGCATTTCTATAGAGGGGGGGCGGGAAACGGGAAGGAAACAAAACCTGTTTTCGGTCGGAGGGAGGGAGAAACGCGCCGGGGACAATGGGAAGGGAGAAGCGGGGATCCAACGCGGCCGTTGGGCTGTGGGGTGGGGAACGCTTTGTGGAGGGGGTAACCGAACACCCAGCCGCGGTCCTGGGATTTCAGCTGCTCCGGAGCCCGCCTTCTCCAAAGGGACGCCCTTGAGAGGTGTGGGACCCACTGGCCTAGGGGAAGGCTGGGGTAACCAAGCTCGCCCGGGGCTGAATATACTTTCATGGTTGCCTCTTCTTAGGAGCGGCTGCGGTGGGTTGGCAGAGACCCAGGATAGGGGGTGAAGAATTTCACCAAGTTGTCAAGTAGGGAGACAATGAAAGTTTGTGAAGCTCCCAAGGGCCTCCAATTCCCTCGGCTTTCCCTGCCGAAAGTGCAACGCTGCAGTGCCCCCCCCCAGTGTGATTTTCCTTCGGTCACCAGCTGCACAGCAAATCCAAGGGCCTGGAGCAGGGGTCTTCAAACTTGGCCCTTTTATGACTTGTGGACTTCAACTCCCAGAATTCCTCAGCCAGACACGCTGGCTGAGGAATTCTGGGAGTTGAAGTCCACAAGTCATAAAAGGGCCAAGTTTGAAGACCCCTGGCCTGGAGCAACGAAGAGCAACGAAGATGATTGAAGGCCTGGAGACTAAAACATATTTTTTATTTTTTATTTTTTATTTTTTTAATTCCATTTATATCCCGCCCTTCCCCGAAGACTCAGGGTGGCTTACAAGCTTAGCAGTAGCCTTCATTCTATGCATATGCCTGCTTATTAGGGCTTTCACACACACCCCCCCCAAGCGGCATTATTACAAAGTCAGCTTATTGCCCCCAACAATCTGGGTCCTCAATCTGGGTCCTCATATGAAAAACGGTTGCAGGATTTGGGAAGGGCCAGTCTAGTCATGCCGGCCACATGACCACGGAGACGTCCTCGGACAAGCGCTGGCTCTTCGGCTTTGAAACGGAGATGAGTACCGGCCCCTAGAGTCGGAAACAACTAGCACGCGTGTGCGGGGGAACCTTTACCTTTACCTTTAGTCTAGAGAAAAGAAGGACCAGGGGGGACATGATAGCACTATTCCAATATTTGAGGGGCTGCCACAAAGAAGAGGAGGGGGTCAATTTATTCTCCAAAGCACCAGAAGGCAGGACAAGAAACAATGGGTGGAAACTAACCAAGGAGAGAAGCAACCTGGAATTAAGAAGAAACTTCCTAACAGGGAGGACAATTAACCAGTGGAACAGAAGTTGCCTCCAGAAGTCGTGGTTGCTCCATCACTGGAGGTTTTTAAGAAGACACTGAACAGCCCCTTGTCTAAAATGACTTGATAGGGACTCCTGCTTGAGCAGGGGGCTGGACTAGAAGACCTTCAGGGTCCCTTCCGGCTCTATTCTGATTGATTGAGCTCACCTTGTGAACGTGTGCTGGTAGGAAACCACAGGAAATATCCCAGGAGCTGAACGACTTTGTTGCTCTGACATCTGTAGTTGTGAAACCTTGGAAAGGCTAGTGCGGGCCCACCTGAAAGCCATCACGGATCTGCTGCTCGATCCCTTATAATTTGCCTACCATGCAAAGAGATCGGCAGACGATGCTGTCAATATGACACTGCACTACACCTTACTTACAACATCCTGAATCCCCAGGGACGTATGCGCAGATGCTTTTTGTAGACAAGCTCAGCATTCGACACCACCATTCCAGAAATCCTTCTCTCCAAGCTGACTCAGCTAGCTGTGCCCCACACATCCTGGACGTAAACTGTTTCGACTTCTCCCCTCTGTATGCCCTGGTAAAGGGGATTGTGTGCCGAAACAATTAGACGCAAGATAGTTTTTATCCCCCGTGCTGTCACTCTGCTGAACACCTAATTCAGTGGGTTAGGACGCTGAGCTTGTCGATCAGAAGGTCGGCAGTTTGGTGGATCAAATCCCGAGTGCCGCGTAACAGAGTGAGCGCCTGTTACTCGTCCCAGCTTCTGCCAACCTAGCAGTTCGAAAGCACGTAAAAAAAAATGCAAGTAGAAAAATAGGGACCACTCCGGTGGGAAGGTAACAGCGTTCCGTGCGCCTTTGGCGTCTAGTCATACCGGCCACATGACCACGGAGACGTCCTTGGACAAACGCTGGCTCTTTGGCTATGAAACGGAGATGAGCACCGGCCCCTAGAGTCGGAAACGACTAGCACGCATGTGCGGGGGAAGCTTTACCTTTACCTTTAAAGATATTTAGTTGTATTACTATTATCCTTCTCATCTTTTCTACTATCTTCTCCTATTGGCATGTATGATTACCACTTGTTGTATCTCATGATTAATGATTGTAACTATGATCTATGACCTGTCACTTTGTTGGTATATGTACACTGAGAGCCTATGTACGGGAGACAAGTTCCTTGTGTGCCCAATCACGCTTGGCCAATAAAGAATTTGATTCCATTCTATAGAGTCCCAGCCAATTCAAAGTCTGTTTTGTGAATCTAGCTGGATTCTACCACACTGGCCCTGATGATTTTGTGAACTTCTTTCCCGGCCTTGCCCAATCCACTGAATGCTGTATTGCCCAAACAGTTGGGTCAATGCACTGCAGGGAGGGACAATGACTCTAGGTTAAAACTAAAAGCTTGTCATACTAGCTTTAGCTAAGTTAAAACAGCTTGGGTGTGAACACACACAGCCAAATAATAATAATAATAATAATAATAATAATAATAATAATAATAATAATAATAATAATAATAATAATAATAATAATAATATTCTTCGAGCTCTCTGGCCCAGGCTGAGGATTAATCTTATTTTAACTGGGGTTTTATTTATACAGGGACAAATATAATTTTTTTTTTAAATTTGTTTTTAACTTTTGTATCTTGGTTTTTTTAATTACCCTGTAAACCGCCCTGAGTCCTTCGGGAAAGGGTGGTATATAAATGTAATAAAATAAATAAATAAAATAAAATTATTATTATTATTATTATTATTATTATTATTATTATTATTATTATTATTATTATTATTATTATTTTATTTATATACCGCCCTTCTCCCGAAGGACTCAGGAAAAAAGCCAACGCAATCCTAGGTTGCAATAAACAGAGGAATAGAATCAAGATTACGTGAAGTGTTAGTACTGCTTTTTCAAACATTAGTAAGGCCACCCTTAGAAAACTATGTCCAGTTGTGGTCACCGCATTATAAAAAAGATGTTGAGATTCTGGAAAGAGTGCAGAAGAGAGCAGCAAAGATGATTAGGGGGCTGGAGGCTAAACCATATGAAGAATGGTTCCTGGAATTGGTTATGTCTAGCTTAATGGAAAGAAGAACTAGGGGTGACATGATAGCAATGTTCCAATATTTGAGGGGCTGCTATAAAGAAGAGGAAGTCAACTTAATTTTCCAAAAACAGCAGAAGGGAAGAGCAGAAGCAATGGGTGGAAACTCATCAAGGAGAGAAGCAACCTAGAACTAAGGAGAAACTTCCTGACAGTTAGAACAATTAACCAGTGGAACAACCTGCCTCCAGAAGTGGTGAATGCTCCAACACTGGAAGATTTTAAGAAGAGACTGGACAGCCATTTGTCTGAAATGGTATAGGGTTCCCTGCCTTAGCAGGGGGTTGGACTAGATGACCTCCAAGGTCCCTTCCAACTTTATATTATTATTATTAATGGGGAGAGCAATCAACCAGTGGAATGGCTTGCCTTCAAAAGTTGTAGGTGCCCCATCACTGGAGGTTTTTAAGAAGAGATTGAACAGCCATTTGTGCACAATGTATAGGGTTTCCTGCTTGAGCAGTGGGTTGGACTAGATGACCTCCAAGGCTCCTTCCAACTCTTACTATCCTGTTCTGTTCTGAGACTGGACAGAGAAGGGAAGAACTTGAATAGCTCAAGCTGAAAACCAGCTCATTGAGCATGCTGCATGCACTTCCCTGTGGCGGCTTTCCTTTCCTTCTGATTTGGGTAAACCTAGTCCGTGGTAAACCGAGTCAGTGTTGGCAATTCAGTCCTCTTGGAGCCATCTCACTTGGTGCCCTTTTTCGCACCTGGCTCTGCAGCTGTTGTCTGCGCGGGGTACATCTGCAACCTTGTTCCAGCCTAGGTCCACGGCCAGCATCCAGGGTACTGCTCATCTGGCAGCCGTTGGGTCTTATCTCCCCAGCTCAGTCTCTTCTGCAGATAACACCAGTCCCGTGGCTGGAGACAACTCTGATCTTGAAGCTGATCAGATCCGAAATCGCTTGCCAGCACTTTGGGAAAAGATGTTGACTGCGACATCGGCCCTCTGGGTGGGATCTCCTGCTTGAAAACTGCTAGAATTTGTGTTGTTCTACAGAGGGATTCAGGGACGCGGTGGCTCAGTGGGTTAGGACGCTGAGCTTGTCGATCAGAAGGTCGGCAGTTTGGCGGATTGAATCCCGAGTGCCGCGTAGCAGAGTGAGCGCCTGTTACTCGTCCCAGCTTCTGCCAACCTAGCAGTTCAAAAGCACGTAAAAATGCAAGTAGAAAAATAGGGACCGCTACGCTGGGAAGGTAACGGCGTTCCGTGTGCCTTTGGCGTCTAGTCATGCCGGCCACATGACCACGGAGACGTCCTCGGACAAGCGCTGGCTCTTTGGCTTTGAAACAGAGATGAGCACCGGCCCCTGGAATCGGAAACGACTAGCACGCATGTGCGGGGGAACCTTTACCTTTACCTTACAGAGGGATTCAGAAATGGGGGGAATGCTCTTAAATTATATGAGCCAAAGGTTAAGAATAGGTGTAAAGAATAGAATAGAAATAGAAATAATAGAAATAGGAGTAGAGCAGAACAGAAGAATGGAATGGAGAATATAGAATAGAATGGAATGGAATGGAATGGAATGGAATGGAATGGAATGGAATGGAATAGAATAGAATAGAATAGAATAGAATAGAATAGAATAGAATAGAATAGAATAGAATAGAATAGAATAGAATAGAATAGAATAGAATAATAATACTAATATAATAATAAGAATGGAATAGAATAGAATAGAATAACAGTTGGAAGGGACCTTGTAGGTCATCTAGTCCAACCCCCTGCCCAAGCAGGAGACCCTACACCATTTCTGACAGATGGCTGTCCAGTCTCTTCTTGAAAGCCTCCAGTGATGAAGCTCCCACAACATCTGAAGGCAACTTCTGTTCCAATGGTTGATTGTTCTCACTGTCAGAAGATTCCTCCTTATTTCTAGGTTGAATCTCTCCTCGACCAGTTTCCATCCGTTATTCCTTATCCGCCCTTCGGGTGCTTTGGAAAATAGGCTGAGCCCCTTCCTCAAATATTGGAAGACTGCCATCATGTCTGCCCTGGTCCTTCTCTTCCCTGGACTAGCCATGCCCAGTTCCTGCAACCGTTCTTCGGACGTTTTGGCCTCCAGTCCCCTCCTCATCTTGGTTGCCCTTCTCTGCATGACCCTCGCCTTGACTGCACCCTCAGCCGCGTTGTTGGTGAAGGCACGCTAGTCTAGATCCGTGTCCAGGGGCGTCCTTGTGTAGGGAGATGTGAGAAGGCACAGCTTGGAAAGGGGAGGGGGCGGGGGCAGCCGTGCCAGAATAGATCCTGTGGTTTGGGACTTGGGAGGCTTGAGTGGATTCTCAGGTCTAGAGCGGCAGTGAAAAGGAACCTCAAGTCCCCAGCGGGGAAAGGGATCCATCCGCCTCCTTCGTTTCTAGCCTTGCTCCAAAATGGAACATCAGGAAACCAACCGCCGCGCCCCCCCCCTCGCTTCACCTTTCTTTTTTGGCACATGGCAACGGGCAGGAGGCGTCTCGTCCATAGATGGGCAACTTCAGCAGGCCAGGCTGATGCCCCAAACTTTCCCCTTTTATGGGGCGAGGGCCTTGGCTTTGCTAATCCAGACGTCTGGGAGATGGTGAGATTCTGCATTTGGGGCCGGGGTGTGTGTGTGTGTGTGTGTGTGTGTGTGTGTGTGTGTGTGTCAGGGCGTTTCTGGTAGGTTGCTTAGAAAGCGGCATGGGGGTGCCAACAACCCCCCCCATGAGTTGCCTGTAGAGTTGGGAGGCACGTCCCTACATTGGGGTGTCTTCCAGCTGCGCATCGGGGCAGACAAACAACCCCCCCTGCCGCCACTTTTGGGGGGACTCTTGATCGCCTTGTGAGAGCCTGCTAAGATAGAAAGATATTAGGGAATCTCTCTCTCTCTCTCTCTCTCTTCCTTTCCTTTTTTCTCTCTTTCCCTCTGCTTCTCTTTCCTCCTTTCCATCCCCCTCTCTTCCCCCTTCCTCTTTTCCTCCCTCCCTCTTTCCCCCTCTCTCTTCCTTTCCCTCTTCCACTCCTCTCCTTCCCTCTCTCTCTCTCTTTCCCTCTTTCCCTCCCCCCTCTTCCCTCTGTCTTCCCCTCCCTCCCCTCCCACCCTTCTGAAAATCTCTTCCTCTGCAATGCCAGGATACTTTGCTGGGTCTCTCAGACCCAGCCAGGAGGCTGCAGCAAACTTGCAGGGAAGGAAAGGAAATTGCAAACAGGGCAGCCTTTTCTCCGACACCAGGATGCCTCCCCGGTTGCTCTGGGCCTGTCTTCTTTTTTTGGGGTGTGTGTGTGCAGAGTTTTTGCTGCACCCTGTTGCACAGCCTAAGCATCTGGCTGAATTCCCCAGCAGCACAGCGCCCCCCCCCCCCCCCCCCCCCGACTGTTCAGCGTTGGCCTGCCAGGGCCGTGTTTGGGGCGGCGGGGGGGGGGGGGAACGTGGCAGCAGCTGCTGCCCCCTCATTAAAATGCACACCTGCTCCCAGCAGATGCCGCGGGTTCTGCTACTGTGCCCATTTTTCTTTCAGCTTGGTCTGGATCCTGCCCATCTCATTCACTCGAAGCGTCCGCAAACTTCAGGGCATTCTCACGTAGGGCTTCAACCAGATGATTGAAAGTGGACGCTCAAAAAGGAGAGAGAGAGGGAAAGAGAAATTAAAAAAAAACAGACTCCCTCCCCCTCCCCCTTCCCTCCTTCCTTCCTCCCTCCTCCCTCTCTTCCTTCCTCCCTCCTTCCCTCTTTTTCTCTTTTTCTCCCTCTCTTATCATCCCTTCTCTCTTTCTTTTTCCCTCTCCCCCTTTCTCTTTCTCCCCGTTTCTCTCCCGGTCTTTCTCTTTCTTTCCCTCTCTCCTTTCTCTTTCTCTCTCTCCCCCTTTCTCTCTCTCTTTCTCTCCCCCTCTTTCACTTGCTGTCTCTCCTTCTGTCCCCCCCTCTCTCTTTCTCTCTCTCCCTCTTTCTCTCTCTTCCCCTTTCTCTCTCTTTCTCTCCCCCTCTTTCACTTTCTGTCTCTCCCTCTGTCCCCCCTCTCTCTTTCTCTCCCTCTTTCCCCCTTTCTCTCTCTCTTTCTCTCCCCCTCTTTCACTTTCTCTCTCTCCCTATGTCCCCCCTCTCTCTTTCTCTCTCTCCCTCTTTCTCTCTCTCCCCCTTTCTCTCTCTCTTTCTCTCCCCCTCTTTCACTTTCTGTCTCTCCCCCTGTCCCCCCCCTCTCTCTCTCCCTCCCTCTCTCTCTCAAATCCATGGGCGGAGGCTTTCCAAGCTAGCGGTGGAGTTCCTCTGTACCACAGTCCCTGTTAGATGTTTTTGTGCCAGCCATGGCAGTTCCCCAAAAGGGTCATCAGATGGGAGCAAAGAGGCATCTTTGCTCCCACTGGTGGGTCAGGGGTCCCCAGCCCCTGCAGCCCCATTGGAGAGAGTTAATTGGTAAGGGAGGGGCTGAGGACCCCCATAAAAACTCTCTGCTCAGGGGCTGCTCTCGCTCATACTCTCTCGCTCTGCTTGCTTGCTCTCTCATGTTGCTCTCTTGTGGGAGTGATCCATGACCTCAATCCAGGCATGGATGCCTCCATGCCAGGGAACTCTTTCTCTTTAAAGGTAAAGGTAAAGGTTCCCCCGCACACGCGTGCTAGTCGTTTCCGACTCTAGGGGCCGGTGCTCATCTCCATTTCAAAGCCGAAGAGCCAGCGCTTGTCCAAGGACGTCTCCGTGGTCACGTGGCCGGCATGACTAGACGCCAAAGGCGCACAGAATGCTGTTCCCTTCCCACCGGAGCGGTCCCTATTTTTCTACTTGCATTTTTACGTGCTTTCGAACTGCTAGGCTGGCAGAAGCTGGGACGAGTAACAGGCGCTCAGTCTGTTACGCGGCGCTCGGGATTCGACCTGCCAAACTGCCGACCTTCTGATCGACAATCTCAGCGTCCTAACCCACTGAGCCACCGCGTCCCACTCTTTCTCTTTACTCTATCGTTAATAAAGCTTTATCTGATCGCATCCCTGCGTGCTGCTCTTTTTACTTGGAAGCACCTTAACGAACCACCGGTCTCGTGAGGCCATCTCACAGTCCCCTCTGTGGCACTGAAGGTGTTACCCAGTGGGGCAACGCAACATCTTCCAGAAAAACCACCCAGCTCAGGCAGCAGCCAGGAGTCCTTGCAAGGTGGCCCTTCCTCTGGCTCAGCGTGTTGCCACTTTCCCCCCCCTCCAGGGACGCCCCCTCCCACCCCTCCTTGCAGAGGGCCCTGCCAAATGGCGAGGGATGTTTTGATGGGCCATTTGGCTCCAGCTCCTTTTGGCCCTGATGCATAACAGATGGGCAAAGCGACCGGTCCACCGTTGCCAGGCTAGCTTTCTCAAAAAAAGCCAAGGAAGGGAAAATCCAAATAAAACCCCCTGCTGCTGCCGTAAGGCTCCGGCCGATGGGTCTTTGAATGTAAATCCTGGTTATGGAGGAAGCTTTTGGGTTTTCGGGGGAAAGGACGAAACTATTGCGCGGAGGATTAAGCCTGCGAGGGACTGAAATGGGCTTTCGGCAGGTCAGCAACACACACACACACACACACACACACAGACACACGCAAAAAGAGCCATTAGCTTTTGAAATGTAGAGGCAAATGGGCATTAAACCTGGTTTCACTCTCCTTGACGTACAGCCATTTGTTTAGTGACCCTTGGAAGGGATGGCAGTGCTGACAAAGGCGACTTGCCACCGCAAGCGTCTCCAGGGTCCCAGGAGCAGAATTGGCAAACTGTGTCCCCATCCAGTTGGCTTAAGTGGAGCTCCCCAGGATCTTGGAATTTAAATCAAGTTGCTTCACAACCGGGGTTTAAGATAAGCAATGTGTGACCCTTAGGAAAGGGTTGTGGAAAGCGCCTTTTCTATACGATGATAACCGCTGTGAGGCTTGTTTTTTTTTTTTTTATATGTACGAAAATGGAAAGATTCCCAAATACCCAGAATGGAGGAATGGTTAGTGAAGATGCAGGATTAGCAAAGGTAGCATCACTGACCTCTCTGTTTAGGGAAAGGAGAGTAATTGCATGCCTGGAAACTCTTTATGGACTTTTTGCTAAAAAAAAGGAAAAAAAAACCCCGAACCTGTGATTTTATGAGCTGGATGATTAGAAAGGGTAGACTGTGGAAATAAGAGATGGCAAAATATAAATGTAACTGCTGTTAAGATTGAAAGTTGCTTCTTTACAGTATCTCTTCCTTCCTTCCTTCCTTCCTTCCTTCCTTCCTTCCTTCCTTCCTTCCTTCCATCCTTCCTTCCTTCCTCTTTCCTTCCTTCCTTCCTTCCTTCCTTCTTTTTTCTTTCCTTCCTTCCTTCCTTCCTTCCTTCCTTCCTTCCTTCCTTCCTTCCTCTTTCCTTCCTTCCTTCCTTCTTCTTTCCTTCCTTCCTTCCTTCCTTCCTTCCTTCCTTCCTTCCTTCCTTCCTTCCTTCTTCTTTCTTTCCTTCCTTCCTTCCTTCCTTCTTCCTTCCTTCCTTCCTTCCTCTTTCCTTCCTTCCTTCCTTCCTTCCTTCCTTCCTTCTTCTTTCTTTCTTTCCTTCCTTCCTTCCTTCCTTCCTTCCTTCCTTCCTTTCTTTCTTTCTTTCCTTTCTTTTTTCTCTTTCTCTTTCCCTTTCTTTCTTTCTTTCTTTCTTTCTTTCTTTCTTTCTTTCTTTCTTTCTTTCTTTCTCTCCTTCCTTCTTTTCACTCTTTCTTTCTTTTTTCTTTCTTTCTTTTTCTCTCTTTCCTTCCCTTTCTCATTTTCTTTCTCTCTTTCTTTCTTTCTCTCTTTCTTTCTTCACATTATTTTACTTTTTTTCAAAATTTGCATTCTTTTCATTCTTTTAAGAATTCCTTTCAGAGAAGTCACGTTAAGAAAAACCCTCCTGTAAAATGAGCCAGAGAGACTGGATCTTCTGTAGCAGTGTGGTTAAGGCTGTCGTTTATTCAAATCCCGCTTTTCCAGGATCTCCCTCTCAGCTCCTCTTGATCCTCTGCCTGCCAACACCAGGAGGGCAGACAACTGGCAGAGGGGGGGGCATTGCAAAGCCACTGAAGGACGGCTGGACAGCTGTGGATTGTCCCTCAGGGCTCTGGCTGACCCTCTTCTTTATCCCCCTTCCTTTTTTAGATGCTCCAATGACTTCGTCGGCCATCGGTGCCAGTTCCAAAATTTGTGCCTCAGCTCCCCCTGTAAGAATGGCGGCACCTGCCACCCCGTGGTGGACGGCAACACGGCTGATTACATCTGCTCCTGCCCCCTGGGCTACATCGACAAGCTCTGCCTGACCATGGAGGAGAACGCCTGCCTCAGTGGCCCGTGTCGCAATGGAGGGAGCTGTGACCTTATCACCTTGACCGAGTATAAATGCCGCTGCCCTCCAGGCTGGTCAGGTGAGAGAGCAACTGGCACACATTCCCAGATAGGCCGGGGACCCTTTGAGAGGTCTGCAACCCCATCCCTGGTAGAGTCCCACTTCTCAGCTGCAGAACCGAGCCCGGCCTTGTGCGTTTGATACGTCCTTGTTGGGACTGCAAGGAAGAGGTTTCATTTTTTTCCGGTCTTCCCGGTGACAGATGGAACTACTAGGGGGTGCCAAAACCATCTGACCAACCAAGCCAGCATCCTTGAGACGTTCCGATCTCTTAGGCCAGGGCTAGGCAACCTCGGCTCTTTTGTGACTCGTGGACTTCAACTCCCAGAATTCCCGAGCGAGCCACGCTGAGGGGAAAGGGAGAGGTTTCCAAGCTGAACCATGCTGGCTCAGGAAGTCTGGGAGTTGAAGTCCACGTGTCATAAAAGAGTCAAGGTTGCCTGCCCCTGGCCTAGGGCGCTTTATGACTTGTGCACTTCAACTCCCAGAATTCCTGAGCCAGCCACGCTGAGGGGAAAGGGAGAGGTTTCCAAGCTGAGCCATGCTAGCTCAGGAATTCTGGGAGTTGAAGTCCACAAGTCACAAAAGAGCCGAGGTTGCCTACCCCTGTCTTAGGGAGAACTTTATTGGGCACACTATTTCGGCACATACGAAAGCAAAACCAGCTCTGGTTGATTCCCCCCCCCCCCCACCAGCACCATATGGGGAAAGCAAAGAATTCTCCCTCTTAGAATTTGGGCAGGACCCATTGACCAATTAAGTGTTACAATATTGTTATGAGAAAATGTCTCTGAGGTTAGGCAGACACCTAGTGAAGTGTCCTTGATTCTCACGGACCGACTCTTGACGTCTGGAACCTGCACTCCAGTTCCCCCTCTCCTTCTCTCCAAGTATTGCAAGCTGAGAAGCAACAATGGTTGCAACAGCATAAGCGTGCTTTGAACCTGCCACCATCTCTTTCCATTTTTCAAAGGTTTCTCTCCACGAAAGAGAAAAGCCTGCCTTTTGTACGCTTGACTATTTAGATCGGTGTCTCTTAAACTTGGCATCTTTTAAGACGTGTGCATTCAGCTTCCGGAACTCTCCATTCAGCAAGGGTCCCTGGAGAATTCTGGGAATCGGAGTCCCCACATCTTAAAGTTGCCGACTTTGAAAAACACTGGTTTAACTGGTCTTGCCTGTCATGGGGGAGGTGGAAGAGAAGGGTGCAGGCTCCTTGGAGCAGGTCTGCAGCACAGGGACAGACGTTTAAAAATGTTTAATTCTTGGATCAAGGTATCCCTGTAGACAGAAACCCTGAAATGGAAGAAATAAAGAGTTAGCCAGCAAAAATGTGCATTTTTAAAGAAGCCAGTGAAAATTGAATAAGGGCATTTGCAACTCTTTTAGAAACATTAAAAAGATTAGCCCTGGGGGGAAAAAGGGAGCTTTTCAGGTCCTATGTGTGGCATTTCTGGGCTCTGAATGTCCGTCTCTTTGGCCTGCAGGCAAGACGTGTCAGCAGGCCGATCCCTGTGCCTCTAACCCATGTGCCAACGGCGGCCAGTGCGTGCCCTTTGAGTCCAGCTACGTGTGCAGGTGCCCGCAGGGCTTCCACGGGGCCACGTGCAAGGAAGACCTGAACGAATGCAGCCGGATGCCCCCCATCTGCAAGAACGGCGGGACCTGCGTCAACGAGATCGGCTCCTACCAGTGTCACTGCCGGCCGGCCTACACGGGCCCCAATTGCGAGCACCTCTACGTGCCCTGCAACCCCTCGCCTTGCCAGAATGGGGGCACCTGCCAGCAGACGGGAGATGTGGCCTACGAGTGCACTTGCCTTGCAGGTATGCTGGGCTGGCTGGGCCGCTCTCTTCGGCTAACCCAGGGGTGTCAAACTCGCAACCTCACGTGACGTGTCACGACGTATCGTGACTTTCCCCCCCCCACTGTCGGCAATGGGGTGGGCGCGGTTGCGCCATGGCGCATCCGGCCCGCAGGCCGGCAGTTGACAACCCTGCTCTAACCCCTGCCTGACCCAGGAGCGATACGGAGGGCATCTGTGGGTGCCGTGTTCCAAAAACTCAGCTGGCGCACCTGTGGGAGAGATTTGTTAACCTCACAAGTTTTCTGCCAACTCCCTTTTATTTTGCCTACCCATTGCCTTCACAGAGTAGCCCGGCCCAACCCTAATTTCTTCACTTCCTGACTTGGTTGTTCCTCCCCTCCCCCCCTTTTTTTCCTACAATGCCCCCATTTGCATTCCTGGCTCCCTCTCCTCTGCCATGGATCTTCTGCAGGATGCTGGGATACTTGAAACAACCCTTAGCAAATGGGACACATGTACAACTCACAGGCCCCTTTTGCTGCTTCTGCTCCGTGGCTTTTTCCCGGAGAGAGTCGGGATCTATGGAAAAGCCATATAAGGAAATGAAAATAGCCGCTGCTTTGTTCCTGGCATCCAGCTTGGGGTGGGGGGGAGGGCTGGACCACCCCAGACAGACCTTCACTTTCTACTGCAGAGAAACTTCATCCCTTGCTGGGGACCGGACGGTGATGATGGATAGGCATCAAATCCTGGAGAAGAAAAGCAACCAACCTTAGCTCTGACCGTGATTAGTACAACCGGGAAAGAGCAACGTCCGCAACAACCTATAATAAAGAATAAACAAAGCAGCACCTAGAACCCATTCATCAGAAAAGGCCCACAACCATCCCTAATCTGTTTTTTTGGAAGGTGCTTTGCAATAGAGCAAGCTAAGGGGTTGCCAGCTGTCCCTTTCGTGTTTTTCAACCTGGGAAACTAAAAGGTATGGGCTTCAGCTTCCAGAATTCCCCAGTCAACTTGCTGGCTAGGAATTCTGGGAGCTGAAGTCCAGAAAAGCTGCTAAGATTGAGAAACACTGACCTAAAGCAGTTGGCCTTGATCTGTTTTACACTCCTATTCCACCAGGCTGACCTGGACTGACAGGCATTTTAATTATATTTACAATTTTTAATTTATTTTTAATTTTTAATTTTAATTTATTGCACAGATGATTTCAATTTTATTCTTATCTTAATTTCTGTACTTATTATATGTTTTGTTGTTAGCCGCCCTGAGTCCTTCGGGAGATAGGGCGGGATATAAATCCCATAAATAAATAAATAAATAAATAAATAAATAAATAAATAAATAAATAAATAAATAAAAAATAAATAATCAATCAATCAATCAATCAATCAATCAACTAGGTGCTGGCTAAAAAATGTAGGGATCTGGAATTGCAAAATTCTCAGAAAGCTCCAGTTTAGGAAAGGCTGGATTATTTACCTCAGGGGTCTTCAAACCTGACTGTGGACTTCAACTCCCAGAATTCCTCAGCCAGGCACGCTGGCTGAGGAATTCTGGGAGTTGAAGTCCACAAGTCATAAAAGGGCCAAGTTTGAAGACCTCTGATTTACCTCACTGTTAAAGGTTGACGTGTTACTTCCCTTGTGTTGGATTTCCCTTTTGTGACTTCCTGTCTTTTGAGGCTCAGATGCTGGTCTGTTGTGGGCCAGATGTGGGCTGTTCTCTGCAGGGGTGGGGTGGTTCTTGAGGGCAGGAAAGCTGGGAAGCTCCAGTTCTTGCCCTTGCTCAGAGACAGCTTTGTCTGGTTTGCATATTGGTGCATCCAAGAGAAGACATTTTTTTTCTTGATTAGGAGGAACACAGGAAGCAAAGCTGGTCCAGCTCTGTTAGCTAGCCCAACAGAGCAAGAGCCAGACATGCATTTGTCCACCTAAGTTAATAAGTGGATGGGGGACCACTAGGAAATCCAGAGTCAAGTGGCACTGAAATCGAATTTCAGGCTGTCCTCGTTTAGTGACTGCCTGTTTTAGCACCCATTCTCGGTAACGACAGGGAGTGAAAAGTATTTTTTTATTATTATTATTATTTTAATTCCATTTATATCCCGCCCTTCTCCAAAGACTCAGGGCGGCTTACAAGCTTAGCAGTAGTAACTGGGCAACCAGTCCTTGGGCAGGTTGGCCAAGCAAAGGAAAGCTAAGGTAAGATCAGAAGTCCAGTCGCAGTTTCTCTTTTTTGCTTAAGGACTGAGTTGTCGGTCCCCATCCTGGCTGTTAAACGAGGACTCCCTGTAAATAATGTCAGAGCTGTAGGCTAGACTGGGAAATGAGGAAAACAGATCGTGGCAGATCTCTTCCACACTGTCACTAAGAAAACTCCCGTTAAATAAAACGGGCGTCTGAGTCTTTTCATGGAGTCAAGCTCTCCGTTTAGCACCAGTCCGTCTGCCCTGACTGGCAGCGGCTTCTGGAGACCCAGTCTCTTACTGACCTGCCTGGGGTCTCCTGCCAAGAAAACCGGGTCTTGATCCGGGTTTGTGGCCCTGGGTTTTCCTTCTGTCTCACCTGGTCTTTTTGTCCCTTCTCGGCCGGCAGGCTTCGCGGGCCAGAACTGCGAAGAAAATCTCGATGACTGTCCCGGAAACAGCTGCAGGAACGGAGGGACCTGTGTGGACGGGGTGAACACCTACAACTGCCAGTGCCCACCTGAATGGACAGGTGAGGACGCGCCGACGGGAGGGTGGAGAAATCAAGAGACCCTCAAAGAGAGGAAAGTCAGGCTTTTGCCCCAGGTGGACGTGAGGATGGCGTTGAGCGTGAACTTTTTTCTCTGTTAGCCAAATTTGAAATCCCACCACCAGCTTTTTTTAAAAAAAAAAACACACACACCGTATTTTGTTGTTTCTAGAATTAAGGATCTGAAAGCAAGACAGCTGCCCTTTGTAGGCTTCCTTGTAATTCGTGAGACCTTTCCCCTCCGTTACTTCCTTCTCTTGCAATATTCCCAGTTTTGCAAGGAAAACGCTTGAGCGATTCGGAGAGACGCGTCTGGAAAGACGAGGTTGAGAGATTGCATCGCTCACCTGTAGGCTCACCTGAGCTAGGATTGCGTTTCAGACGGACCGTACACACGGGGAGTCCTTGACTCACAACTGTAATGGAGCCTGCCCATCACAGTCGCAAGTTGCAATGGCCGTAAAAAGGGTCTGTCGCACAACCAGCCTGGTTTTGTGACCTTTTTCTGCAGAGGCCATTAAGCAAATCACGGTCGTTAGTGGAATCACCATGGCTGTTAAGCAAACCGAGGGTTCCCGGAGGGTGTAGTTTTGCGGAAAACCAGAAATAGGTGCTGCTTTTCAGCAAAACCTTTGTAAACGGGATGCCGAAAAGGTACACAGAGGCAACCGTGTGGCCAAGTGTCCAGTTTGGTCATGTGACCGGGGGGGGGGAGACATGCAAAGGAGGATAACGTGGCCCCCCGGGACGCTGCAACCGTCATAAATACAAGCCAGTTGCCAAGCCTCTGAATTCTGATCACATGACCATGGGGAGGCTCCAACGGTCGTAAGTGTGAAAAATGGTCATACCTCCTTTTTTCCTCTGCCGTCGTAACTTTGAACAGTATCTAAAGGAACTGTCATAAGTTGAGCACCCCTGCGTAGCCCTTCCTGCTCCTGGGAGGGCCGTAGAGACTATGGCAGGGGTAGGCAACCTCAGCTCTTTTATGACTTGTGGACTTGTCAACTCCCAGAATTCCTCAGTCGGCCATCTTGATGAAACTGTGGGCTTGGATCCAGACCAGGGGTCTTCAAACTTAGCCCTTTTATGACTGGTGGACTTCAACTCCCAGAATTCCTCAGTCAACATGGGGGCACAATGGCCCCTTCATGACTCGTGGACTTCAACTCCCAGAATTCTTGAGCCAGCGTGGCTCAGCTTGGAAACCTCTCCCTTTCCCCTCAGCATGGCTGGCTCAGGAATTCTGGGAGTCGAAGTCCACAAGTCATAAAGCGGCCTAGGTCTAGGCCAGGAGCAGGCAACCTTAGCTCTTTTGTGACTCGTGGACTTCAACTCCCAGAATTCCTGAGGCAGCATGGCTCAGCTTGGAAACCTATTCTTTTCCCCTCAGCTATGCTGACTCAGGAATTCTGGGAGTTGAAGTCCACAAGTCATAAAAGAGCCGAGGTTGCCTACCCTGGGACTATGGGGTCTTCCCCACCTCCAGCCCCATGAATAGCTTGATCAGCCCGTTTTTTTCCCCCCTTCCAGGCCAGTACTGTGCTGAAGATGTGGATGAGTGTCAGTTGATCCCCAATGCTTGCCAGAACGGCGGCACCTGCCACAACACCCACGGGGGCTACAACTGTGTCTGTGTCAATGGCTGGACGGGCGAGGACTGCAGTGAGAACATTGATGACTGCGCCAGTGCCGCTTGCTCCCCGGGGGCCACGTGCCACGACCGGGTGGCCTCTTTCTATTGCGAGTGCCCACATGGGCGGACAGGTGCGTATCCCAGGGAGAGACGCGAAGAACGGCGGCAGGAATTGGGAATGGCCAGCCTAGAGAAAAGAAGGACTGGGGTGTGTGTGTGGGGACGTGATAGCAGCATTCCAGTGTTTGAGAGGCTGCCACAAAGATGAGGAAGGGGGGGGGATCAAGTTATTCTCCAAAGCACCAGAGGGCAGGACAAGAAGCAACAGATGGAAAGTGATCAAGGAGAGAAGCAACCTGGAATTAAGCAGAAACTTCCTAACAGTGAAGACAACCAGTGCGACAGATGTTTCTCTATCAGGGCACAAGGAGAAAATATCTGCTGTGAACTCTGCTTAGGTGTCAGGAAGGGCATCCGGTCAGTAAACTCTCAGCTCCAATTAGTCGCCCGACTCCACCCTGATAGAAAGGGTTACAGGACTGTAAAAAGAAAAAAAAATACGAACAAGAGGGTGGCTAGTCCCTGCATTCTCAGAGGTCTCCAGATGTTGCCACAGCCCAGTTCCAGCTGCTTGGGAGTGTATCAGCTTACTAAGTTGGCTCTGTGAGGCCTTGTCGGAGCTGCACAGGCCAGGCACTCTGTGGCCGTGTCTCCCAACCCCCTTAAGCCAGGTCTGTTTGATGCCATTCACCAGCATAATAATTAGCACTCTTTTTTTTTCTCCTTCTGTTCAGTCTGTCCAATTTTTGGACTCCCCACAGTTTTCTTGAGAAGGTTTTCCAGAAGTGGTTTGCATTGTCTCCTTCCTAGGGCTGAGAGAGCATGACTGGCCAAGAGATAACCCAGCTGGATTTGTGCCCAAGGCATGACTAGAACTCGCCATCTCCTGTTTTCTTGAGCGGTGGCTTAACCACAGCACCAAACTGGGTCTCAGTTAGTGCTAACTTGCTACTATTTCCCTGGCTTTGCCAGTAAATTAAGCCCAGAGGGTTTGTCTAGGACAGGGGTAGGCAACCTCGGCTCTTTTATGACTCAGTGACTTCAGCTCCCAGAATTCCTGAGTCAGCATGTCTCAGCTTGGAAACCTCTCCCTTTCCCCTCAGCATGGCTGGCTCAGGAATTCTGGGAGTTGAAGTCCAGGAGTCATAAAGCGGCCTAGGTCTAGGCCAGGAGCAGGCAACCTTAGCTCTTTTATGACTCGTGGACTTCAGCTCCCAGAATTCCTGAGTCAGCATGTCTCAGCTTGGAAACCTCTCCCTTTTCCCTCAGCATGGCTGGCTCAGTAATTCTGGGAGTTGAAGTCCAGGAGTCATAAAGCGGCCTAGGTCTAGGCCAGGAGCAGGCAACCTTAGCTCTTTTATGACTCGTGGACTTCAGCTCCCAGAATTCCTGAGTCAGCATGTCTCAGCTTGGAAACCTCTCCCTTTTCCCTCAGCATGGCTGGCTCAGGAATTCTGGGAGTTGAAGTCCACGAGTCATAAAGCGGCCTAGGTCTAGGCCAGGAGCAGGCAACCTTAGCTCTTTTATGACTTGTGGACTTCATCTCCCAGAATTCCTGGGTCAGCATCTCTCAGCTTGGAAACCTCTCCCTTTTCCCTCAGCATGGCTGGCTCAGGAATTCTGGGAGTTGAAGTCCACGAGTCACAAAAGAGCCGAGGTTGCCTACCCCTGGTCTAGGATACAGTTCAGTATAGTATCCAGGCGAGCAATTCAACAACCAGGTTACCTCCCTTGTGGCAGCGGGGCCATTAACTGTCTGCTGGTTAGCCTGTGCTGCAGATGGATGGTGGAGCATCTTTGTGTGTGTGTGTGTGTGTGTGTGTTTCCCTTTCTCTTTCTGAGTCCGCCCTCCGCCCTCTGCAGGTTTGTTGTGCCACCTGGACGACGCCTGCATCAGCAATCCTTGCAACGAAGGCTCCAACTGTGATACCAACCCGGTCACCGGGAGGGCCATCTGCACCTGCCCCTCGGGGTACACGGGGCCGGCCTGCAACCTGGACGTGGACGAATGCCTGCTGGGTAAGGAAAGCCGCCTTCCGCATCGGCGCCGGTGGGACCGGGTGGATGCAGGACCCGTGGAGCTGGTCCTGATGATGCTGGCGCTCAGGGAAAGTCTGGGGAGGAACTGGAAGTGAAAACTGGCCCTAGGAGGCGGGGCACCCCTTGGGAGATTGGGGGCCCAGAAAAGCCAACCTGTGAATTTTTCAATTTTTTAAACAAATATTATTAAATTCATTTGCCGCCCATCTTGCGGTTCGAGGAGACTCTGAATTTCAATTTGAAATTCATCAGCTCATCAATTTGCTCCGGGAGGTTTCCTTAGCCTCCAAACATTTTATTATACAAAGATAATTAAATACATACTACTTTAACTAATGGCAGTAGGGATAGTAATATCGTCAACCTCTCGGATAGTTCCATTGGAGCTTCGGGGTGTGTGTGGGTCAGTATTGGCTCCTTTGGGGAACCCCAATTTGGAGGACCCAGTGCAGCAGGCCAGCAGCCGCCATCTTCCTCTGGGCCAGTCAGGATGGGGGGCGCTATTTACAAGGGGAAGGAGGGGGAAAGGCTTGTAAATACAGATAGTCCTTGACTTACAACAGTTTTATGTAGTGACCGTTCAAAGTTACAATGACCGCTTTTACCCTGACGACCGTTTCGGCATGCCCCCCACAATCACGTGATTCAGTTCCTTGGCAACTGGCTCATGCTTACGACCGTCACAGTGTCGTAAACATGATATGAATGATATGATCCTCTTTTGCGACCCTCTGTCAAGCCAAGTCAGTGGGGAAGAAGCCAGACCCACTTAACAACCGTGTGACTAACTTAAGAGCTTCGGTGCTTCACTTAACGACTGTGGGGAGAAAGGTGGGAGCAAAAAATAGGCAGCAAAGCTCACTTAACAGGTGTCTCACGTAGCGGCAGAAATGTTGGGCTCTGTTGCGATTGTAAGTTAAGGACTGCCTGGCTTTCAGAAGTGCCGAGGGTTTGGAAGGGGAGGAAGAGGAAGATTGCATTTGCCTCGTTTGCTGCAGTGCTGGTTGGACCAGCAACTGGGCAGAAAGACTGCTTTGGAATTTGAGGAGGGTGTGTGTGAAACGAGGACAAGGGAAAGACTCGGATAAGGACCACTTGTAGCCCCCCTGGCTGTTCACACAGCACCTTCCGGGCACGGTGCCTCACCTCCTCTTCCCTCCGCTGGCCGGACAGGTGCCAACCCTTGCGAGCACGCTGGGAAATGCCTCAACACGGAGGGCTCCTTCCAGTGCCAGTGCCAGGCGGGCTACTCGGGCCCCCGCTGCGAGATCGACGTCAACGAGTGCTCCTCCAACCCCTGCCAGAATGATGCCACCTGCTTGGACCAGATCGGGGTCTTCCAGTGCATTTGCATGCCAGGTAACCCTGCCTGCCCTTCCAGGGCGCCATGCTGGGCGAGGGACGGAGGAGAAGAGCTGGCCTCCCACTCCTTTAGCACTTGGCTTGGTTTTGTAACTGTGCCACCTTTCGGGGTGCCCTCCGGGCCAGGCAAGGAGGACGACACTGCTCCCCACGAGCCTTGGTAGGGCTGAAGCCAGCGGTGGGATTCGAGTATGTGAACAACCGGTTCTCTGCGTGGATGCCGCTTCCGGAAGTCCGTTCTGGGCCCGGGCAACCAAAAATTAGCTCCCGGTTCTGCCGAAGTGGTGCGAGCCGGCTGAATCCCACCCCTGGCCGGAGCGGCAATAGGAGAGCCAGGGCCAAAACGGCTCTGGAGTCCTCCCTGACTGAAGCCCTCATTAGCCAGACGGGATTGTTGCCTTTGCACACCACGCCAAGCGCTGTTAAAAGGAGCCAGATTCTGCTGCTTTCCCAGGTTGCTTCGTGCAACCACTTAAGGCAGGGAACGACAGGCTGCCGACTCCAAGAAACGAGGCCGCTGACTTCTCACGGCAGCGGAAATGAACCCAACAGACTGGATTTGCAGAACAGCCCTAAAAAAATCTGCAGAACGGCCATTAAAAATGCCAAGCCAGATTTTTAAAAAACTTGATTTTTAGCAGCGAACCTGCCCCTCAGTCGTGGCATGATTAAGCATCCCGGATGAAGTCAGCTGAGGGTGTGTGTGTGTGTGTGTGTGTGTGTGTGTGTGTGTGTGAGAGAGAGAGAGAGAGAGAGAGAGAGAGAGAGAGAGGGGGGGGGGAGAATCTCATGCTGTGCCCTGTTTTTCCAACTTCTTTTTTATTATTATTATTATATTTGTATACCGCCCTTTTCCCGAAGGACTCAGGGCAGTGAACAGGGCACATATATAAAAATACAGAGTCCAAAAATTAAAAAAGAATTAAATAGGAGCCCGAGCTAAAACGATAGAATAATATAAAAACCCCTTGCTCCTTGCCCCCTTCTTGCCCCATGCTTTACAAAGGCCCGAACTGATCCCTTGGCATTAAGCGGCTGAGCTGGCAAGGCTAACCACAGCTCAGAGGACTTAAAACTTCACTCCGTGAGCCTGGGAGAAATCGGTGGGTGGGTGGGGGGTTGTTTCTGTCTGCCCTAAGATTGGCACCAGGCTGCCCGGCCCTTCGCGAAGCGACCCAAGGGAGGATGTGATGAAGCTTAGCTGCAGAAAGCGGGCTGGCTGAGGGTGAGGGCGCACCGCAAGCAAGGTTTTGTCTCGACACTCCTTGGCCTGACACGAGTCTGACCCCAGCAGGGGCTGTTTTCATAAAGCCGCAGAAGGGGATGCGGACAGATTGCCCCGGGTCTTGACCAGTTCGTTAAGGAATTACGTTTGTTTATGTATAGGATTTTCACGGCTGCCCATCTTAAGCAAGCGTGGGCAGTTCACCATTGCAACAACAGCAACCTTTTTGCCAATGGAAGGAGAGACCCCCTTTCCCCCCCCTGTTCACCGCCGTTTTTTCCCCCTCCCTGCAGGCTACGAGGGTGTGTACTGTGAAATCAACACGGACGAGTGCGCCAGCAACCCCTGCCTGCACAACGGGAACTGCGTGGACAAGATCAACGAGTTTGCCTGCGTCTGCCCCGTGGGTACGTGCAGTGGGGAAGGGGGCTTAGAGAAGACCCATCGATCTTTGCCTACAGCACAAAGCTCTTTGTAGTGGAGACCGGGCTGGAATTAATCCCCTGGCCCAGAGGCAGTGCGGAGGCTGGCGGGTTTAAGCCCAGCCAAAGCGGGCAGTTGGGGAAAGGGCCGAGGTGTGTGTGTGTGTGTGGGGGGGTCTTTTGCGTTGAGCTACTTAGAGGAGAAGGGAGGGGCTCTTAAAGTTCTGAAATGATGCACGATTGGGGAGGGAAAGCCTCCATGTCCAGCAGCTGTCTATCTCTGGATCCCCATCTCACGGGTGGGGAGAGGCACAAGGGTTGACCGTGGGGGGGAGGGCGTCACTTGTTAATGAACTTTTTAGACGCTTAGCAGAGGGGAAAGTTTCTCTCTTTGGGGGCGGGGGGACACACAGAATTGCAAGGATACTGTCACAGCCTCTTCAGTGGTCCCCAAGTCTTTGTTTTGGGGGGATGTCTTTGTTTCGGGGTCTCGCCTGCCCGCTGGGGTGGGACCGGCCTCCGTAGCGTTTTCTGGACAGGGCGGAAAGAGGAAAGGCGAAGGGGTTTCATTGGATTATATATCCCTTTGGTGCCTTCCTAGCTCAGCCCAAAATGGGGGGGGGGGGCTCAGCCTAGTGGCAGAAAGGAAAGTGGGTGAACAGAGCAAGTGAATAGTTAGGCCCTGAAAGGAGAGGCTGTTTTTCTGTGAATTCCTGGCTTTATCCCAACCCTAGCTTTTGTTTTACCATGCACAGAGCCCACCTTTTCCTTGGAATTTGGAGGAGGGTCTGCTTTAGGTTGGCCCCCTTGAAGTAGGTCGGGCTAAGAGTCCTGTGGCTTAGCGGGGAGTCGCCCCTACGTCTCCTTAGTCCAGGCCAACCTTATATAAGCCAGGGGTCTTCAAACTTGGCCCTTCGATGACGGGTGGACTTCAACTCCCAGAATTCCTCAGCCAGGCAACACGTGGAGTTGAAGCCCACAAGTCATCAAAGGGCCAAGTTTGAAGACCCCTGGGCTTAGAGTGTTTGAAGTTATGACGGGAAAGGCGCCCTGGAGATGTGTGGGCCAAGCCCCACCTGGTAGTCCTTGATTTACAACTGGTTTGCTTAGAGCGTGCCTGGCTGAGGAATTCTGGGAGTTGAAGTCCACAAGTCTTTAACTGGCCATGTTTGAAGAGCCCTGTTATAAGCCCTGCCCTGTTCAGACTCTTAAATCCTCTCTCACCTGTGAGATCGCTTAAAACAACTGCAGTGATTTGCTTAATTATAGCCAAAATTATATCCTTGGTGGAGCAGTGGGCTAATGCCTCCTTAAGTAACACCAGCTGCCTGCAATTAGTGCAGGTTCGAGTCCCACCAGGCTCAAGGTTGACTCAGCCTTCCACCCTTCCCAGGTAGGTAAAATGAGGACCCAGGTTGTTGGGGGCAATTAAGCTGACTTTGTAATAATGCCGCTTGGGGTGTGTGTGAAAGCCCTAATAAGCAGGCATATCCATAGAATGAAGGCTACTGCTAAGCTTGTAAGCCGCCCTGAGTCTTCGGAGAAGGGCGGGATAAAAAAAGAAAGGTCACACTCAACAACTTCCTTGCTTAGCAATGGAAATTCTAGTCCCAACTGTGGTCATAAGTTGAGGACTCTTGTAAGTTGAGCCACGCTGATTGTAGCCGATGCAGTGAGAGAGAGAGAGAATGCTCTTCTGCAGAGAATTAAAAAGGGACAATTTGCGGATTCATTTCTGCCTCTTCTGTCTGGGAGAGCAAAGAGTTTGGGGCCTGAAGGAGCCCCCCCACCCTTCTGTTTGGGAATAGCTGGAAGGGGGAATGCTGAGTTTGTGGGGTAGAGCAAGGGAGGGCAGACGGTTTGAAGTGGAGGCTTTAGAGATGTAAATCAGGAATCTTCAGGGCTGAGGCAGCCAAACAACTATTGCGGTGAGCTGAGAAACAAAGTCTGGGGACTGAATGCCAATGAATTGGAAAGAGACGCCCGAGAATCGTTTGCCTGCTGCCTGCCCCACCCTTGCAAGGGAAATGCAGCCATTGCAAGCGGCGTGGGTTTTGGGGGTAGGTGGGTGGGGGTTTTTGTAGGAAAAAGTCATCATCACAGCCTCATTTTTTATGTCTATCATCTGGCTGTAAGACCAGCGGAGTCAGCACACGAGCATTAAAAACTTTGGTGCAAAAACTAGGCTCAAATGGGCAGCTAAGCTGGTGGTTTAGTTGTGTGAACAGATGACCCAGGCCCGCCAGGATGTGGTCGATTCATCGGAAGTGGCACGTTTTAACATATGCTAAAACATATGAAGAACGGTTGCAGGATTTGGGTTTGGCTAGTGGTTTAATGAAGAGAAGGACGAGGGGGTGACATGACAGCATCTTCCAATATTTGTGGGGCTGCCACAGAGAAGAGGGGGGGGGTGTCAGGATATTCTCCAAAGCACCTGAAGGCAGGACAAGAAGCAACGGGTAGAAACTAACCAAGGAGAAAAGCAACCTGAAATTAAGGAGAAACTTAATTTGAAAACAATTAACAATTGTTAATTGGAAAACAATTAACCAGTGGAACGGAAAAATTGTGGGTGCTTTTCAAGAAGAGACTGGACAGCCATTTGTCCTGAATGTAATGGACACGGTCCCTTCCCACATTTGTTATTCCCTTATTCTGTTTTGCAAATGCTTGTTTTTGTGACCCTGTTTTAGGCCGTGAGGTTGTTTGCAAAGGGATAACTGGGAAAGCTTTTGGCAGCAAAATCCATGTTTGGGGACATTTCGCTAATCCAGCCTATTAAGATCCCAAATATCTGGATCTCATTCTTCCATCGGTCTGAGAAAATGGATGGCGATTAGCAAAAATTATGCAGTTGTCAGCCCTGCAGTCCTCTTGGGATTTCATTTGGATCAGTGGCCACAATTTTAGTTCTGTCATGAAATAAAGTCCCTGTGGTGGGAAGGCCAAAAGCCTGGTGAGGAAGGAGGCCAGTGCAAACACCGATTTGCCCTTATTATCCAGGTTATCTGCAGGAACTGGCCACCGTTATTAAAACATAGCTGGCTTCAGTCATCCCAAAATGCTGATCGAAAAAGCGTTGAATGGGCTCTTGGAAATCCATTTTCTGCTTGTCTCATTGCATGCCCTTCCTTGCACGGTTTAAAAGAGGGGGGGCCAGTACTTCTGCCCCTCCCTCCCCAGCCACTTCCATTAAACCCGTCTATCATTCCGAATCCCTTGTTTGTTTAGGGAAGACTGCAAATCTGAAAAATCTGTGCCTGTGTCTTGGGCAGAAAAAAGTTCCCCACCTTGATTCCAAGGGGTTCTTTGGGATGGGGCGGGGGGGGGGGGAAGGAAGCAGGAGCCAAAGAATCCTGGGTCAAGCTTGTCTCTTGTTTCTCCCCCCCCCATACACACCCACCCTCCCCCAGGATTTAATGGTCCCCTGTGTCAACACGACATTGATGAATGTGCCAGCACACCCTGCAAAAATGGAGCCAAATGTGTGGATGCACCAAACGCTTACGTGTGTGAATGCGCAGAAGGTAAGCGGCGGGGTGGGGGGAGTGGGGGTGGGTGGGGGCAGAACAGAGGAAGCCCGTGCAAACCGTGCCAAAAAAAGTGTGATGGGATGCTAAGCAAGTGCAGGGGTTCCCATCCACAAAACACAGTTTCTAACAGTTGCTGTGGGAGCCGAGCAGAAGTGGCTTAAGGAACCAAGATTCCCTGTCAAGTTTCCGAGTTTTGTGGGCTTTTCAAGTGACTCTGAGGCACCGTTTACCTTAAAAGTCCTTTATTCAGCCTAATACACCCGCAAATGCTTGCTCGAAGGAAGCTGGAATATGAAATCTCCGCCCCCTTGCACAATAGATTAAAACACAATTCTCCCACCTTCCTAATTTTGTCATTAAATCATATTCTCCAAGTAATTGAAAGAATTGGTTTCCCTCCCATTAGAAAACCCGCCAAGTTCTTATCTTCTTTAGCTTCAGATGGCCTTAAAAGGTGCAATCCTCCTCGTCCCCCCTCCCAACCTTAATCCATCTCTTAAAGCAATGCACAAGTTGAACATACGAAATGGCTACTTCCTCGTCTCTTGTCAAGCAAGAACGTTCGGAGGTTAGCAGCGTTGTTGACATTCCCACTCGGATTCTGAGCGGGCAGCTTCACTGCACGGAAGGGAAAAAACCGGGGATACGGTCTGGGTAACTGACCTGGGGCCATTTCTCAGGATGGGGGTGCCCGCTGTTCCCTTTGATTTTCTTTCTAAGTGAGTCTCGGTTTCACGGGCAGGATGCTCGTTGCTGATACGAAATGGGAAAGGGGAAAAAAATATGTGTATCTGTTGTTAACTGTGGAGAATTTTGCAAATATATCCCTAAAAGGGAAGAAGGGAAGACTGTGATTCTTCTAAATCTCTCCTTTCAGAAGCAGTAGACAGGGCGCTCTTGTTTGGTGACTGATGAAGCCTGCGGGGGTTTAAAGCTTGCTGAATCTTGGGGGAATCTCTCTCTCTCAGACACACACACACGCACACCCAACTTCCTCGTCTCGTGGGTAGCCCCCGGGCGCTGGCTGTTTATAGAAGGCAGCTTCTGGCCACGTGGATCAGGGAACAGCACCAGCATGATGGTCACATGCTGCCCAAAATGATAAGCGTAAACTCCTGTCCCGGCTTCAGCTTTGGCCCCGGGGCAGAGCGTGCTGCATCTCTCTCTGAAACTCTCCTACAAACAGTGTGTGTTGCTGTTCCCATTTCCTGCCCGAGTGGCGCTGAGGACGTTCTGAATTCAAGTTCAATGCCAATATTCTCCCCCCCCCGCACACCCGCAAGGGGAAGGGCTAAAAGAAAACCAGGCCGAAAAGGAGAGTCTTTTGCAACCCGGTTTGTTTTCCCAGGTGTCCCCAAGTCCTTCCACATTGCAGGCCCAGCCCTGAGGGAGAAAGGAACAGAAAAAGGAAAAAAAAGAGGACACACACACACACACACACACAGACACAGACACAGACACACACAAACATAGTTAACTGTGTCTGCAATAGCGCTGCAGATGTTTAAGCGCTGAGCTGAGGGAGGCGGGAGACAGTGGCACCCCATTTCCTGCCTCCCGGCTTTGTCTGGACTTTTTCCCATCCTGGCTTAAAAAAACAAATTGCCCTTTTGGGCTAGCCCAGGGGTAGGCAACCTCGGCTCTTTTATGACTCGTGGACTTCAACTCCCAGAATTCCTTGAGCCAGCCATGCTGAAGGGAAAGGTTTCCAAGCTGCGCCATGCTGGCTCAGGAATTCTGGGAGTTGAAGTCCACGAGTCATGAGGGGACCATAGTTCCCCCATGCTGGCTCAGGAATTCTGGGAGTTGAAGTCCGCGAGTCATGAGGGGACCATAGTTCCCCCATGCTGGCTCAGGAATTCTGGGAATTGAAGTCCACGAGTCATGAGGGGACCATAGTTCCCCCATGCTGGCTCAGGAATTCTGGGAGTTGAAGTCCACGAGTCATGAGGGGACCATAGTTCCCCCATGCTGGCTCAGGAATTCTGGGAGTTGAAGTCCACGAGTCATGAGGGGACCATAGTTCCCTCATGCTCAGGAATTCTGGGAGTTGAAGTTCATGAGGGGACCATAGTTCCCTCATGCTGGCTCAGGAATTCTGGGAGTTGAAGTCCACGAGTCATAAAAGAGCCGAGGTTGCCTACCCCTGGCCTAGTCGGTGAGCCCCGTCTGGGCACCGTCCCTCTCTTTTTTCTGGCCCCACGTCGCTGGGCGGGAGAAGGGGGGGCGGGCAGGGCCGGGTGTGCTGGGCGAGGGAAGCGCCAGGCGCCCTCGGACAAAACCCAGCCCGGACCCCCCCCCTCGGCAAACAGAGGGGCTTTTGTGGGGCCGGCTGGCTGCCAGCGGCTCTTTCCTAATGAGCGTCTTGGTTGGACGGCAGCGGTGGCGATGAAAAGGCCGCAATGTGGGCTTCCCGGCCGGGGAGGGGCAGGGGCACTCAAAGGCCCACTTTGTCTGCCCGCTTTCCCCCCCCCCCCGGCCGCCCTCCTGCTTTTGTCCGCTGCCTCCTGGCGGGAGGAGGAGGCGGGCAGAGAGAAAAGGGCTGCTGTTTTCCCCTTTTGAATTCACTGCGTCCCCCCCACCCCCAAAAGCCGGATCCAGACAGGCAGGGAGGAGAGCCCAGAGCTGGCTGGGGGGGACGGGGGTGGGACGGGGGACCACGGGAGACAGAAGAAAAGCGTTTGTGTTTGCAAGAGGACGGAGTTTTGCCCCCCCCACACACAGCTTGGTGCTGTGCCCTAGCCTGGCCTGCCAGCCTCCCTGCCAGCCGGCCTGTCTCCTACCCACGTCCCTTGCAACGTCTCGGGGGGGCCACGGGGGACGGGCCTGCCCTGGGGACCCCTCGGGCGGTCCGAACCCCCGAAGGCGCCCCCGCCAAGGGCGGGCAGAAGCCACGGCTGGCAGGTTTGCTTGGGAAAGGAGGGGAACTCGCTCCGGGTGTCCCCCCAAAGCTGCAAAACGGTGGCTTGCAGACGGGCCCGTTTATCCGAGTTTGCCCCCCCCCGAGAGAGAGAGACGGTTTCTTGCTTTGGGGACCCTGATTTTGTTGCCAGCCCCCTCCCCTCCCCCCAAATTCATGCTTTCTGAACGTCCCAGAGTTCGGAGGGCGGGGAGGGGGGGGAGGCAGGAACAAGGATGGCCTTCTTCTCTAGCACAGAAGCTTCCCCCCCCCGATTAATATTCTTTTGAAGGCAAAGAATTGGGCTTTTTTAACGGATGGAGGCCGGGGATCTCGCGCGCTCTCAGCCAGGCGCTGGGGAGGGTGGCGTTGGAGGCCACCGCGCTCTCCTCTGGGGAAGGAGGGCTTGACCCTCGCCCAGTTGCCCACCCAGCCCTCCCCTTTTCCTTCTCGTGGACTCCCACCCTTCTGGCTGGGAACCGCGGGAGGTGGAGTCCGTCCTGGGGGGAAAGAAAGGGCAGTATTTTAGCAGGCAAGCTCGTGCCTAGCCGCTGGGTTTCCAAGCAGAGCTGAGGGCAATCAGCCGGGGAGGATCCTTGGAAGCCTCTGCTGGCCAGTTGAGCGCTAGGAAAAAAAATCAGCTGCTCTTCCCAGCGCCTGGTGAAGGGAAGAAGGATGCCACCTGGAAGAAATGGGGTGCCACATTTCTTGAGTCTCTGCACGCTTTTCCTCCCCTCTGCCCCCCCCCCAGGCTTTTCCGGGACTCACTGTGAGACGGACATCAACGAGTGTGACCCTGATCCCTGCCACTACGGCACGTGCCAGGATGGCATCGCCTCCTTTACCTGCCTGTGCCAGCCTGGCTACACCGGCCACCTCTGTGACGTCAACATCAACGAGTGCCAAAGCCAGCCCTGCAAGAATGGGGGCACCTGCCAGGACAGGAACAATGCCTACGCCTGCTCCTGCCTCAAAGGCACCACAGGTGAGGAGGGGGCGGGGCTTCGCTGGCCTTCCCACGAAAGGATGGAGCGGAGCCATCTTGCTGACCAGTCTGTGTCCCCCCCACCCCTGCATTTCAGGCCAAGGAAAGGCGCCCTGGAGATGTTTGGGCCTGCCCCACCTGGTAGTCCTTGATTTACAACTGGTTTGCTTAGAGCAAGGGTCTTCCAACTTGGCCCTTTGATGACTTCTGGACTTCAACTCCCAGAATTCCTCAGTCGGCCATTTTGATGAAACTGCAGGCTTGGATCCAGACCAGGGGGTCTTCAAACTTGGCCCTTTGATGACTTGTGGACTTCAACTCCCAGAATTCCTCAGTCGGCCATTTTGATGAAACTGCAGGCTTGGATCCAGACCAAGGGGGTCTTCAAACTTGGCCCCTTCATGACTCGTGGACTTCAACTCCTAGAATTCCTCAGCTTGGCTGGCTGAGGAATTCTGGGAGTTGAAGTCCACAAGTCATCAAAGGGCCAAGTTTGAAGACCCCTGCCTTAGAGCGTTTGAAGCTATGACAGATTCCCCTCCCCAAAAGTACTGAAGACATATCCCCAGCTCATTCACATAAACCTTGACAACCAGCTCACATTCATGGATATTTGCAACCTCCCACAGTCACGTAACTGCAATTTAGGATTTGTGTGTGTGTGTGTGCGCGTGTGTGTGTGTGTTTTTAACAAAGCATTTACTTCTGGTTTTTTCTGGAAAAAAAGACCCACTTCCTAGTGGTGGCTCAGTGGTTAGAAGGCACTATTGCAAGCTCTTTCTGTCGACTGCCAGCAGTTCGTTCTCACCCGCTCAAGGTTGACTCAGCCTTCCGTCCTTCCGAGGTCGGTAGGACCCAGATTGTTGGGGGGGGGGCAGGGGCAAGAGGCTGACTCTGTAAACCGCTTAGAGAGGGCTGTCAAGCACTGTGAAGCAGTATATAAGTCTAAGGGCTCTTGCTATGGCTACAGCAGGGCTCTGCAACCTTGACAACTTTAAGACTTGTGGACTCTTTGTGTGTGTGTGTGTGTGTGTGTGTGTGTGTGTGTGTGTGTGTGTGTGTGTGACACCGAGATAGTCTGAAAGCATCACAAATGCCTTTAGCTTCACTTGGGTTCCCAGTCCCGGACCGTCTGGCTAACTGCCCTTTTCTTTTTCCAAGGACCCAACTGTGAAATCAACCTGGATGAATGTGCCAGCAACCCCTGTGATTATGGCAAGTGTGTGGACAAGATCAATGGTTATGAATGCGCCTGTGAGCCAGGATATACAGGTGAGGGAGGGCGGGAGAGACCCAAGCACGGGGCCCTTCCCCCTGTGGGCTTTGCGGCTGCCCCCCCCCCCCGGAGACAGGGTCCCCACTGGCTCCCCTCATCTCTGCAGGGAGGATGTGCAGCGTCAATGTGGACGAGTGCGAAGGCAGCCCTTGCCACAATGGGGGCACCTGCCTGGATGGCATCAACGGTTTCACCTGCCAGTGCCCGGAAGGTTTCCATGACCCCTTGTGCCTCTCGGAAGTGAACGAGTGCAGTAGCAACCCCTGCGTCCACGGGAGATGCCACGATGGGCTGAACGGGTGAGCGGCAGGCAAGGCTGCGCCAGGCAGGAGGGGCAGCCTAGGAAACGTGACCGTCTGTGGTGGATTGCTGCGTGGCGCCTCTCTTTGCCCATTTCTTTTCTTTTTTTAAAATGTTTTTTATTAGTTTTATAGGGTTAAAAAGAAAAGTAGGGAAATGGGGATTTGGAATAGGGTAGAGGAAAGGTTAAAGGTAGGGCTTGGGGTATATACACGTAGTTATGAAGCAATATAAAAAGGGACGTGGTGGCTCAGTGGGTTAGGACGCTGAGCTTGTCAATCAGAAGGTCGGCAGTTTGGCGGGTCGAATCCCGAGTGCCGCATAGCAGAGTGAGCACCTGTTACTCGTCCCAGCTTCTGCCAACCTAGCAGTTCGAAGGCACGTCAAAATGCAAGTAGAAAAATAGGGACCACTCCGGTGGGAAGGTAACAGCGTTTCGTGCGCCTTTGGTGTCTAGTCATGCCGGCCACATGACCACGGAGACGTCCTCGGACAAGCGCTGGCTCTTCGGCTTTGAAATGGAGATGAGCACCAGCCCCTAGAGTCGGAAACGACTAGCACGCGTGTGCGGGGGAACCTTTACCTTTACGTATGAAGCAATATGGTGGTTGGGTAGTCAAAAGTAACAAATAACAAGTTGTTTGTAAATAGTTCAGGTTATTCAGGTTAAAAGTATTTGGGCTTCGACTTCAGGATCTGGCCTTCTAAAGAGCAGTCAGCGTTGATCTCCTCTAGGACTGACCGGTTTGATCGCCTTGCAGTCCAAGGGACTCGCAGGAGTCTTCTCCAGCAACAGAGTTCAAAAGGCCTCAATTCTTTGACGCTCAGCCTTTCTTATGGTCCAGCTTTCACAGCCATTCATTGCAACTGGGAAGACCATAGCCTTAACTATACGCACTTTTGTTGACAGGGTGATGTCTCTGCTTTTTAGTGTGCTGTCTAGATTTGCCATGGCTTTCCTCCCCAGGAGCAAGCATCTTTTAATTTCTTGGCTACAGTCCCCATCTGCGGTGATCTTGGAGCCCAGGAAAATAAAATCTGTCACTACCTCCATTTCTTCCCCATCTATTTGCCAGGAAACGAGAGGGCCGGATGCCGTGATCTTGGTTTTCTTAATGTTGAGTTTCAACCCAAGTTTTGCACTCTCCTCCTTCACCCGCAACAAGAGGCTCTTTAGTTCCTCTTCACTTTCTGCCATTAGAGTGTCTGCCTGTCTCTAGAAGGCCCCAAAAACGCCCAATAATGTGATGAGTTGGCCCTTTCGGGATCTATTTTTGTTCTTCCAGAAACTATTTTTGATTCACTAAGTATTCTTTGGCCGCTGGGGATAAAGCGATGTTGGCCTGCCCTTCTTACTGCTTCTACAAGATGATGGTTTTTTTAAAGGTGGTTGGTTCACTGCCCTGTATAGGGGTTTGAGTGGCATCGAGAGACTAGGATTATTTTTAAAAGAAAACCAGCCAAATCCAATCACCTTGTGCTTTGTGTCTCTCCTCTGGAATCAAAGCTACAAGTGTGACTGCGACCCAGGGTGGAGTGGGACAAACTGTGACATCAACAACAACGAATGTGAGTCCAACCCTTGTGTGAACGGTGGAACCTGCAAGGACATGACCAGTGGCTTCATTTGCACCTGCCAGAAGGGATTCACGGGTAAGATCCTGGACTTCACCCACAGTTTCGCCCCTCTAAAAGTCTGGCCAAGTCACGGCAAATTAGGTTTTTGTTTTGTTTTAAACATTGATCATCAGCTTAAAAGAGGAAGTCATCAAGAAAAGGAAGTCAAACTGCTATAAATAAATCACCCCTGACTAAATTGGAAGGGCTTAGTTAAATATCCGTCAAAGCGAGGGTTGGCTTGGGCAGACAATCCCTATTTGGGGAGGTGGGCCACCAAAGCAGTTGACCTCAATCTGACCCCTCCGGGTTTTGGAGGGAAGCCGTCAGAAAGTCTAGCTCCATATTTCTCAACCTTGATAATCTTAAGGAATTCAACTCTCAAATTGGCTGGGGAATTCTGGGAGTCGAAGTCCTTAAAGTTGCAGAGATTGAGAAACATGGGTCTAGGCAACCTTGGCTCTTTTGTGACTCGTGGACTTCGACTCCCAGAATTCCTGAGCCAGCCAAGCTGAGGGGAAAGGGAGAGGTTTCCAAGCTGAGCCATGCTGGCTCAGGAATTCTGGGAGTTGAAGTCCATGAGTCATGAAGGGGCCATTGTGCCCCCATGCTGACTGAGGAATTCTGGGAGTTGAAGTCCACCAGTCATAAAAGGGCCAAGTTTGAAGACCCCTGGTCTGGATCCAAGCCCGCAGTTTCATCAAGATGGCCGACTGAGGAATTCTGGGAGCTGAAGTCCACAAGTCATAAAAGAGCCGAGGTTGCCTGCCCTGTTGCTGTTCCAGGTTGGGAAAGAACGCCTGGGTGGCTTTGTGGTCACCCAGATGCAGATGGGACCCTGTAGATCTCCTCCTTTCCCCCAGGACCCAACTGCCAGATCAACATCAACGAATGCGCCTCCAATCCTTGCCTGAACCAGGGAACATGCATCGACGACGTTGCTCGCTACCAGTGCAACTGCCTTCCACCCTACACCGGTGAGAGAACGCAACTCTTTGGTGGGGGGCTTCAGTCAGGGAGAAATGTGGCCAGGGGGTCCCAGAATAGCTGGGAGCAGAAGAACAAACCCCACCCGCTTCTAGTTTCTCTTGCGTTTCTGCGCTGCGAAGGGAATGGATCCTCTTGCCATCTGCCTTCCTCACTGATCCCTTCTTGGTCTCAAATCCAGCCATGGAGCTTCTGGCCACCGAGCGTTGTCCATCGCTGATCCAAAGCAGCCAGCTCTAGCTGAGGGATCTCTGGTGGAAGAGGAGGGCGGGATCCATCCACTTCCCCGAGGATCCCTGAAATGTTCAGGGCAGTTGCTGAATTGCCTTTCCCAAATAGTCATTAGTGACCATTCAGAGTTACAAGAGCCCTGAAAACAGGGACTTATGACAGCGGACCCCAACCTTTGTGACTTGGTGCCCCGTGTTGGGGGGGTGAGAAGAGGGAACCGGGCCGCGTGAGCAGTGGGCCGGCACACTTGTGCATGCTTGCACAGCTCAACGTAACATGAGCGGCGGGCTGGTGTGCACGCGCATACACCTGCAGCTCAGCTTATGAAACTTGAGCTGCACACGCCCGTGCACACACACGCCGGCCTGCTGCTTGCACACATTGAGCTGCACATGTGCACACTGGCCCACCATTTGTACAGACCGGTTCCAAATAGGCCACGGCCTGGTAGTAGCTGCGGCCTGGAGGCTGGGGACCCCTGATTGATGACCATTTTTCACACTTGTGACCGTTGCAGCATCCCCATGTTCAGATGCTTCGCAACTGGCTCATATTTATGACGGTCACAGCATCCTGGGGTCACGCGATCCCCTTTTGCGACCTTCTGACCTTCCATGGGGGAAGCCAGATTCTCTTAACGACCGTGTTGCTAACTTAACCGCTGCAGTGATTCACTTAACAGACGTGGCAAGGAAGGTCGTAAAACGGGGCGAAACTCACTTAACAAACGTCAGGCATAGCAACGGAAATGTTGGGCTCCATTATGGTCGCAAGTGAAGGATTTCCTGTATCTGATCCCCACCCCGCACCGCTCCTTTGCTCCCACCCCCCACCCCCCGGCCACGTCTTCTCTGACCAGGAGGTGTCAGTCGGAGAGATTTAAGTTGTTTTGTGGTTTTCCTGCCTCCCAAAATCCTAGGGTGAGATTTGCTTCTTTCCCTCCGTTTTCCTATGCACGCTTCTCCCTTGCCCCGCCTCGGATTCCCCCTGGTGCAAACCTCTCCTGCCACTAAGTGGCCCTTTTGGGTCCCCTTCCTGCTTTTTGCAAGCTTGGCCCGTCGGCCTCCCTTTTGGAAAAAGGCGTCTTTGCGCCATCCCGAGGCCTCTCTGCCCGTTTCCTGCTTCCTCCTGCTGCACAGAATGACAAACTCTGCACAATTGCAGGAAGTTGTGACTTTCCTGCCTTTGCCAGTTGCTGGGGAAACAAACCAGGAGATTTGGGGGGCGGGGGGAGGGGGAGGGTGGGTGAGCCGAGAGAAGGTTCTGGAAAACAGAAAACAGGCCCCCATTAGGAGGGCGTCAGTAAGCAGGAAAGGAAGGCTGGATATTTGGGGGGGGCTTTCTCCCTGCCTTCTGGTTCAGATCAGGGTCACCGAGCACCCCCAGGTGATGTGGGAGGGGGCTGTTTAGACAAACCCCCCCTTCTCCAATGTCCACAGCGTGGATGAATTCCTTCCCCAAGGAGAAAGTCTCTGGCAGAAGGTCCAGAGCAGCCCGGCTACACTCAGGTGGGCCTGGGGGGGCAGCCCCTTGCTGCTCATAGCCAGGGTCTGTTGTGCAGTGGTGGGTCAGCCCCACTGCCTGAAAGCTCGGCTGCGACTGCTTGTGCCCTAGATCAGGGATCCTCGACTTTTCTGTGTTGGTGGCCCGGTGGGAAAAAGAGGGACAGGTACCTTTATGCGTGCATGCGCACATGCTAATGTGGCTGCGTACACATCCGCGCAAACAGGGCAGCGAGCATGCGTGCTCTGCCAATGGGGCTGCTAGCGCAGGTGCGAGGCTCACAGCTCGGCTAGCGCCGGTGCAACGGGGGTGAGCGCGCACACACGCTGGCCAGCCACTCATGCGGCCCAGGGGCCAAGAGGGCAGTGGGCCGCAGCCCATAGGTTGGGGACCTCTGCCCTAGATGCAGCCAAGGGCTGCTTGGGCAACAGGGTGGAAAGGAAATGGCCTGGGTGCCAGGTAAGGCGGGCAAGGGGCTGCAGCCAACCTGGGTTTTCTTTCCAACCGTAGGTCCCACCTGCCGGGAAGTCCTGGCGCCCTGCGCGGAGGGTCCCTGCAAGAATAGCGGCCAATGCAGAGAGTCGGAGGACTACGAGAGCTTCTTGTGCACCTGCCTTCCGGGATGGCAAGGTAGGAGGGGGTGCCATGGCTTTGCAGCCACCCCTGGGGGTTTCTGATGGGTCACCGTCCAGGCAGGCAAGGGCAGACTCCAAAAGATGATCGATGGAGAAAGGAAGTAAGCTTTCAGAAGCAGAGTAACAGAGTTAGAAGGGACCCTGTAGGTCATCTAGTCCAACCACCTGCCCAAGCAGGAGACCCTACACCAGGGGTAGGCAACCTTGACTCTTTTATAATTCATGGACTTCAACTCCCAGAACTCCTGAGCCAGCATGGGGGAACTATGATCCCTTCATGACTCATGGACTTCAACTCCCAGAATTCCTGAGCCAGCATGGGGAAAACTTTGGCCCCTTCATGACTTGCGGACTTTAACTCCCAGAATTCCTAAGCCAGCATGGAGGAACTATGGCCCCCTCATCACTCGCAGACTTCAACTCCCAGAATTCCTGAGCCAGCATGGGGGAAACTTTGGCCCCTTCATGACTCGCAGACTTCAACTCCCAGAATTCCTGAGCCAGCATGGGGGAAACTTTGGCCCCTTCATGACTCGTGGACTTCAACTCCCAGAATTCCTGAGCCAGCATGGGGAAAACTTTGGGCCCTTCATGACTCGTGGACTTCAGCTCCCAGAATTCCTGAGCCAGCATGGGTCAGCTTGGAAACCTCTCCCTTTCCCCTCAGCATGGCTGGCTCAGGAATTCTGGGAGTTGAAGTCCACGAGTCATAAAAGAGCCAAGGTTGCCTACCCCTGCCCTACACCATTGTAGGGTGAGCAGCTTGACTGCATATTACTGGATATAAACCGATGAAGCAGTGTTTTTCTCATCTTTTCAGCTGGACTACCATTCCCAAAATTCCCCATGGCTGGCTGACGGATTTTGGGAATTAATCCAGACATTTTAAAATTGCCAAAAGTTGAGAACACTGCTATAAAGAGCAAAGTATTTCTTTCCAATAGATCATATTTAGGCTTTGCGCCAGCACAGCCTTTTACACTGCATATTCCTGCTCTGGATGACAGGCAGAATTCCTCTCCCAGAATCCTTATCGAGTAGCTACGCCGCCTAGGGAATTCTGGTCACTGATGTCCACCCAACTGGACGTCTTCTGCATTTGAGCTAATTAATGGGCTTAAATAATTGTGAACATGGACGTCTCCAGTCTAACAATGTTGGAGCGATTTTTACAGCGTGGGCGAAAATTTCGATCCTTCCTCCCTCTGCTGGGTTAATTTCATTTTTTTTTTGTGCTCTGCACGTACACAGAGACGGCAGGTCTAAGCCATTAGCTGATGCTTAGTTAACTCTTTCTCCATCCTAATCGGTCTTAATTAGCTAATTAATTGAACAACCTCAGAAGAGCCCTGCTGGGTGGTGGTCCCACAGTAATCCTGCAGACGTTTCTCCAATATGGAGAGTGTTGCCTCTTCCGCTTTAGCGTTCCAGGCTGAAATTAGGAACGGGCTGCTGCCTCTGTTCCATCATCCTACTTCATTTATCCTCTGCCTCCTGCAGCTGTAAATTCCTCCATATAGTTAGGCCAGAGCTGTTTTTTATATCTGCTGCTTCGTAGACATGCATTTGCAAACTCTGGTAAAGATTTAGAGCAGGGGTCTTCAAACTTGGCCCCTTTATGACTTGTGGACTTCAACTCCCAGAGTTCCTCAGCCAGGCACGCTGGCTGAGGAATTCTGGGAGTTGAAGTCCACAAGTCATCAAAGGGCCAAGTTGGAAGACCCCTGATTTAGAGCATGGATGGGGGGGAGTGGGGGTGGGGGCAGGGTTTGGCCTGCCGGCCTTTTACCTGGCCCTGAAAGCCCAGGGGGGTGTCCTTGCCCTGCAAGACGCAAAAGTGGCTTTCATCTCCTTGGCCCTGTCAACATCCAAGGCTGTGGTGCTTTTTTAAAGAAGCTGCTCGTCCATCCCTCTCCGAAATGGATCGCTACTCGCAAACTTCTGTAAAAGACGAAAGTGGTACTTGAGGTCACTTGCATGACACGGTGGCATGGTCCATCAGAATGGAGCTGGGAGGTCTTCTAGTCCAGCCCCCTGCTGAAGCAGGAGAAAATATGCCAGTGGTGGGGAACCTATGGCACGGATGCCAGAGGCGGCACTCAGAGCCTCCCTGTGGGCACCTGTGCCATGCCTCGGAGGTGGCAACTGTCCCTCTTCAACCAGTTGCCCCCCCAACAGGTGTCCCTCCCCACGAGCGACATTGAGGGGACCACAACCAGCTTGGCCACACCCACCCAATCTTCCATGACCACCACAGCCACACCCACCCAGTAGGCTGTGCCCACCTGGCACCCAGCGATAAATAACTTTGTTTTGGGTTGCAGTTTGGGCACTCGGTCTCTAAAAGGTTCGCCATCACTGACCTAGGCCATTTCAGACAGGTGACTGTCCAGTCTCTTCTTAAAAACCTCCAGTGATGGAGCGCCCATGATTTCTGGTGGCAAGTGGTTCCATTGGTTAATTGTCTTCACTGTTAGGACATTTCTCCTTCATTCCAGGTTGCTTCTCTCCTTGATTAGTTTCCAACCGTTGTTTCTTGTCTGCCCTTCTGGTGCTTTGGAGAGTAATTTGACCCCTTCCTCTTTGTGGCAGCCCCTCAAATACTGGAATACCGCTATCATGTCCCCCCCACCAGTCCTTCTTTTCTCTAGACTGGCCATCCCCAAATCCTGTAACCGTTCTTTAAATGTTTTAGTCTCCAGGCCTTCTATCATCTTAGCTGCTCTTCTCTGCGCTTTTTCCAAAGCCTCAACCTCTTTTTTGTAAATGCGGTGACCGAAACTGCAGTATTCCAAGTATGGTTCTCCCTTCGCTTCTCAGGGCAAACGTGTGAGATTGACATCAACGAGTGTGTGAAGAGCCCCTGTCGGAACGGTGCCACGTGCCAAAACACCAATGGGAGCTACCGCTGCGTGTGCAAATCCGGTTTCACAGGGGAGAGCTGCGAAACTGACATCGATGACTGCCAACCCAGTAAGAACAGCCCAGGAAACAAACTCCCAATTAGGGCCTGTCCCGGGTGTGTGTGTGGGGGGGGGGGCAAGGATTAACTGAGCTGGGGAGGGGGGCGCATCCGGGCAGCCGATCTGGTGTCCTTCAAAACTGCTCTTTCAATGGAGAAAACTGCCTGCCCCCCACTGCCCTCCTCACCCTCTGGGCACGCAGGGACGTATCTGCAGGTCAGCCGCTTGGGAAAGTCGGTCTTGGGGACACGGGAGGGAAAAAGGGCTTTCTCCCTTTGCAAAGTGTGTGTGTGTGAGTGAGAGGGAGAGAGAGGGAGGGAGGGACAGAGAGGGACAGAGGGAGAGAGAAGAAGGGAGGGAGAGAGGGAGGGAGGGAGAGGGAGGGTGGGAGAGGAAGGGAGGGAGGGAGAGAGGGAGGGAGAGAGACGAAGGGAGGGAGAGAGACGAAGGGAGGGAGAGACGAAGGGAGGGAGAGAGGAAGGGAGGGAGAGAGAGGGAGGGAGGGAGAGAGGGAGGGAGAGAGAGAGACGAAGGGAGGGAGAGAGGGAGGGAGAGAGGAAGGGAGGGAGAGAGAGGAAGGGAGGGAGAGAGGAAGGGAGAGAGAGGAAGGGAGGGAGAGAGAGGAAGGGAGAGAGGGAGGGAGAGAGAGGAAGGGAGGGGGAGAGGGAGGGGGAGAGAGAGGAAGGGAGGGAGAGACGAAGGGAGGGAGAGAGGGAGGAAGAGGAAGGGAGGGAGAGAGGGAGGGAGAGAGAGAGGAAGGGAGGGAGAGACAAAGGGAGGGAGAGAGAGGAAGGGAGGGAGAGAGGGAGGGGGAGAGAGAGAGGAAGGGAGGGAGAGAGAGGAAGGGACAGGGAGGGAGAGAGGAAGGGAGGGAGAGAAGGAGGGAGGGTGAGAGAGAGGCAGGGAGAGAGGGAGACAGAGGGAAGGAGAGAGAGAGAGAGAGACAGACAGACACACACACACACACACACACACACACACACACACACACACACAGACAGACACACACAAACACCCCTTGGCTTCTTATTCCAGAAACACCACAGCATAATTTCCAGGCCCACTAGAAGGAAGGACCCAGAGGTGTGGGGTTCACTTTCCCGGGGGGGGGGAGCAGTGTTGAAGAGGGCATGGGGGGGCAGGGATGCTGCCGCACTGATTGGCAGGGCGCCCCACAGACCCCCTTCCCTCCTCCTGGTCTTCTGAATGCGGTGCCAAGTCTGCTTATCTCTCTCTCCCCCCCCTCCCCAGATCCCTGCCACAATGGGGGCTCCTGTTCTGACGGCGTCAACGGCTTCTTCTGCAACTGCCTGGCAGGCTTCCAGGGCCCCAAATGCCAGGAGGACATTGACGAGTGCGCCAGCAACCCCTGCGAGAACGGGGCCAACTGCACCGACTGTGTGAACAGCTACACCTGCACCTGTCCCTCCGGCTTCAGCGGGATCCACTGTGAGCACAACACGCCCGACTGCACGGAGAGGTAGGTCCGTCTGGGAGGGGCTTCCCCACCCCCGCCTTGACAACTTAAAAGAGGGGTGGACTTCCGCTTCCAGAATTTCCCAGCCAGCCAGGAATTCTGGGAGTTGAAGTCCGCCCATCTTCAGGTTGTCAAGGCCGAGAAATGCCGATCTAGGATGTGCCGGACGGGTCAAAAGGTTTCATGTAAGGTCCAGCATCTCGGCTTCCAGGAGGGGTCAAGCGAGGCCAGGGGGAGTAACTCTGTCTCTCTCTCTCTCTCTCTCCCCCTCCCTCCTGTCACTCAGCTCCTGCTTCAATGGGGCCACCTGTGTGGACGGCATCAACACCTTCACCTGTGTCTGCCCACCTGGCTTCACCGGCATTTATTGCGAGCACGACATCAACGAGTGCGACTCCAGGCCCTGCGTGAATGGGGGGACGTGCCAGGACAGCTACGGGACTTACAAATGCGCCTGCCCGCAGGGCTACACCGGACTCAATTGCCAGGTAAGCAGCAATTCCACTCCCTGTTCCAGGCGGAATATCCGCTCCGGGTTTTCAAGGACGTCCAGGTAGTCCTCGTTTAGTGACTCCAACTGGCACGGGCAACGTGGTCATTAAGCGAAGTGGCCGCCAGCCCATCTCGCTTCAGCTTTCCTGTGCCTGCAAGGGTTACGAATGCGATGGCCGTAAAGTTAATTTTTTTTATAGCCGCCATAACCGAGAACCCTCCCTAAACAAGGCAGTCATTAAGCGAGGAGCATCTGTAATGTCAGGCACCTCTGGGGGAAAAAAACATGTCTTAGGGATCGAGGTTGAAGTGGGAGGAACGAGGCAGGGAAGCGCTTGCAAACATTTTGAACATCAGTTATTTTGGCTCCGTCTGTCAGTTATTTCACAGTGCTGGTTGTTAGTACCGCTTAATACCTTGGTGGAGCAGTGGGCTAATGCCTCCTTAAGTAACACCAGCCGCCTGCAATTAGTGCAGGTTCGAGTCCCACCAGGCTCAAGGTTGACTCAGCCTTCCATCCTTCCGAGGTAGGTAAAATGAGGACCCAGATTGTTGGGGGCAATTAAGCTGACTTTGTAATAATGCCGCTTGGGAGGTGTGTGTGAAAGCCCTAATAAGCAGGCATATACATAGAATGAAGGCTACTGCTAAGCTTGTAAGCCGCCCTGAGTCTTCGGAGAAGGGCGGGATATAAATGGAATTAAAATAAAAAATAAATAAAATAATACAGCCTTAGTGAGGCCACACCTGGAACGCCGCATCCAGTTCTGGCCACCACGTTATAAAAAAAGACGTGGGGACTTTGGGAAAAGTGCAAAGAAGAGCAGCTAAGATGATTAAAGGCCTGGAGACAAAAACATAGGAAGAACGGTGGCAGGAAATGGGAACGGCCAGTCTAGAGAAAAGAAGGACTTGGGGGGGGGGGACATGATAGCGGCATTCCAGTATTTGAAGGGCTGCCACAGAGAAGAGGGGGTCAATTTATTGTCCAAAACACCAGAGGGCAGGACAAGAAGCAACGGATGGAAACTAATCAAGGTGAGAAGCAACCTGGAATTAAGGAGAAACTTCCCAACAGTGAAGACAATTAACCAGTGGAACAGAAGTTGCCTCCAGATGTTGTGGGCGCTCCATCCCTGGAGCTTTTTAAGAAGAGACTGGACAGTCACCTGTCTGAAATGGTCTAGGCTCTCCTGCTTGAGCAGGGGGCTGGACTAGAAGACCTCCAAGGTCCCTTTCTGCTCTGTTCTGATTGACCTCTGCAGCCGTGGGGGTTCCCCCCGCAAAGCTTGGCCTTTGGGGACAAACGTCCCACTTGCCTGATCCATGGATAAGCCTCCGTGCGCCCTCTAGAGGTGAGCGCCGGCTCTTCCTTGGCTGTTCCGCACATTTTAACGGGTTTTGAGCATGGCAGAAGGTGACACGGATTGGTCAACACCACCAAAGAGAATTGGGGCTGCCAGCATGTTCAGCGGTGGGCAGTTGGCCCCTGTGCAGGCCGCCTGCCCGAAGCGTCTCTGGAATCCGCACAAGGCAGCCGAGGTGCATTTGGGCTCCTCGTGGGGCGGCAGGTGACAGATAATGGCCAAAATGAGAATCGGAAGCAACCTCGCCGGGGTTGCTCTCCGAGACGTTGCTCGGCTTCCGCTTAGCCTGCGGCAGCCTTGACACAAAACGACATCTCTTCTGTTCCCTCACCGCGTGCGCCGTCCTCTCCCCTCCCCCCCCCAACATCTCTGCAGAACCTGGTCCACTGGTGCGACTCCTCTCCCTGTAAGAATGGAGGCAGGTGCTGGCAGGTCAACAACCACTACCGCTGCGAGTGCTCGAGTGGCTGGACCGGCCTGTACTGCGACATACCCAACGTCTCTTGTGAGGTGGCCGCGCGACGGCAAGGTGGGTCCTGCATCCTGCTCGGTGTCCTGACCAACATGCTGCAGGATTGTGTGTGTGGGGGGGGGACTTTCAGTAAGTGCCTCCCTCCAGGGTCCTGGGTCTCTGTCCAGGTGGAGCGTCGCCAATTCCGGGCAACTCGCTTTGAGGTCTGGCTGGCGGCAGTCCTTCTGTCTCCACCGTCGGGCCAGGTGGCGAGGAGCCAGAGGATGGGGTGGCCTGGGCCGGAGACCACAAAAGTGCAAGGAGCAAGGAAGGGTTTGTCCAGGCATGGGACTGGACACTATGTTTTACTCCTTGCCCTGCCCCTTCCTACCTGCTCCGTCCAGGCCAGCCACATGTGTCTAATGGCCTCCCTCTGCGGCTCTTCCAGGGCTGGACGTTACCCGCCTGTGTAGAAACTCCGGACTCTGCGTGGACAGGGGCAACACCCACCTCTGCCATTGCCAGCCTGGGTACACGGGCAGCTACTGTGAAGAGCAGGTGGACGAGTGCTCCCCAAACCCTTGCCAGAACGGGGCGACCTGCACGGACTACCTGGGCGGCTATTCCTGCGAGGTAGGCTTCCCCCCACCAAGGCTAGTGGGCTCCCGTGGCTGCAGGGCATTGGGACCGCTTTCAGGGAGGCAGGATTTCAACCCGCCACCCGGTGCCAGGTTGGGAAGGTGCCTTGCCAGGAGGGACACAGGGCCCTGCCTCCCTTTCCCAAGTAACGCTCGGAGCCGGATTTATTTATTTATTTATTTATTTTAATTCCATTTATACCCCGCCCTTCTCCGAAGACTCAGGGCGGCTTACAAGCTTAGCAGATGCCCCGGCCTGGCTTGTGGCATGCTCAGCGGCGTCTGCTTGTCCCTTTGTAGTGCGTGGCCGGCTACCACGGGAGGAACTGTTCGGAGGAGATCAAGGAGTGCCTTTCCCATCCCTGCCAAAATGGCGGAACTTGCATCGATCTGCTCAACACCTACAAATGCTCTTGTCCCCGTGGAACTCAAGGTAAGAGGCTCACGCGGGGAGAAAGGAGAGACCCAGACCCTCGATCAGCTCTGCTCCAAATGGGCTCCTGCAGAAGTGGTCCAGAAAAATAAAAAATCGAGCCACACGGTTGTCCCCACCATCTTGACTTCCTTGACCCTGCCCCCACGGAAACCAACTCGGCCCTATCTCTGGGTTGCGGCATTTGGCTTTTTGCAGACTGGGGGAAGGGGTGGGGGCTAAAATGGAGTGGGGGCTGCATCCTAGAGTTGGGCGGGAGGTCTAAGAGGTCCCTGATTTGGAAGAGGTAAAGTCTGTTCCCCTCTGGTGATGTTGGTCATTTTCAGACATTTTCAGAACTGGATAATTATTGCTCCAAGATGGCGTGAGGGGGTTGGGCAGGAGAGGGGTAGGCAACCTTGGCTCTTTTAGGACTCGTGGACTTGAACTCCCAGAATTCCTCAGCCAGCCATGCTGAGGGGAAAGGGAGGGGTTTCCATGCTGAGCCATGCTGGCTGAGGAATTCTGGGAGTTGAAGTCCACGAGTCATGAAGGGGCCAAAGTTCCCCCATGCTGGCTGAGGAATTCTGGGAGTTGAAGTCCACGAGTCATGAGGGGGCCAAAGTTCCCCCATGCTGGCTCAGGAATTCTGGGAGTTGAAGTCCACGAGTCATGAGGGGGCCAAAGTTCCCCCATGCTGGCTCAGGAATTCTGGGAGTTGAAGTCCACGAGTCATGAGGGGGCCAAAGTTCCCCCATGCTGGCTCAGGAATTCTGGGAGTTGAAATCCACGAGTCATAAAAGAGCCAAGGTTTCCTATCCCTGGACTAGGAGACCCTCAAGGTCCCTTCCAGCCCCGTGATTGTGTAATTAATTTGGTTCCCACCTTTGGAATTCCAGTAACACATCAATGCTGTGGAGAAAACAAACCTTGATGAGATTGTTGCCTGGAGTAGAGTGGAATAATATATGTGAGCAGCTGATTTCAGCTGATGTACAAAGACGAGCAGGGTGGGACCGAAGTTGTATTTGGATGGGAGGCCACCAGGAGATCCCCGGAATGTAAGGCAGCATAAAAGCATCCCGGAAGAAGGCGAGGGGAATCCACTTTTCTATTGCTACTAAAAAGACACGGGGGGGGGGAAAATTGCTAGGCCAGCCTGAGCCCAGGCCTGGATAATCAGCCACCGGCAGTCGACAGACCAGCGTTTCCCAACCTCCCCAGCTTTAAGACTTCAGCTCCCAGAATTCTGCTGGCTGGAGAATTCTGGGAAGTTGAAGCCCGCCCGTCTTGAAGTTACAGAGGGGGGAGAAACCCCACACCCCTCTGCTCTTCCAAAACAGAGAGGCTGAGAGTTGGTTTTCTGGTGGGGGGCGAGGGGGGGGGCTGTAAGCCTGGAGACCGAAGCAATTGCATAAATAAACGGGAAGGGCACTGACCGGTTTCCCCCCTCCCCGCCCCCCCCAGGCGTACACTGCGAGATCAACATTGACGACTGCAGCCCTGCCACAGACCCCCAGACCCTGACCCCAAAGTGTTTCAACAGAGGGAAGTGCGTTGACAAGGTGGGGGGCTACAGCTGCATCTGCCTGCCGGGCTTTGTTGGGGAGCGCTGCGAGGGGGACGTCAACGAGTGCCTCTCGAACCCCTGCGACCAGCGCGGGACCCAGAACTGCGTGCAGCGAGTCAATGACTACAAGTGCGAATGCCGCCCGGGCTACACGGGTGAGTGCTCATGGGGGAGTGTGTGTGGATCTCCGAAGGCTGGAAGTGGACCAGACAGTTGGGGTCTGGACAGGAGGGCAGCATCCTCCCTCCCCTACGCCTTCCTTCCTTCCTTCCTTCCTTCCTTCCTTCCTTCCTTCCTTCCTTCCTTCCTTCTTTTCTCTTCCTCCCTGCGTCCCTCCCTTCCCTTCCCCTCCCCTCCCTTTCCCCTCCCCTTCTTTCCTGCCTTGTTTGTTTGCTTGCTTGCTTCCTTCCTTCCTTCCTTCCTTCCGTCGGTGGTTGCATACTCACTGCAAAAGCCTGGTCTCTCTCTCTCTCTCTCTCTCTCTCTCTCTTTCTCTCTTTCTTTCTTTCTTTCTTTCTTTCTTTCTTTCTTTCTTTCTTTCTTTCTTTCTCTCTTTCTTTCTCTGTTTTTCTCTTTCTTTCCTTTCTCTCTTTCTTACTCTTCTTCCTTCTCTTCTTTCCTCCCTCTCTTTCCTTCCTTCCTTCCTTCCTTCCTTCCTTCCTTCCTTCCTTCTTCCTTCTTTCCTTTCTTTCTTTCTTTCTTTCTTTCTTTCTTTCTTTCTTTTTTTCTCTCTTTCTCTCTTTCTCTGTTTTTCTCTTTCTTTCCTTTCTCTTTCTTACTCTCCTTCCTTCTCTTCTTTCCTCCCTCTCTTTCCTTCCTTCCTTCCTCCTTTTCCCCTTCCCTTTCCTTCCTCCCTCCCTCTCTCCCTTTCCCCTTCCCCTTCTTCCTTCCCCCCTCCCCTCCCCTCCATCCCTGAATGCAGCTCCCACCAGTTGTTTATTGGGGGGAAGCTGAAGAAGTGCCCCCTTTACAAATTACTGAAGCGTTCTCTCTCTGACACCTGAAAGTTACACTAAACCCCCCCACCCCCCACCCCCATTCTAAATGCATTTGGGGGTGAGAGGATCTTTGTTGAAACACAGGGAGGGGGGGGAAATTTCCTACCTTTAAGAGAGTAAAGAAAAGATCACCAGGTTTTGATCTATTGCTGTCCTGGTTCCGCCGCAGAGTATTACGCTGGTTTTGACTTAAAGCAAGACACAAAGTAAATGGGTCAGCTTTTATTCTTACCCTTCACTGAGTCCTTCGGGAGATAGGGCAGCATATAAGTCCCATAATTAAATTAAATTAAATTCACTGAATGTAGTAGCCTCTCCAATTCCCAAAAGCTTTTTGGCGGTCCTTAAGCGGCTGAACGAAGGGGGGAGGAGAAAAAATTTGTATCCTTTCGTCGCAAGTCTTACAAAGTAAAGTATGGCGACCTGTTTCCACGAAAGGTTTCCCAGCCCGGGGAGGGGGGTCGAGGCAGGGCCCCCCTTCGTCCGAACGGCAGAGGAGGAAGCGTAGGCACCTAATTCGGTCGGATGCCCACCTAAAGCCCCCCCCTTTTGGTCTCCTTCCAGGACGGCGCTGCGAAACGGTGCTCAACGGCTGCCAGACCAGACCTTGCCGGAACGGGGGAACCTGCGCCGTCGCCAGCAACACGAAACAGGGTTACATCTGCAAGTGCCCCCCGGTATGCGGCCGGCTGGGGTCAGGGAGCAGGAGGGTGGGGGGGGGGTGGCTCAAGGGTGAAGCCCCAAATTCTTCGCATCTTGATGGTGGCGGAAGGGGTGGAGCTGGGCTCTTTCGGCACTTTAGGGGCTGGGCTTGCCCCACATGGGAACCTGGGCCGTCTGGGAGGGCGCCACTGGACCCCATTGGGAAGTTTACGATTCCACATATAACACAAATTACAATTAGTCCTCGATTTACGAAGTTTAATTGAGCCCACAATTTCACCTGTGCGTCAAGATGCTCACAAAGTGCCCATTTTTATTTTTATTATTATTATTATTATTATTATTATTATTATTATTATTATTATTATTATTACTACTACTACTACTACTACTACTACTACTACTATTACAATTATTATTTTGCAGCGTCTGTTAAGCAAACGCTGAGCTCATTATGCCAACCCATTATGGGGCGGTTTCTGCCAGAAAGCGGAAGTGAGCGCCATTTTCCTGCAAAAAATGTCATAAATCATGGCATCGTAATCAAGCAGCCGTAAAGGTGGGCTGACTGTCCAGCGCCCAAAATGAAGTCACATCAACGTGAGGAAGGCAGATGTCGTAACTTCAAATCCGGGCCCTTTTGGGGTGGGGTAGTTCAAAGTCATGTTAGCGACCAGTCATAAATCAAGGATTACCGGTAATTAGTCCAGGAAGCGGGTGAAACGTGTGATATGCAAGCAGGTTCAGTAAAAATCAGAATAGGTCTGGAAGGGACCTTGAGGTCTTCTAGTCCAACCCTCTGCTCAAGCAGGAGACCCTACACCCATGGTGGTGAACCTATGGCACATGTGCCACAGGTGGCATGCAGAGCCTTTTCTGTGGGCACGCGCGCCATCGCCCCATTCCTAGGCCTTCAGCTGGGTTTTATAAAAACTTTTCGCTTTAGGCCTCCGCCGCCGTGTGCAAAAAACAATCAATTTCAGCTTCTCGCGGGAAGAACTTTTTTCCGCAAAGTTGGAATTGATTGATTGAACTTTTTAGTCCTACCCAGTCTGCCGTTACCACCACAGCCACGCCATCCCAATGGGCCACGCCCATCCGGCACCCGACGATACATAAGTGGGTTTTGGGTTGCAGTTTGGGCACTCGGTCTCCAAAAGGTTCGCCATCACTGCGCTACGCCATTTCAGACAGGTGACTGTCCAGCCTGCTCTTAAAAGCCTCCATCGATGATGGAGCAGCCACAACAATGCTTGGCCATCTTGCCCGGGGTAAATCCAGCTGTTTCTCCAGGCTGCCTGAAGTGAGGATCCCTGGTGCCCAGCAGCTGGCAGGACCGGAGCTGCAGGGCGGCTAGTTGGAAAAGCATTTTCTGCCCCACAGACAGAGCCTCCCACTGTCCTGGTAGGGCTTGCCATTTGGGGCTGTTTTCAAGGGAAAGACCCCCCCACACACACACACACCTTGAGTCCCGGGTCCAGTTCTGGTATTTCAAAGGGTGGCAGTGGACCCGGTTCAGAGAAGGGGGAGAAGGGACTGAGGGTGGGGGTGGAGGGCTCAGGCGGAAGTTCTGAGAAGAGAAATGGAAGAGTCTGGAACTATTGTGCCACAGGAGGAGGAGGAGGCTCGGGGACCGCAAAAGGCAAATGATCTTCTCTTACCGTGAGTGTAGGAGGCAGAACCCCACAACTCTAGCAAGGCAGCTTTTGGCAGCACTTAAGACCAAGCTGAGAGATGATGATGATGATGATGATGATGATGATGATGATGATGATGATGATATTGCAGCTTCCTGCAATAACTCCAGCAAAGCTACAAAAAACGGCGCTACTCGGAACATCTTACATTTTAAGGAGATATCTGGTTGATACCTAGGATGCTGGCAGCAGCCCGTGTCAACCATCAGTGCCAGTCAGTTTAAGTGTTTAGTTGACTGAGGTTCATGTTTAATGAATAAAAGATAATAATAATAATAATAATAAAATTTGGAAGGGACCTTGGAGGTCATCTAGTCCAACCCTCTGCTCAGGCAGGAAACCCTATATCCTTTCGGACATATGGCTGTCCAGTCTCCTCTTTAAAACTTCCAGTGTTGGAGCATTCCCAGCTTCTGGAGGCGAGTTGTTCCACTGGTTAATTGTCCTCACTGTCAGGAAATTTTTCCTTAGTTCCAGGTTGCTTCTCTCCTTGATTAGTTTCCATCCATCGTTTCTCGTCCTGCCTTCAGGCCCTTTGGAGAATAGGTGGACCCCTTCTTCTTTGGGGCAGCCCCTGAGATATTGGAACACTGCTATCACGTCACTCTTTGACAGCAGCCCCCCTTGGCTGGATGTGGTCACACGGAGGCTGGATAGCCCCTGGTCTGGAGTGCTGGTCCCCCAGTCTCGGCGCTCCTTCCATTTCCTTCACTCCTGAATGATGGCCTTCTTCTGCTGCTTCTTCCCCTCTTAGGGCTTGGACGGCATCACGTGTGAAAATGACTTGCGCAGCTGTGGGATGTTGCGGTGCCTGAACGGCGGGACCTGCGTTTCCACCGCCAAGCAGTCCAGGTGCCTGTGCACGCCGGGTTTCACCGGTCCCGAGTGCCAGTTCCCCTCCCACAGCCCCTGCCACTCCAGCCCCTGCTACAACGAGGGCACCTGCCAGCTCACCCAAGAGCCACCCCACTACCGCTGCCTCTGCCCTGTCAACTTCAACGGCCTCAACTGCCACATCCTGGACTTTGAATTCCCGGGGGGTCCCGGTCAAGACATCACCCCTCCCCTGGTGGAGGAGAAGTGTGAGATCCTGGGCTGCCCCGGCCTCGCCGGCAACAAGATCTGCGACGCCAAATGCAACAACCACGCCTGTGGCTGGGACGGCGGCGACTGTTCGCTCAACTTCAACGACCCCTGGAAGAATTGCACCCAGGCCCTGCAGTGCTGGAACTACTTCAACGACGGCAAGTGCGACGTCCAGTGCAACAACAGCGGCTGCCTGTATGACGGCTTTGACTGCCAGAAGGTCGAGCTGCAGTGCAAGTAAGTGGCTGTGCCCGGACGGACAGCGCGTTGCGTCCCTCTCCTCCGCTTCAAGGGGGCTCACTTTTTTTTTTTCAACAAGGGGAAAGAGAAGGAGGAAGGGTTGCTTGCACCCCTGTTTCCCCCAAAAATAAGATCGGGTCTTATATTAATTTTTGCTCCAAAAGATGCTTTAGGGCTTACATTGGGGGAAATACGGTACTAAATGGGTCCGTCTGGCTGACGATCTTAACTGGGGCTTATTTTGGGGGGCGGGGCTTATATTACGAGCATCCTGAAAAATCAGGCTAGGGCTTATTTCCCGGTTAGGTCTTCTTTTTGGGGAAACACGGTAGGTTTCTCGTTTTCCCCTTACCTTTCCTCCCTGCACCCACTCAGTCCTTGCAGCAAAGTGACCAGGATGTGAAGTCCACAAGTCTTAAAGTTCTCAAGGTTGCCTACCCATGGTCTAGATCAGGGCTTTTCAACCGGTGGTATGCATACCACTAGTGGTACTTTGGCATGTGGCAGTTGGTATGTGACCTTCTTAGACAAATATAGCGGGGGAGGGGAATGAGCTGAAGCAACCCAAGACTGAGGGAGAGGCAGCTGGAGCTGCAGGACTGCCTGGGCTCAGCAGAAGCCCCAAGAGTGCTGGCAGGGCTCCAGCTGATTGGCACTTCCGGAAGCAGTGCAGAGCTGGAGGTGAACTGAAGAAAAAGGGGGGAAGGAGAGAAAAGGATATAAAAGGAGGTGGCTTTGGCGGGAAAGGGGAAAAAAAAGACAACAGGGAAAGAGAAGGGGACAGAAGAAGCTGTGGAAGGAGAGCTGAACAGGCAAAGAAGAAAAAGAGGCAGGGAAGAAGCAGCAGCAGTCGCTGGAAGAAAAGGTCTCCTGGTTCATTTTCTCCAGCCAGGAGAATGCAATCAGCACTAATGAAATGAAAAGCCGGGAGATAAGCATGTCGGAAAGGAGGTGGGTTTAGTTCAGAAGCCAGTGGGTTCCTGGTCAACTGGCAGCTTGAATGGATTACAATAAAGGATTTTTATACAGTTTTCACAGCGTTTTGTAATTCAGAGGCTCAGTTTGTGTGCTTTGGTTATTGGAATATTTTACAAAGGCTAGCAATGAGTCCAAAGTGTTGGCTTCGTAGGTTTAATCCCTTTAAACAAATGTAATTAGTTTTACCCCCTTATCTTGAGTTTTTGTCTATGTCTTTTAGCAAGTTTTCTTTGTAGGTAAACATGCTTAATTTAAAGTTATCGCTTTTTTTGCAATTGCTGGAGCCTGGCTGCTACATTGTTTAAACTTGAGACATGCCTGAGGCAGCTTAAAGAAAAAAAAATGTAGTCAGTGTTTCTTTATTCTGGGAGGCATTTGTGAGCCTTTCTTGCTTTGCGCTTGATTTCTGTGTCTTTAAGGGTACAGGGAAGGGACGGGAGGTGGGGAATGCATTCCTACTACACTGTGGAAGGAGAGCTCAGAAGGCAGAGAGGAAGAAGAGGAGAGGGAGAGAGGAAGAAAGGCCGACCAGCTAGCTTAGGGGTCTACAAACTTAGCAACTTTAAGACCTGTGGACTTCAAGTCCCAGAATTCCTCAACCAGCCATGATGGCTGAGGAATTCTGGGAGTTGAAGTCCACAAGTCCTAAAAGTGCCAAGTTTGAAGACCCCTGAGCTTAGCTGGTAGTGGTGCATATTAATAAACATGGATAAATTCATCATACATTTGTCAGTGCAAAGAGAAAGTGATTCAGCAAAGGAACTGCCACTGGGAAAAATTAAAACTGGTACTTTTTAAAAACTTTTTTCTACAGTTTGTAACATTTTATTAGATTATAGAATAAAATACAAAAATACAAAAGCAAATAGTAGGACACAGTGGGGAGGAAAAAGGGAGAAAAAGTGAGGGGAAGAAGGGAAAAAGAACAGACATCCTCTGTTGCAGTAGATGGAAGTGTTAACATTGAACCTCAACTTTCTACTTTTCTATAATATTATAAAAGGGACGCGGTGGCTCAGTGGGTTAGGACACTGAGTTTGTTGATCAGAGGGTCGGCAGTTTGGCGGGTCGAATCCCGAGTGCCGCATAGCAGAGTGAGCGCCTGTTACTCATCCCAGCTTCTTCCAACCTAGCAGTTCAAAAGCACGTAAAAATGCAAGTAGAAAAATAGGGACCACTACGGTGGGAAGGTAACAGCGTTCCGTGCGTCTTTGGCGTCTAGTCATGCCGGCCACATGTCCACGGAGACGTCCTCAGACAAGCACTGGCTCTTCAGCTTTGGAACGGAGATGAGCACCGGCCCCTAGAGATGGAAACGACTAGCACACATGTGCGGGGGAACCTTTACCTTTATAATATTATAAACTAGCCATTTCTATAACAACAAATGAATCTAATCAGTAAAACCCAGAATCCCCCCCTTTTTTTTTTTTAGTCATCAGGTTTTTGACACCTTGCTAAGCGCTGGCGGTACTCAAATACTGTCAGGTCCTAAGAGTGGTACAATCTGTGAAAAAGTTGTCTAGGTGATCCATGGCCTCACTCCTTTCTCCCTCCACCTTGGCAGCCCTCTCTATGACCAGTACTGCAAGGATCACTTTTCTGACGGCAACTGTGATCAGGGATGCAACAGCGCCGAGTGCGAATGGGACGGCCTCGACTGTGCCAACCACGTGCCTCAGAAGCTGGCGGACGGGACCTTGGTGGTGGTGGTGCTGATCAGTCCTGAAATCCTCAGGAACTACTCCCTGAACTTCCTGCGTGAGCTCAGCCGGGTCCTGCACACCAACGTGGTTTTCAAGAAGGACACCAAGGGCGAGTACATGATCTTCCCTTATTTTGGGAACCCGGAAGAATTAAAAAAACACCGCATCAAGAGGTCGGCGGGCGGCTGGCCAGACGTGTCGGAGGTGGTGGTCGGTGTGAAGGCAGCCCTCCACGCGACGATCAGCGGGAGGTCGAAGAGAGAGCTGGACCAGGTGGAAATCTACGGGTAAGCACCACAGCAGAAGTGAACCGAGGTTACTAGGATTTTGTGTATGTGTGTGTGTGTGTAGGAAGGGGTGTATGTTAGAGGTCATTCAGACCCAGGCATAAAGCTGCAGCAGGGCAATGGGGGACTTTGAATTGTGTGGCTAGAATAGGAATGGGTAAAGTAGAGTAGAATTGAATTGAATTGAATTGAATTGAATTGAATTGAATTGAATTGGAAGGGACCTTGGAGGTCTTCTAGTCCCTCCCCCCAACTCAAGCAGGAGAACCTATACCATCTCAGACAAGTGACTGTCTAGACTCTAGCCTCTTCTTAAAAATCTCCAGTGATGGAGCTCCCGTGATTTCTGGTGGCCAGCTGTTCCACTGGCTAATTGTCCTCACTGTCAGGAAGTTTCTCCTTAATTCTAGGTTGCTTCTGTCCTCAATGAGTTTCCATCCATTACTTGTTGTCCTTCCCTCTGGTGCTTTGGAGAATAAGTTGATGCCCTCTTCTTCGTGGCAGCCCCTCAAATACTGGAATACTGCTATCATGTCTCCCCTATTTCCTCTTTTCTTTAGACTAGCCACACCCGTTCTTTGTATGTTTTAGTGTCCAGGCCTTTAAACATCTTAGTTGCTCTTCTCTGAATTTTTTCCAAACTCTCAACATCTTTTTTCCGATATGGTGACCAAAATTGGCTGCAGTATTCCAGGTGTGGTCTTACTAGAGCGTTATAAAGCAGTACTAATACCTTGTGTGATTTTGATTCTACGCCTCTGTTTATACAACCCAGGATTGTATTAGCTGTTTTGGTTGCTGCTGCACACGGCTGGCTCATAGTCAAGCGATCGTCCACTAGGACTCCCAAGGTCCCTTTCCCAGTTACTGTTTTTAAGCCGGGTCTCGCCCAAATCTGTATTTGTGCCTTTAGTTAGACTTTGCTTTTCTCTACATTAATTTGGAAGAATAAACCTGGGCCTGATCAGCTGGGAGGAACAGAAATTGTGATCAGAGAGAAGAATATTCTGAGAATATCCGAGGAGAGGAGCCCAAAGGCCTTTGCCGAATGCCTCACAGGCAGTCCTTGACCTACGAGCAGAATTAATCCCCGAATTCCCATTGCTAAGCAAAACAGATGTGAAGTGAGTTTTGCCCCATTTTATGACCTTTCTTGCCAGAGTTGTTAAGTGAATCATTAGTAGTTATTTAGTAACCTGGATGTTCGACGAATGTGCTTTCCCGTTGACTTTGCCTATCAGAAAGTCACAAGAAATGGGTCACGGGATCCCAGGACATTGCAACGGTCATAAATATGAACCGTGCCAGCTGTCAAGGGTCTGCATTTTAATCGTGTGACCGCAGGGATGCTGCGACGACCCCTAAAAGTATGGAAAACGGTCCCAGGTCACTTTTTTTCAGGGCCGTTGTAACTTGGAATTGTCACTAAATGAACTGTGGTAAGTCGAGGACTACCAGCTGGCACAGCTGGGTCAGGCTGCAGCCCCTGGCTCTGATGAAGACGCCCACGGCCTGCACTGACGGATGGTCTTCCTTCCGGCTAATTGGTGTGCGTTTCCCTTCCCCCAACCTGCAGGTCCATTGTTCACCTGGAAATCGACAACCGCCAATGCATCCAGTCGTCTTCTCAGTGTTTCCAGAGTGCCACCGACGTAGCGGCGTTCCTGGGCGCCTTGGCCTCCAGCGGCAACCTGGACATTCCCTACAAGATCGAAGCTGTGAAAAGTAAGTAGACTCTGTTCACGATCCCCTCTGGGACTTGCCTGGTGGGGGGGTCGCAGGGCCTGGAAAGCCGCTGAGGGCATGGTGGGGGGACTTCTCTCCTCCTGGACAGGTTGCTGAGGCCTTCGGGAACAGAGGCTGGATAAATGAGCTTCCAGCTTCATCACTTAACAAGAAATGTGCCTCTGTTTCTTGCTTCTGTAACTCTCCACCTTCTGGAACCTCTCCTCAAATGAAGCATCTTGTATGTAGGATAGTGTCCCAAGCCTATGCAATTAGGATAGGTCGGCCTCTTCTCCAAAGCCCCCAAAGGCAGGACAAGAAGCAACGGATGGAGGCTAATCAAGGAGAGAAGCAACCTAGAATTATGGAGAAACTTCCTAATAGTAAGGGCAATTAACCAGTGGAACGGCTTGCCACCAGAAGTGGGTGTTCCAACACTGGAGTTTTTTTAAGGAGAGACTGTCTGAAATGGTAGGAGGGCCTCCTGCTTGAGCAAGGAGATGGAATAGGTTCCTTCCAATTCTGCTATTGTGTTATTATTATTATTATTATGTTTGGGCATCACAAACACGGGTTTTAAGATATTAACATCAGAATTGGACGTGATGCTGTTCCTTTATTTGCTGTTTGCACTGAAACCCGGGAGGAAAGGTCAGGCTGTTGAAGAGAGACAGGTGGTCCTCAAATATTGGCCCTTCATAAGGTTAACAACAGTAGCAAAAAAAAGGTCATAAAAATATATTCCTTTTCGGGGCCTGTCATTCTGGTGGGAGGGGGGCTGCTTGCTTGGGGAATGTGTTTGCCCAGCTCTTTGAAATGTCCTCCCTTCGTGAGAAAGAAAGGTGGCCTGAAAAACATCTGCCTTATCTCCAGACAATGGAGCCTGAGACCGTTGGGAAACGAAGCCGAGAGAGAGCTTGAGAGGGGCGCTAAATCACTAGCTTCTCAAAACAACCTAGCCTCTATGGATTGCCTGGATTTCAACCAGATGGTTGAACACTCGGGGGAGTGGAAACCTGAATGAGCCATTTGAAGTAACCTTTTGCGCGTGAAATATTTAGACCTTGCTTTGCTCTTCTGCTATCACTGACTCTCAATAAAAGTTCCTTTTGAAGCAATGCCTGTTTCAAGAGTTCTGCTTTCTTGGGAGACCCAGTTGAGGCAGGTCCTTACAATCAGGCAATTACTGACCACCCCATTTAGTGATGGACATTCAGGCCCCAATTGTGGTCCTAAGTTGAGAATTACTTGTTTTAATTAGACCTGCTTGTTTTTTTAATATCTGGCTATGGCTATGAGGAAGCTAATAAAAATCTCAGAAAGGAGAGAATATAAATATTTAAAAAGAAGGAGCATAAACACAGAGGTTATTACTTCTGTTGGCTGATCTTCACATTGTTGTCTATTAAAATATCCATCGAGCATCGAAGCAGTGGAATTTGGGGTTTCCCACCAGTTTTTCCAACAAACAAAACTTGTTTGGATTCTAATCTTTCAGAACGCGAACAGGCCAGTGTTCTTTCAACGTTGGCATTGACATGTGGACTTCAACTCCCAGAATTCCCTAGCCAGCCATGCTGGCTGGGTAATTCTGGGAGTTGAAATTCACAGTTCTTAAAATTACCAAGGTTGAGAAACAGTGGATTAAGTTAATAATGGATTTTATAGTTTGGGGCTAATTCCACCAGATGCAGCTCAATATGCTTCTTGAGTCAAAAGACACAGCACAGGCCCCCGATAACATGTATGTGCCTCGCATGCATAATGTACAACACAACAATCCAATTTGAAATGATGGGCCAAAAACTGTAAAACAGAAGTGATGAAAAGTAAAGAGTCCCTTGAGCAATTAATTGAATGCCTTTTAAAAAAAGAAAATCCCGTTCCCTTGCTCTTTTGGGGGGCGGGGGGGCGGGGCAAATCTCTCAAGTTTTGCCTCCCCTCCAGAACTTATTTCAAAATAATTATTGCTAGGAAAGGAGGGGGGGGGGAACTGTCTCAGACCTTGTAATCGATCAGTGCCATATGAAGAGCTGGAGTGCGCTCTTCCCAAATCCTCCTCAATCCTTTGGACTTAACCGCTCAATGTGGATTCAATGATTTGAAATGGGCTAATCCTTTTTCTCCTAAAGGAAAGAAAGCTTTTTTTCCCCCCAGCGTAGCAACAGAGAGTTTGCAATGCTGATGAATCACGTCGAAAATGACCTCCTCCTCCTCCTCCTCCTGAGGAGTTGGAGAGGGAGGGGGCGAGCGGTGGGGGCCGCTTGGACCTCTTTGGCCCTCAGTTTGCCATCCTCTGGCTGGCGAGCACCTTCCCTCGGTCTGATCGCGACGCTTTTGGCTTTTGCATCGCAGGCGAGACGGCCGATTCCCCCCGGAGCAGCCAGTGGTATCCTATGTATGTGGTGGCACCTTCGCTCTTCCTCCTCTTCTGCATCGGCATCGGCGTTTTGGCAACTCGCAAACGGCGGAGGGAACATGGGCAGCTCTGGTTCCCGGAAGGCTTCAAAGTGACGGAGTCCAGTAAGAAGAAACGCCGGGAACCACTGGGGGAGGATTCCGTGGGGCTGAAGTGAGTAACACCCCCCCTGCCCCCCCTTCCTCTTGTAGGGATCTCCAGGCAGAGGTTGGGATGCCGGCTGGCATCCGGACCCAACTCTTTTTACCCTTTGGCTGATCATCCGGAGAGACGCTCCCTCTCTCTGGCTTGTGCAAAGAGCATTGTGTGGATCTGTCTCTGGTCTCAATGGGGAACCAGGTGGAAGCAGAATAGGATTTATTTGTTGGGGAGGCAAAAAAAAAAGCACCTGCTCATTAACCCAGGTTTGGGCGTGTTGGAGGAGCACAACGTGGTGGGCACTTCCCTCTTCACGGAGACATTGTCTGCGTTATTATTTTTTTCAAAGCATTTTGAATTTTTGCCTCCTTTTTGGGGAACTAGAGACAAGTAATAGTCCTGTGATTTTTCTGCCCCATGCAGGACAAGCTGTAGGAAACACACGGAGGCTGCCTTCTTGGCCCTGGGTGGAGGGCATCTGTAGGAAGGGGGGGCATCGATTCGTGCCATGCTTTGACTTCATTTTCTCTCGGTGGGCGTCCCGGATAAATTTCAGGAGGTCTGTGAATGTGGGTGGGCACAAAAGTCTCAGCTTGTATTTTCACTGTCGGCTTCTAAGTGGACTTAAGTTTTTCATTCAAGAATGACTCCCCGTTTTAGCTCATCTTTAAGTGTATTTCTCGTTATGCATTTTCATGGGTTGATACAAAAGGTCAGATATTATTTGATATTTTTTTAATGCATGAGTAGTATGGACTTGCTTTCGTAAGAGAGCCCGCATGTATTTTATATTTAAGTGCATTCTCCTGAGAAAAGGTCCAATGATAGCTCATTTTAAGAAAGAGAGATATTTTTTTAAAAAAAGAGAGAGAGAGAGAGAGAGAGAGAGAAGGTCTAATGGTTTTACAAGATTCCCAAAGAACTCAAACTATTAAAAGTGAGAACCGAAACCTCTTTATTGTCCAGCTTATAACTCCGGAAGGAGCATTCACTGCTTACACAAACAGCTTGATTTTGTATAGCAAATTGAGAGTACACAACAAGCACGTCACCCAAAACACTCTGTTTGATATTCTGGATCTTAATTTTAATCCCTTGCTATTTTTTCTTTTAACTTGGTTTGACTTCCATATAGAAAGTTTCCAAAATGACTGAATTTCAGGAAGCTGGCATTGTATAAAAGGTTGAAATGCTGGAATAACGGGAAGGTATTTGTATTTGTATTTGTATTTATTAAATTTGTATGGTGTCTTTTTAATTCAGTTTATCTAGCCTTTAGTCGCTCCACTTCATTTTGTTGACCGCAACCGCAGTTTGTCGCTCCACCGTTTCCCGGTGGATTCAATTCTTTGCCTTTTTCTTCCCCCTCTGCCCCAACCCTTTTCCCCCCTCCCAGACCCTTGAAAAATGCTTCAAACGGCACCCTGATGGACGACAACCAGAACGAGTGGGGAGACGAGGAAACACTCAACAGCAAGAAATTCCGAGTAAGTTGGCCAAGGATGCTTCGCTTCTGGGAAGCTGGCTGTGCGGAGACGCGAAGGCGGAAAATTCTCCAGGGTTTTCTCTGTTTTTTTAAACCGCTTCTCGTTCAGTCTGGATTGGGCATTTGGCATTTCTGTCAGAGAAGAAGAGAATTTCACGGAAGGAACGTGATCTTGCAACCTAAAGGACACCCACCCGGCTGTAGTTTAGTCCTCTGCCCCAGCTGTCTGCAGCCTGGGGGTTCTCGGGAGGGGTCGAAAGCGGCCCTAATCGGGGGGGGGTCTTTTTCAGATCGGAAAGTGGGGGGAAGGCTTTGCAAAGATGCCGTGAAAAACGCACCTGTGACAATAGAGGGAGCAAGGAAACTCCAAAACCCGCCCCGAGAGGAAGCCAAACAAAATTCCCAAGCTCCCTAGGAATAAAGTGGGACCATAAACCTGTCTGGGGTTATTTGCTTGATAAGAAAAGGCCGAGAAATGGCAGGACACGAGTTTAGCGCAGGGTGATTTTGCATCTTTGCAGGCCCATCGGTTGGATTCGCGGCCACCCAAGCGCTTTCACGTGGAGAGCCACATCGTGAAAATATACACTCCCCCATTCCATCTTTTTCCTCCTTCGTGGTTCTCTGTGGAAGGAAGGGGGAGATGGAAGGAGGCAGCTGGTACCCTCGCCCCCCCCAAGAGCATTTTGAGAACCAGGGCAGGAAAACAGCGCAAGCCCTGTTCTTGCAGAGAACTGTCTTCAATATTAGGAAAGCGCTTGTCTAACCGTGACATTTTTAGGTGGCCGGTTAAACAGTTTTGCTCGCAGGAACAAAACATGATGCTTGTTGCAGGAGTTTCGGGCATCTCTCTGAAAATCTGCAGACGCCCACCGCTTGATGTGTGGATTTCAAACTTCCAGAAATCAGCTCTTTGAGCCTCTTCTCCTTCTCCTTCCTCTATTCCCTCCCTTCTCCATTTTCCCCTGCATGTCAGGCCACCTGGTTGTACGAAACCAACATCTAAGTAATAGGTTGGAATTTCTGATCTCAAAAGACGTAGCTCCGTGCTGGCCTTCCTCTGAAGCGAGCCTTTTGCAGGAAAGGTGAAGAGAGGCAGCTCCTCACCTGACTTCTCCATCACTCTTCTTCCCCAGTTAGAGGAACAGGTCATGCTGCCCGACGATCAGACTGACCACCGGCAGTGGACGCAGCAGCACCTGGACGCGGCCGACCTGCGCATTTCCTCCATGGCCCCCACCCCACCGCAGGGGGAGATCGACGCTGACTGCATGGACGTCAACGTTCGGGGGCCAGGTGGGTGAACCTTTGGACCTGCGGGCGAACGATAGACCAATAGAAGATCCAGCTGGTAGCCCAGATTCTGGCAAACATCCCCCCTCCGAAGCTCCAGGTGGCCCCTACCCTGCCTGCCTCTCTTGTTTTTAATTTATTTTATTACATTTCATAATATAAAATCCAAGGGACGCGGTGGCTCGGTGGGTTAGGACGCTGAGCTTGTCAATCAGAAGGTCGGCAGTTTGGTGGGTCGAATCCCGAGTGCCGGGTAGCAGAGTAAGCACCTGTTACTCATCCCAGCTTCTGCCAACCTAGCAGTTCGAAATCACTTAAAAATGCAGGTAGAAAAATAGGGACCGCTACGGTGGGAAGGGAACAGCGTTCCGTGCGCCTTTGGCGTCTAGTCATGCCGGCCACATGACCACGGAGACGTCCTCGGACAAGCGCTGGCTCTTCGGCTTTGAAACGGAGATGAGCACCGGCCCCTAGAGTCGGAAACGACTAGCACGCGTGTGCGGGGGAACCTTTACCTTTAATATAAAATCCAAACGAAAATAAAGACAGTAGGGAAATGGGGAAGGGGAAAGGGCGGGGGGAAAGGGTGGAAAAGAATAAAGAAACAGCAACCTCCAACTTTTTTCCGCACAATAGAATAAAAAAAAGGTAAGGCCCCAACTTTTTATTTTTACACATTTCACATATACTAGCCACTTCTGTAACAACAGATCTATCTAATTAGAACATCCTAAAGTCCAACTTTTTTTTTTTTCAGCCCGAGCACAAAGTCTAGAAGGAGTTTCTAAGCAGGAAAAAAAAATAAAAATAGACGTATTATTTTCTTTGATTAAAACAATTTAGTCACCTTTCCATTTTGGGGATTAATAGATCTTTCCATTTTTTGCACATAAAGAATTCTTGCTGCAGTCAGCATGTAGAATGCCACATTTTTTTCCAAGTTCCTTGTCCAGCAGTCCAACCCCGCCTTTTATTTTCAAAAGGCCTCAAAGACCAAGATCAGGAGCCCCTTTTAATTATATCCACTGTCTTCAGTGTTGACGTCTTAATTGTTTATTATTTTCTAGTTTTAATTTTTTTGGTAAAGGTAAAGGTAAAGGTTCCCCCACACATGCGTGCTAGTCGTTTCCGACTCTAGGGGCCGGTGCTCATCTCCGTTTCAAAGCCGAAGAGCCAGTGCTTGTCCGAGGACGTCTCCGTGGTCATGTGGCCGGCATGACTAGACGCCAAAGGCGCATGGAACGCTGTTACCTTCCCACCGGAGTGGTCCCTATTTTTCTACTTGCATTTTTACGTGCTTTCGAACTGCTAGGTGGGCAGAAGCTGGGACGAGTAACAGGCGCTCACTCGGCTACGCGGCACTCGGGATTCGACCCGCCAAACTGCCGACCTTCTGATCGACAAGCACAGCGTCCTAAGCCACTGAGCCACCGCGTCCCTTTTTTTTGTTAGCTACCCTGAATTGCATGGCACGTGAATCTGAATCCCAGTAATAAGTGGAGCTGCGTGGTGAAAACCAAACCATGATGTGTGTATTCTTATCATCTTTGGGCAGTTCTTTCCTTTATCTCTGTTGCAGGAATGTGCAGCAGAAGGCTGGCCAGGGTCAATAGGTTTAAACTGCAGACTTGAACCACTAGGAAAAAAAAAACAGGGGTCCCTGGAGCAAAGATGAGAGGGAGATAATGGGGCAGTCCAACAAGAAGCCCTGGTCATGTGAAGCCGAATGACCTGGGTGCTGGACTTGGTTGCTTCACAAAAGTCTTCCTCTCAAAAGTTGCACAGCGGAGCCCCAATGAAGTCCTGATTCTCGAACCCCCAAGCGAAGCATTTTTTTAGTTCTTGTGGCATTTTTGCTGGACGCTGGCAGTGAACGAAACCAAAGGAGACCTTGAAACTGCCTTCCTCTGTGGCTGCATCCGTGGCTGCCAGTGACCAGACCAGGCCAGGCTAAGACTGGGTTGTTAACTGATTCCTGGGAGGAACGTGGCTTTTGCTTTAGTGTAGACCAGAGGTAGGCAACCTTGGCTCTTTCATGACTCGTGGACTTCAATTCCCAGAATTCCTGAGCCTGCCATGCTGGCTCAGGAATTCTGGGAGTTGAAGTCCACGAGTCATGAAAGAGCCAAGGTTGCCTACCCTTGGTGTAGACGTTGCGTTCGTCCCTAAGGCGGAGGATTAGTTCAAGTGTGGCGTCTTTGATGAAGACGGCTGGGTGCCGGCGAATCCGAGTTAAGTGTGTTCCTTCAGCATGGCTACCAGGCTGCCTCTGGGAACAGTGCAATTGTCTGATGTCTCTCAGTCTTGGCCACTTTTAAGACACACAGAATACAGAGTAACAAAATGGGAAGGGGCCTTGGAGGTCTTCTAGTCCAACCCCCTGCTCAGGCAGGAGACCCTATACCATTGCAGACAAATGGGGGTCCAGTCTCTTGTTAAAAACTTACAGCATTGGAGCATTCCCAGCTTCTGGAGGCAGGTTGTTCCACTGGTTAATTGTCCTCACTGTCAGGAAGTTTCTCCTTAGTTCCAGGTTGCTTCTCTCCTTGATTAGCTTCCATCCCTTGCTGCTTCTTCTTTTTATTAAAGAGTTTTACAGATACATTTTAAACATAAAACCCATCCCACCCCCACCCAATTTCCCCTCCCTCCCCCTCCACCCCCCGACTTCCCAGAGCATAATACAGGGTATTGACCCTAACAGTCTTATACTATAGTATGCTAACTATAATAACACTTTAAATCCTATCGCACTTTAACTCTGCTTAAAAATAACTAAATAATAATAAATCTTATAAATCTAATACTTATTCAAATGCTAAATGAAACTTTTTAGTCCCATATTTATTCTGAATGTGATCAATCCATCTTCTCCATTCCAAGATATATCTTTGTTGCAAATGGTCTTTCAAATATGCTGAAATTTTTGCCATTTCTGCCAGGTTCGAAACTTTTAAAGTCCATTCTTCTATAGTAGGCAAATCCTCCTTCTTCCAATATTGCGCTACTAAAACCATCCCTTGCTTCTTGTCCTGCCTTCAGGGGCTTTGGAGAAGAGCTTGACTCCCTCTTCTTTGTGGAAGCCCCTGAGATATTGGAATGCTGCTGTCACGTCACCCCCGTTGTTCACCGTTGTTTGCTGGATGTGGATTTGAACTCCCCAATTCCCCAGCTGGCCCGTCCTTCGGGCTGTTTTGGTTGACGGCTGCTCTTCCTGCCTTGCCAGATGGATTCACGCCCCTGATGATCGCCTCCTGCAGCGGAGGAGGGCTGGAGACCGGCAACAGCGAGGAGGAAGAGGACACCCCCGCCGTCATTTCGGATTTCATCTACCAGGGAGCCAACCTGCACAGCCAAACGGATCGCACGGGGGAGACGGCGCTTCACCTGGCAGCGCGTTACGCCCGTTCGGATGCGGCCAAGCGGCTGCTGGAAGCCAGCGCTGATGCCAACATCCAGGACCACATGGGCAAGACGCCGCTTCACGCAGCCGTGTCGGCAGACGCCCAGGGCGTCTTTCAGGTCAGGCTGGTCCAGAGTCTCAGGCTGGGAGATGTTTCTGCCCTCCTTTCCACCAAAACCGGGGTGGTTGACACCTCAGCCCTTTCGGCTATCTGCTAACCAGGGTCCTTCTCCCCTCCCGGGACAGATCCTGATCCGGAACAGGGCCACCGACTTGGATGCCCGCATGCATGACGGGACCACGCCCCTGATCCTGGCTGCCCGCTTGGCGGTTGAAGGCATGCTGGAAGATCTGATCAGCTGTCACGCCGATGTCAACGCTGTTGACGATCTAGGTACCGGTGGATTCCCCCAGCCTTCCCCGAAAGGTCTGCACAAAGGAGGAACGGCCTGCTTATGGTCCCCCCTCTTTTTTTCCCTCCAGGCAAGTCTGCCCTGCACTGGGCTGCGGCCGTGAACAACGTGGATGCCGCCGTGGCACTGCTGAAGAACGGCGCTAACAAGGACATGCAAAATAACAAGGTCAGTGGGACGTCCCGGTTGAAGTCTGGGCTGCCAGAGACCCCCAACTCAGTGGAACTGCCTTTGGCTCACTTCCTCCCTCTTCTTCCAACATAATCTTTTTTGGGGGCGGGGGTGTGGAGTGAAAATGGCAGGTGGCCTCACGGATTGTAGAGAGGGAGGGAGGTGAGCTGGACAGAGATGGGCCAAAGGAAAAACGTGGCTCAAATTCAGAACGGGAAACGGGCCCGAGCGAGCGTCTCAACAAGACGCCTCCTCAGTTCACACAAGTATTTTACAGCCTTTCTTGCCAGAAAAGTTGGTTAATTTAGTAGCACGGCTATTAAGCGAATCTGGCTTCTTCCCCATTGACTTTGCTCGTCAGAAGGTCCCCCAAAAGGGGGGCGGGGTTGTCACGTGAACCCGGGGTGCTGCGACCGTTCGTAAATATGAGTCAGTTGCCGAGTGTCCGAATTTGCATCACGTGACCAGGGAGATGCTGCAACAGTTGTGTGAAAAAACGGTCACGGGTCATTTTCCCCCAGTGCTGCTGTAACCTTCAACGGTCGCTAAAAGAACTGTTGTAAGTTGAGGGGTGCCTGTTTCTGCATGTACAGAGTCAGTTTGGTGGTGTGGTTAACGCACCACACTAGAAACGGGGAGACGGCGAGTTCTAGTCCTGCCAGAGGGAAGGAAAGCAGCTGGGTGACGGTGGCCCCTCGCTCCCTCAGGGCCTTCGAAAGAGGCAACGGGGTCCCCTTCTGAAAAAGCCCCTTCCCCTCAAGAAAGCCTTCCCACTCGGCCTCGCCCCAGGCCAAGCAGCGGTGGACCCTCGTTAATTTGGGGAGGGGTCTGACCTCCTGCTTTCCTGTCTTTTAGGAAGAGACCCCCTTGTTCTTGGCAGCCAAAGAAGGGAGCTACGAAACGGCCAAAGTCCTCCTGGACAGCTTTGCCAACCGGGACATCACGGATCACATGGACCGCCTGCCCCGCGACGTGGCCCAGGAGCGCATGCACCACGACATTGTGCGCCTCCTGGACGAGTACAACCTGGTGCGGAGCCCGCCCCTGCACAACGGGCCTCTGGCCACCCTCTCTCCGCCGCTCTGCTCGCCCAGCGGCTACCTGGGCCACTTGAAGCCAGGCCTGCAGAGCAAGAAGGCCCGGAAGCCGAGCACAAAGGGGCTGAGCTGCAACGGGAAGGAGCCGAAGGGGCTCAAGGCCCCCCGGAAGAAGTCGCAGGAGAGCAAGGGCTGCCTGCTGGATGGCTCCGGCATCCTCTCCCCGGTTGACTCCCTGGAGTCTCCACACGGCTACCTCTCGGACGTGGCCTCCCCGCCTCTGATGACCTCCCCCTTCCAGGCCTCCCCTTCCATGCCCCTCAACCACCTGCCCGGCCTGACAGAGCCCCACCTCAGCATCAGCCAACTCAACCTGGTGGGCAAGCCGGATCTGGGCCTGGGGGCCGGACAGATGCAGTCCTTCGAGTCGGGGCCCCCCCGCCTGTCCCACCTGCCCGTCTCCAGCGCCAGCGCCATCCTGGGTGGGGCCTCGCTCAACTTCACCCTCAGCGGCAGCCAGTGCGAGTGGCTGAACCGCCTTCAGAGCAGCCTGGTGCCCGGCCAGTACAACCCCTTGAGGAGTGCCCTTCCGCAGGCCACGCACCCGGCCAGCCAGGCCCTGCCCCACGGGCTGCTGGCCCCCCTGCACGGCGGCCCCCCTCTGCCTCCCATGATGACCTACCAGACGGTCCCCGGTGGCCACCTGCCCACCCACTCCCAGCCACACCTGCTGCAACCCCAGCAGCAGCAGCAACAGCCGCCCCCGCCACAAGGCCACGGCGGGGCCACGAACCCTGCCCCGCAAGGGGGGGCGAGCTTCCTCGGGAACGAGCTGGGCCAGGTGGAGCTGCAGCAGCCCATGAGTGGCGGCGCCCTGGCCGTCCACGCCATCCTGCCGCAGGACACCCAGGTGCTGGCCACCTCCCTGCCCCAGGCGCTGAGCACCACCCAGTTCCTGACTCCACCTTCCCAGCACAGCTACCCCTCCCCCATGGACCACACGCCCAGCCACCAGCTCCAGGTGCCCGACCACCCCTTCCTCACGCCTTCGCCGGAGTCGCCGGACCAGTGGTCAAGCTCCTCCCCCCATTCCAACGTCTCGGATTGGTCGGAAGGGATCTCAAGCCCACCCACCAGCGTGCAGCCCCAGGTGGGGCGCATCCCGGAAGCTTTCAAGTAAGGGGGGCACCTGAGCAACATCCAGGCGGCTGTTCTGGGAGATGGACGGACGCCGTGGCTGAACTGGAGAAACCCTATTTCTTCCTTTTTTTAAAAAAAATATTTTTGCATACATTGTAAGTGGAAATGTCGCTGTGTTCTTCCTTCTTTTTTTAGTATTTATTTATGTACCTTTTATGTGAAAACACTGCCGTTTTATTTATATGTTTGGTTAAAGAATTCCATGGGCTGCATTCGCTATTCCAAGAAATAGAAAATCTATTAATGGGGACTTTTTTTAATTGACACTTTTTTTTTAAAAAAAGAAAGAAACGTTTCTATCATGCTTTTTTGCCTAGAGAAACATTCTTCTGTAAAGCTATAAGATCCATGATAGTAAAAATGACACGTATTTATTGATCGGGATATTTTTTTTTCCCTGTTCATTTTTTTAAAAAACAGAATAAAAAGGGGAGGGGCAATTTTGATTTTTTTTTTAAAAAAATGTACCTATGTGGGGAAAAAATAATTTAAATATAAGTTGATGGTTTATTTTTAAAGAGCGCTTTAAAATATTCCCTTGGTGTTGATGCTATATAGATATATCAGTTTTCTACATCAGCTTTTAGGTGTGTGTTAGATTCCCTCCCAACATTCCTAGCTAGCGTGGCGGATGGGAATTTGGAAGTGACGCAATGCACACTTGGGCAGTCCAAGGATATGGGAGATCCTTTGCAACTTTAAGGTGCGTCAGTTCCAGCTGAATTCCACACACACTGATATAGGGATCACGAATCTTTGTATTAAAGTTTCAGTATTACATAGTTCATCCATCATTTTGCGTGAAGGCTGAACTCGTTCCTCTATTTATTTTAAGTACTGCCCATGAACAAAAACCAGGATCAGAGGTGTGAAGCTGCAGATGGGTTCCCAATGCTTCTTCCCTGCCTTCCCCAGATGTGCCCTACTTGTTGCGAGTGTCAAAGGAAGGGAAAAGCTCCAGTGGGTCAAGCATAGAGTAAGAAAGTAATAACCCTTCTGTGTGTGTGTGTGTTGTTGTTGTTTTTTAACAAGGCGGCTGTGATCCTAACTCAGTCTTGGGCACTCTACCTAAGACAAAGTTAACAAGAAGAGAGGTTGGGATAATTCTGAAGACAAGGGGAAGGGTCAGTTGCCGGATCCAGCAGGAAGAGGCAAACTAGTAATCTCCGTAGGGCCCCCCAAGTGGGAGCAAGACATGCGTGGCCTAGAACCCATCAAGAGATGGAGATGGCAGCCATTCATTTCCATGGGAAGGCGGGATTGGAATCCTGCTCCCACCCTTTCCTGGCCTTTCCGGTGCTTGCGTGTTATCTGGCAATGGGTGGTGGTAGACCCGTAACTTAGGAAGACCCCAGGTTGGGAAGACTAGTGGAGGTTGGGAATGAGAAATAATGGAGGGTTTCCATGGGTTTAAAGCCTACGGAGTTTCTCAGGTCATCCAGGTCATGGTTGTCCCAAAGGTGCTTGTTCAAAACGCAACTGGACTTGGTTTTTACTTGGAAAACGTTTCGCTTTTCATCCAAGGAGCTTCTTCAAGTTCTGACCCATCCATTCATAACTCATGTTCCTGCACGATGAAGCAGAACTGAAGAAGCTCCTTGGATGAAAAGCGAAACGTTTTTCCAAGTAAAAACCAAGTCCGGTTTGCCTTTTGGGGAAAAAAAAAGCGCCTTTGGGACATGGCTTTTAAAGGGCACCACCCCCACCCCCTTCTAGAGACAGCCGCTCTAGAGAGAAAATTCTCTGCACTGACCAAAGTCCAGGGCAGAAGTTCCAACCTTTCTGCCAGTCTCCTGGCCTCCAAAATGCACTTGAGCATTCCTGAGCCAGGTCAGGGTCTCGAGGCAGCAACACCCGGAAGCTTTAGTCCTTGCGGATTAAAGACCCTCTTTAATCTGTCTAAAAAGGGACGCGGTGGCTCAGTGGGTTAGGACGCTGAGCTTGTCGATCAGAAGGTCGGCAGTTTGGCGGGTCGAATCCCGAGTGCCGCGTAACAGCGAGCGCCTGTTACTCGTCCCAGCTTCTGCCAACCTAGCAGTTTGAAAGCACGTAAAAATGCAAGTAGAAGAATAGGGACCACTACGGTGGGAAGGTAACCGCGTTCCGTGTGCCTTTGGCGTCTAGTCATGCCGGCCACATGACCACGGAGATGTCCTCAGACAAGCGCTGGCTCTTCGGCTTTGAAACGGAGATGAGCACCGGCCCCTAGAGTCGGAAACGACTAGCACGCGTGTGCGGGGGAACCTTTACCTTTTTACCTTAATCTGTGTTGCATCCCCCAAGACAGCTGGAGGTGGCTGGAGAAGATTGGGCACCGCTTCAGAATTGGGGTCTCTAGAGGGGAAGGCGGGGAGTCCTTAGGCAGCTGGAAGGAGCCAGTGTGGAAACCACAGGGATGTGGCCTAGCAAAACTTCGCCACAAGCTGACCACTGCTTAATAGCATCAGCTTTTACCCAGCCTGTGTCCAATTTCAGAAAGCTGTTTGCTGGGATCCTCCTAATTCTCACGACAGAATTGCCATCAGAAAGCGGGGAACTCAGTTTGTGTCTTTCGCCCAGAAAGAGCCTCTTGTTTTTTTAAGAATCGGCAGCATTGTGTTTGCGATGGTTTTATTCTCTTTTTAGAGAAAGGGAGATTGGGGCCAGCAAGTCCAAACGGAGCAGCTGAACTTGTATACAAATAAATATATATATATACACAGTATGCGCCTATGGCAAAGCTAACGTTTTGTAAATATGGAGGCAGTTGTGTGTTTTTTGGTTTGTTTGTTTTTTTACATAAAACGATATGGGTGGATTTTGTTTAAAAAATCTATAAACGATTAAACCGAAAGAAAGCGTTGCACCGGTGAGGGGTGTTGAAAATATTGCTGAAAAGGAAAAAAATAAAACGGGGTTAGCTGGCAAGATTGCAAACCTGCGCTCGTGTCCTTTGGAGTAAATGCTATAAGCAGTCCTTGATTTAGTTATTAAGTTTATTAACCATTGGAAATTACATTGGGGGGGAAAAAGTGATTTATAGCCTCACGCTTACCGAAAATCTCAGCGTGAGCAAAATTCAGGCCTTTTGCAACCAACAGATGCTTGCGAGGTCCTGGGGTCAGGAAGTCGCTATTTGCACCTTCCCAGCAGCTTCCAACAAGCAACGTCAATTGGGGGGGAGATGGATTTGCTTAATGACCACAGTGGTTCACTTAATGACTGTGGCAAAAAAAGGTGGTAAAGTTAGATATAACTCCGTTGAGTACACTGCTCAGCAATGGAAGCTCCGGTCCCGTAACTTTTAAAGGAACATCCTCTGAGAGAGAGGCCCAGGTAGGACTGATCTGTAGCTGCGTGGGCAGTGGACTTTGCAGCAAGATGGTACATATTTTCACGAACTGTAATCCTGGGGAAGATGTTCTCCACCCTTTGGATGTTGAACACACTGGTGCCCTCTCTCTTGGGGAATCTGATCCTCTCCCAAACTTCCTTTTTTTTTTTTTGCTTGGAAGACCTCTGGAGGATATAGGAAAGTGCTGGCACATCTCTGCCAAGTGATTTTTAACACCCCTCTTGGTGTCAGATCTTTTTATGTTTTATAAATTAGACTGTAGTTTATATGTAAGTCGGAGAGATGTGGGAGGTTAAAACGAGCGAACCTGTAATAAATAAAAAACGCCACGCAAAATTGTAGTTTGCAAAAATGATGCCTTTTATTTTATTTTGTTAAATGATTTGCAATAAACTATGCCGGTGGGCATCTTAGAAGGTCGTGATCTGGCTTTTCTTTCAGATTAAGCCATTTAATTCAGGGAAGGAAATGGGTGGGGTCTTTCCCGACACGGGCGGGGGAGTGGGTCACGAAATCCTTAAAAGCATTCTTACATTCTTATTTCAGTGAGATGAAAAATTTAATTCTCTGCGTTGATTGGGAGAGATATTCCTCAGAGCTCATTAAGGCAATACCTTTAGTCGGCTTGACCAAAGGTCTACCAAGGCGCTGTACCTTTTCTAGTTTCCAGAAAACTTAATCATGGAGATTAGTTGGGGGAAGAAAGAAACAGTTGGGAAAATGGAACTGATCTTGAAGTCATCTGGGGACATCACACCAATGTAAAACGGGAATGGTGAGGTACTTTATATGTGCAATCTGGAACTTATCTTCTGGTCCAAACGTGTCAGGCCGTGATATGAGCAAATAGAAATCTTGCTGGGAAAAATCACAAGTAAATGTAACCCTACCTTTTTTAGAAAAAATCCCCAGCTATTAAAAATCAGTGATTTTCATCCAATGGAGAATTGGACCTCTTGACCCTGGAAAACGAGAGAAATCGATCCCCATGTTTACACTAATAAAAATCAGTTCCTGGTAATTTTACAGATAACAGACATGTCATATTTTACAACAATACAAAAAGTGCGCCATTAGCTGCCTTCATTACTTTTTCCAGTCCGGTCTAATCTGAGATTTGCAAAGCTATAGGTAGTAAATGCTAAGATTTTATTTGATGTGATAGTAAACGTTCGTCAAGGCCAAGTTATTATTATTATTATTATTATTATTATTATTATTATTATTATTATTATTATTATTTATTTGTATACCACCCTTCTCCCGAAGTTCAATAAGGTGACCAAGGGGGGTGGAGTCAGACCCATGAAGTGTTGCAACATTGAGTACTCAAGCCTAAAGTAAGAAACTTCAAAGCAAAAACAAAATTAAACAGATTTCTTCTAAAGCAAGGATTTCCAATCAGACTCATCAAGAAGTGAAGATCTGGCAGATTTTCAGTTGCATTTTTAAAAACTAGGCACAGAGACATTTTTCCCTGCGTGCCATCACTCCGGTGAACACCTAATACTTACAGTACTATCTAATGTCCATGTGTGCTTACCCATGTAGTATGGCTGTAGTATTAATTCATCATCATCATCTTGTCTACCCACTGCAGGATGAAGGCATCTTCCACCTGTTTCCAACCCCTGCAATCCTGGGCTTTCTTTTGCCGATTGGGTCCGCAACTTGCTGATGTTGTTGATCCGTCTTGTTTTAGGTCTCTCTTATGGATGCTTTTGATCAAGTGGGATCCATTCTAGGACTGCCTTGATCCACCTGCCCTGGGTTTCTTCTTGCTACGAGACCAGCCCATTTTCCATTTCTATTCTTTTACTCTCTTGATGGCATCCTATACTTTCGTTTGTTCTCTAAACCATTTGCAGGTCTTTCTATCTTGTCTTGTAATGTTGAGCATGTATCTTTCCACAGCCCTTTGCACCACTCTCAGCTTTGTTGAGGTTGTGTTGTGAGGTTAGAATCCATGTTTCGCTGGCATATGTTAGAACAGGTATTATTATCTATCCTTATTATCTTCCATTCTTGCCCCTCTTACTGGCATTATGATTATCATTAATCTGTTGCTTTGCACGAACATTTAGAGCTTCTGCACCTGAGACAAATTCCTTGCGTGTCTAATCACAGTTGGCCAAATAAAGTATTAAACTCAATTTCATTTCAAAGCTTTTCTGACCATTCAAAATGTCAGGTCAAATCCCTCCTATGCATATCTTCCTTTGATTTAAAGTAAAAGTACCAACGATGTGTCAAACTGCAGTATTGTTAGCTTTGGACATTATCATCACTGGAGGTTTTCAGGAAGAGACTGGACAGCCCTTTGTCGAGAATGGTACAGGTAGTCCTCAACTCACAATCACAATTCAGCTCAAGATTTCTGTTGTTAAGTGAGACATTTGTTAAGTGAGTTATGCCCCATTTTATGACTTGCCTTGCCACAATTATCAAGTGAATCACTACGATTGTTAAGTTAGTGTAGAAAGGCCCCACCCTCCCCAGATTAAAATGTTCTTTATTCTTAATATTAAAAGAGGCAGGATATTATATTTCCCCAAAGGAGAAAAATCTTAGCTGCCCCAGTCTTTCTTAAGAGCCTCAAGCAAAAGCCTCATGTCTTTGGAGATGGATATTTTGTACCTATTAAGAAAGACTGGTCCAATCTGTTCATAAACAAAACACCTTCAGCCCCCCACAGCTGATGGGATTAAGAATTCACATTCGCCCACCCAAATTCTAAGGACCGGACATGGCCTTTAGGATGTAATAGGATTAACCCACCACCATTAGACTAGCAAAAGACACAAGACTCACGACGTTGCACAACCACCCTGAAGCATCTCACTCAGAGCCCCATAAAGATCCACCCACTCTCAACTCCATTTCTGTCCCAGAACTGCTTGTTGTTGCTGGTTCTGCTCATCAATAAACAGGAACCTTCTTTCCTAAGCAGCCTCCATCTTTATTTCCAGCGTCTTAGCCTCCATTTTATTGACTCCTGGCTTGGAACGGGACCTGATTTTTCTGTCAACATTAGTAACCCGGTTGTTAAATGAATCCAGTCTCCCCATTGACTTTGCTTGTCAGAAGGGGATCACACGACCCCGGGACACAACGACCGTCGTAAGTACAAGTCAGTTGCCAAGCATCTGAATTTTGATCACGTGAGCGCGGGGATGCTGCAACAGTCCAAAGTGCGAACAACGGTCATAAGTCACTTTTCCAGGGCTGTTGAAACTTTGAACAGTCACTAAATGAGCCTTGGCTGAGCAGTGGGCTAATGCCTCCTTAAGTAACACCAGCTGCCTGCCATTAGTGCAGGTTCGCGTCCCACCAGGCTCAAGGTTGACTCAGCCTTCCATCCTTCCGAGGTTGGTAAAATGAGGACCCAGATGGTTGGGGGCAATTAAGCTGACTTTGTAATAATGCCGCTTGGGGTGTGTGTGAAAGCCCTAATAAGCAGGCATATACATAGAATGAAGGCTATTGCTAAGCACATTGATTTGTGCTTAGAGTGTAAGCCGCCCTGAGTCTTCGGAGAAGGGCGGGATATAAATGGGATTAAAATAAAATAAAATAAAATAAAATAAAATAAAATAAAATAAAAAAATAAAATAAAATAAAATAAAATAAAATAAAATAAAATAAAATAAAATAAAATAAAATAAAATAAAATAAAATAAAATAAAATAAAATAAAATAAATAAATAAATGAACTGCTGTATGTTGAGGACTTCCTGTATAGGGTCTCCTCCTTGAGCAGCAGGTTGAAGTAGATACAGGGGTAGGCAACCTTGGCTCTTTTATGACTCGTGGACTTCAACTCCCAGAATTCCTCAGCCAGCAGGGCTGGCTGAGGAATTCTGGGAGTTGAAGTCCACGAGTCATACAAGAGCCAAGGTTGCCTACCCCTGGACTAGAAGACCTCCAAGGTCCCTTCCAAATATTTCTGCTGTTCTGTTAGCATGCTCAGAGGCAAGCCGGACTAGGCCCCGCCTTCGGGGATTGCAAGCTCTTTCCCCCTCCCTCTGCCAGAGCGACAGGTTGCAATTGGCCAGGAACGAAAATGCTCGAGGGCTTTTTTTGCCGAGGGCAAGAAAAGGTGGACACATAGGGACACTTCCGGTCTCTATTGGCAAAGCCGCCTAGTTAGAGGAACCGCTCTAGCCCGAAGCTCTTTGTCGACGGATATTACGTTGCATCTGGAAGCAGCTGTTGAGACATTTAAATAAATAAAAAAAAGGTTTGACATGTCTCCGTAGAGATATAATCAATATAGACGATATCTACAGTCTGAATCAGAAACTTGCGAGTCCACGTTGCACTCTTCCAGGGGCCTGACCTCGGAAAAGAACGCACGTAACGTGCGACAAAAGCAAACGCACCGAAACGTTTTTCAAGGAGCGATTCCGCGGCTGTCACACGGGGACCCACGTCGGCGTGTGCTGCCGCTTTGGGTTCTGATCTAATTGTGGCAACGGCTGGATTCTGTGGGGGAAAACGACTCTCCTTTCGTAGCTCTAGAGCAGGGGGTAGGCAACCTCGGCTCTTTTAGGACTCGTGGACTTCAACTCCCAGAATTCCTGCGCCAGCATGGCTCAGCTTGGAAACCTCTCCCTTTCCCCTCAGGATAGCTGGCTCAGGAATTCTGGGAGTTGAAGTCCACAAGTCATGAAGGGGCCTAGGCCAGGGGTAGGCAACCTTGGCTCTTTTATGACTCGTGGACTTCAACTCCCAGAATTCCTGAGCCAGCATGGCTCAGCTTGGAAACCTCTCCCTTTCCCCTCAGCACGGCTGGCTCAGGAATTCTGGGAGTTGAAGTCCACAAGTCATAAAGCGGCCTAGGTCTAGGCCAGGAGCAGGCAACCTCGGCTCTTTTATGACTCGTGGACTTCAACTCCCAGAATTCCTGAGTCAGCAGGTCTCAGCTTGGAGACTTCTCCCTTTTCCCTCAGCATGGCTGGCTCAGGAATTCTGGGAGTTGAAGTCCATGAGTCATAAAAGAGCCGAGGTTGCCTGCTTTAGTGCAGGAGTGGGCAGCGTGCCTGCCGGAGTGCAGGAGTGGGCAGCGTGCGTGATGACGTCACGCGCGGGGGGGAACGTGACACGTCAGCGCTGCCGCTGGAGCCGGATGTTGCAAGATGGCGGCGGCGGCGGCGGCAGCGGAGCTCGCGGCGGCGGCGGCGGCGGCGGCTGTGGCGACCGAAGGACCCGGCGGCGCCGGCTGCGCTTGCTGAGGGAGCCGCTCCAGGTGACCTCCGGGTTTAGGAGCGCCGCCGGGGATCCCGGGCCCGGCGGCGGCGGAGGGCGGAGCTTGATGAGGCGACGGGAGGGTAGGAATTTATTAGTTTATTAGTTTCCTGAACCAGGAATGAAGCCTCCTGGTTCAGGAGAAGTCTATCTGATGGGTAGATTTTTTTATTATTATTTTTTTTTACGCAGCGCCGGTCATCGTGGCTGGTTGCCCGTTTCGGGCAGGATGGGGAGCAAAGGTGGCCTGGCAAGGACGAGGGAAGAGGCGGCACGGCTCGATGTGCCACGTCTGCTCCCGGTGGTTTTGAGACCCCCCCCAGGTCCCTTCAGGCCAGAGTTGGTCCCCTTGCCCAGGTGGTCCTCGGCTTACATGCAGAATCGAGCCCAAACTTTCTTTTGTTTAGTGAGACGTTTCTTAAGTCAAGTTTTGCCCCGTTGGACGACCTTCCTCGCCCCAGGTGGTGAAGTGAATCTGGCTTCCCCATTGACTTTGCTTGTCAGAAGGTCGCCAAAGGGGATCGATCACGTGACCCGGGGAGGGTGGGGGGTGGGGAAGACCGTCGTCAATCCAAACCCGTTGCCAAGCGTCCGGATTCTGATCAGGTGAGGATCGTGGGGAGGCTGCAAAGGGGGTAAGTGTAAAAAACCCCCCCAAAAAACGGACCTAAGTCGCTTTCTTCAATGCCGTTGTAACTTTGGACTGTCGCTAAATGGAACCGTCGTAAGTCGAGGACGACCTGTGTTTGATCTTTCGCTTTTTTTATTCCACGGGGTTTGCGGAGGAGCCCAGCCTGATGCTTTGGGACCCATAAAGCAGAAACGCCAAGAGACCGAGCGAGGAAGAGGAAGGTGCCGAGCGTCGAGTTGGCTTCTTTGCCCGAGCAACCAAAGCCGAAGGAGCCCGGCGGATGCTCCCGCCCAGGAGTCCCGCTCAGACGCCCAGTAGAGTTGCTGGGGCAGGGATGGGTGACGGAGTGCAGAGCCACAGGCGGGGGGAGGGGCTGTGAACCCTGGGCACAATGCACAGTCTCCGAAATGCACGGTGTGCAACACGTCATGCGTCGGGTACTGGAATGCAGGCAGCCCTCGACTTACAACAGTTCATTTAGTAACCGAAGTTGTAACGGCACTGAAAAAAAAGGGACTTGTAATCATTTTTCACAGTTGCGGTCTTTGTAGCTTCACCATGATCGTGTGACCAGAATTCAGGTGCTTGGCAACTGTCTCGTATTCATGACAGCTGCAGTGTCCAGAGGTCATGTGATCCCCTTTTGCAACCTTTTGACAGGCGAAGTCAACGGGGAAAACAAATTCACTTAATCAGGTAGGTAGATAGATAGATAGATAGATAGATAGATAGATAGATAGATAGATAGATAGATAGATAGATAGCCTTTTGGGCACCAGGGTTTAATTAAGCTGACTTTGTAATAAAATCGCTCGGATTCGGACCGGTTTGGACTCCAGCTGGGCAGAGTCAGGCGATCAGGACACGGGCGGTCTTGTCAACGTTATCTGGGAAGAGTTTGATTCTGTGACCCCTGATGAAGTGGACAGGATTATGGGGAGGCTGAGCTCCTCCACATGTTTGTTGGATCCGTGCCCTTCCTGGCTGGTTTATGCAGCTAGGGAGAGGACATGAGGCTGGCTCCAGGCGGTTATATCTGCTTCTTTGAGAGAGGGTTATTTCCCCACCGTCTTGAAGGAGGCGGTGGTGAGACCTCTCCTCAAGAAGCCTGCCTTGGACCCAGCTGTATTGAACAACTTTCGTCCAGTCTCCAACCTTCGCTTTCTTGCGAAGGTTGTTGAGAGTGTGGTGGCGCATCAGCTCCCTCTGGTCCTGGATGAAGCGGATTATCTGGACCCCTACCAATCGGGTTTCAGGCCCGGGTACAGCACGGAGACGGCATTGGTCGCTCTGGTGAATGATCTCTGGAGGGCTCGGGACAGGGGATATTCCTCTGTCCTAGTCCTATTAGACCTCTCGGCGGCTTTCGATACCATCGACCATGGTATCTTGCTGCGGCGTCTCAGGGGATTGGGAGTGGGAGGCACAGTTCTTCGGTGGTTCTCCTATCTCCTGGGACGTTCGCAGTCGGTGTTGGCAGGGGGGCAGAGATCGGCCCCTAGGTCTCTCGTTTGTGGAGTTCCTCAGGGGTCGGTTCTCTCGCCTCTCCTGTTCAACATCTACATGAAACCGCTGGGTGAGATCATTCGTGGTTTTGGAGTTGGGTATCATCAATATGCCGATGATACCCAACTTTTCTTTTCGACCCCAAACCACCCCAGTGATGCCCTCGCTGTGATGTCCCGTTGCCTGGAGGCGGTTCGGGTCTGGATGGGGAGGAACAGACTTCAGCTCAACCCTGACAAGACTGAGTGGCTGTGCATTCCGGCATCCCGGGACATTCAAAATGTTCCATCTCTTTCTATGGGGGGTGAGCTCTTACCCCCCGTGGATAGGGCTCGCAACTTGGGAGTCCTCCTAGATTCACGGCTTACCCTAGAAGATCACGTAGTGGCCGTGACTAGGGGGGCTTTTGCCCAGGTTCGCCTGGTGCGCCAGTTGCGGCCCTATTTGGACCGGGATGCCCTGTGCACGGTCACTCATGCGCTCGTGACCTCTCGCCTTGACTACTGTAATGCTCTCTACATGGGGCTTCCCTTGAAGACCACTCGGAGGCTCCAACTGGTACAGAATGCGGCCGCGAGAGTTGTCTTGGGAGTTTCCCGGTACTCCCATGTTACACCTTTGCTCCGCGAGCTGCATTGGTTACCAGTTGTCTTCCGGGTGAGGTTCAAGGTCTTGGTTATGATCTTTAAGTCCCTACATGGCATGGGTCCGGGGTACCTCGGGGACCACCTGCTGCCGGCTTCAACTCCCCTCCGCCCTGTGCGTTCCCACAGAGAGGGCCTCCTCAGGGTGCCTCCGGTCAGGGAATGCCGACTGGCGGCCCCCAGGGGGAAAGCCTTCTCTGTGGGTGCCCCGGCTTTGTGGAACCAACTGCCGGTGGAGCTCCGGACGGCATCGGACCTCCGAACTTTCCTTCGTGGCCTGAAGACCCATTTGTTTGAATTGGCCGGTCTGGCCTGATGGGGGAGCTGGGTTTTAAATTGTCATTTTAGATTGTATTATTGTTTTTTAATTGGGCACTGATTTAATCTTTGTTTTAACTTTTGTATAGTACTGTATTTTTTTTATTTATATGCCCTGTGAACCGCCCTGAGTCCCCAGGGAGAAGGGCGGTATATAAATTAAATAAAACGTAAACGTAAACGTAATAATGCTGCTTGGGGGGCCCCGAAAGCCCTAATAAGCAGGCATATACATAGAATGAAGGCTATTGCTAAGCACATTGGTTTGTGCTTAAATTGTAAGCCGCCCTGAGTCTTCGGAGAAGGGCGGGATATAAATGGGATTAAATAAATAAACCAGGGGCCAGTTCCATGGAGAGAGGTTTTGCCACAGAATGGAGGGCGTGTGGTTTTGTGTGCTGCCTGAATCTCGTGGATGGGGCTTTGCTTGTTTGTGAAGACTGGTTGCTGGCATGCTGCGGCCCAGTACTGGTCCACAGACCGGGGGTTGGGGACCCCTGAGATAGATAGATAGATAGATAGATAGATAGATAGATAGATAGATAGATAGATAGATAGATAGATAGATAATCTTTATTGTCATTTTTTACTGTGGGCACATTGGCACACATTAAAAATGAAATTCTGTTGCCTGCTCTCAAAAAGTGTTCACGTACATAACACACCTATAAATATGCTATATTACATACATATGTAATACCTACACCTTACATATAAATACATAGAAATGTTAATCGCTGTCCATCTTGAGTATGTAGCGGCAAGTGGAAGCTTGAGAGTTCACAGGGTTGATTCCGTATGGAACAAAACTGACCGAATCTGGATGTTCTGTTTCTGATACCGCGAAGCCCCCTCCCACGAGGTAACAAGGAAAACAGCTTGTGAAGAGGATGTGTAGGGGGGTCAAGCCAGGTTACTAACTTATCGGCTGCAGTGATTTGCTTACCTGTGGCAAGAAAGCTGGTAAAATGGGGCAGAACTCACTTAACAAACGTCTCACTTAGCAAAAGAAATTTTGGGCTTAATTGTGGTCATAAGCTGAGGACTGTGTCTGGGTTTTAGCCTTGGCAGTCTGGCCCACATTAAAAAATGGGGTGCTTTTTCCTGGTGCCTTATCTCCGTGCATCCACGCCTCGGGCAGCTGGCAAAGGAGTGGAAGAATCTCGTTCCAAATGCAGGGTGATATGCATGGAGTGTTGTCCAGGCCAGATCCAGGCTCTGTCTGAAGTCTTAAGCCCATTTCTTTGGATTTGAGACGACGTAAAAATAACGGTCACTCGGAGGGGAATGAGGCCACCGGTGGATGTGGGGTGCTGCAAACCCCTTGAGAAGTTTGGGCATACATAAGCCACATTTGGAAGGCTTACGCAATGCTTGCAGCGAAGTGCAGTCGTGGATTCTGAAATATCAGGATGTTCGAGTAGAGCATGTTTCTCTTGGCCTTCCCCTACTGAAGTTAATGTTCTCCACAATCGGATGATTAGTTGAGTAATTACATTTCCTTGGTGAGTGGAGGTGCGTTGTTTTATGTTGGCTTCAGAGTTTGAATCGTTGGTCTTGCTAGAGGCATAAACCACAGTCGTTTGCTGTTGCTCAGACTGAACAAGCTTGGATTGAGTTGCCAGTGTTTCTGGAAACGGGGGGGGGGTTCTCTTATCACACAGCAGAACTCTGATCTTTTCCTTTAAACTGTAAACCTACCCGTAATTTCTGTTCTTTTTAAATTACTATGAATGTAATTATTAATTAAACCTAATGTGGAAAGTTCCTTATAAATAATGTTAACAGTACCTCTCTTCCCTCTCGTAAGAGGCTTGTTAGGTCTGTTCGTGGCACTGAAGGGAGAATAAGGCTGCTTTTTAATTTTTTTTTGACGCATTTATAACCCCCAGCAATCAAACCAATTAACAAATCACTTCTGATAGGGAGCTTTAATCAAAAACAATTAAGAAGTAAGTAGGGAATTCCTTTTAAAATAAAGTATCTTTCCACACAGCAGAAAAGAACATTTGAAAAGGCCCACTTGGCGGAATGAGATAGAAATCAGAGATCCCATAACCCAAATCTTAGCTGTTTGAATTTGGGAAACATAGCAGTTGCTCTGAGGATCTCTCTCAAAGTTGTGTTGTTGTTGTTGTTGTGGGGTTTTTTTGGTGGCATACTAGGTATTTGAAAACATCTACCACATTCCATTCAGTTTTCTTCCCTAACAAATATACCCAGTTTTTAAATAGTTCCTTGAAGAACTTTCTGTATGGCTGAGTGCCTCCTGGCTTGCTTTAAGTAGAGGAGTCAGGATGGCACCAGAGCTTGAGATGAGATTTGTTTAGTGCTGAATAAAGCAAAATGGTTACTACAGCGCCTCTGATTTGGAGACCAGTGTTTTATGAATGCAACCTAAAAGTGCATTAATGTCAGGACCCACGTCTTAGGAAGACAAAATTCTTGGAGTCAAATCTATTCCAAAAAGAATCTTTACTATGACATGCTTGGTTGTAGGAAACGAGACAGGACTTAATATTATCCCACGAAGTAAACCCTTATAAAGAGTTCCTGGTTTAACCCCCCTTAACTCCATTTGGTCGGTCCCCCATCCTTTATCTCGTATCATCCATCTCGTGGGAAAAAGGAACTTAGGATCCTTCATGTTTATTGCTCTCTTCCGTGACACAAGCCAGATGCTAGCCCCCCCCCCCTTTTGTTTCCCCAGTTCAAAAGGCTTCTCCTTTCCTTTGAAATGCCTAATATCGGTTCAATACACATCTATTCTCTTCGGGAGATGGCAGAATCCATGGAATAATGTTTGAAACATTCCATTTATGAATATGATATAAATGGATTCTGACAATTAACTTTAGTTCGGTCACATTTAGAGTGTGATCTAAAAACTTATCTATTCGAACAAGCCGGCCTGGCCTGATGGGTTTGGGTTTTAACATTATTTTAACTAACCTACTACCTTGGGCACAATCATTTAACTTTAAATCTTGTATCCTGTATTCTTATTTTTATTGCCCTGTACACCGCCCTGAGTCCTTCGGGAGAAGGGTGGTATATAAATCAAATAAATAAATAAATATTAGCCCAGGGACTTTCTCGCTGCCTTCGGATTATTATTCCTCTGTTGTCTTTAAGATGAAGACAACTTTGCTGTCTTTAATTCATTCCTTGTCATCTCTGCCTCGCTCCAGTTCAAAACTTTGGGGTTTTTTTGCAATTATTCGTGAAACAGAATAAACATTTTCTGCGGCACTTTCATGTCTACTACTGTCTTTTATTCTTAAGTCATAGATATTGAGGAAAGGATAGGGGCTTCTCTTGAATGCTTTTCCTGTTTTTGAGGAGAATTATGTGACTGAGTAGAATGTTGTACTGAACAAAAATGTGCTTTAACGTTTAACTCAAGAAATCACATGAAAGCTTGTTTATTAAGCACTAAAGCTTTGGTGTGATTTCTTGAGTTCTTGTTACAGTGGTTGGGATTCACACCACTTGCTGAACCAAGGCATGTCACGTCATGTGTCAACCTGGTATTCAGTTTTCCAGCCCACTAATGTGCGTGTTTTCTGTCCAGAATATCACGGATGTGGCTGGTGATGTAACAGACTTCTTCTCCGAACAAGACGTCTTAGGCTCCTGATCAGCAAATATTAGCCAGATCTGGGAGCGCTTTTGCTTCCCTGCCCAAGGATTTCAGACCCTGTAAAAGGCCACGGAGTAAGGAAGACCAAATTAGTTCATAGCTCAGATGTGTCCCTTATGGGCCAGTGGCACTTTCCTCAGATCCCACCGTTCGGGAATTCTGGGAGGGGAAATCCCGAAACATACCAGGAGAAGGCTGTGCCACCCAACCCTTCTTCAGATTCCGATGGATTCAGTGGAAAGGCCACCAAAATGTTGGCTTCCCAGATCTCGTCATGTTCTTGTAGCTAAAGTTATTTGGAAGTAAATGATGGGACAGAATCAAATCCATCTCGTGGGTGGAAATTTGTCCCTCGTCTCTGGAGGTTTGCCAGGAGACTGGCAAAAGTTTTTTGGGTACCTGAAAGGCGTTGGGAAATTAACACGACCTACTTTAAAAATTCTGCTCACCAGATGCATCGGGAAGAAAGAACAGTCTGCCTTTCCATCAGAGGGCAAGAGATGGGCGTAATTCAAAACCTCAGAGAAGGCTTCTCTCAGCCCGCTTTTCTTTCTTGCCCTGCCCACTGCTGATTCCACACACACACATACACACACACACACACACACCCTTAATAGCTGAGTCTGATGGAGTAGGGAGGAAAAATCAGGCTTGCAACCCATTACTAGAAAATGCTGCAGCTTGGGTTGAAGATACTGTTCCCTCGATGCAAACGTACAGTGCAAAAAGCATCTCTGAGCAAGCCTTTATCAAAGTGCATAAATTATAGAGCAATAAGGAAGCACATAAGATTATTCAGATGCCAAATCCCCAGAATTTAAGATGAGAAAATCAAAGTAGAAGCCTTGCTTGTGCCACGTGATCCTAGCTTTATCCATTATCACTGGCATTGTTTCATGAGCTGAAAAGAGGCCTGTGCAAGTGGAAAAGGGCAGTCGTAAAACGCAGCCCTAAGAAGAGACTATGAATTGAGAGATTCCTGCAGGACAGCCAATATATTTAGCATATTCAAATTGTGCTTTATAAATGTTACATGCCAGATTTTTTTTTCTAGAGATGCTTATTTCATCTCCAGAAATCCATATTCTTTATCGACCAGCAAGCATACATAGGTACTCCTTGACTTACCATGTCAATTGGGACCAGAGTTTCCATCATTAAGTGACGTGGTCGTCAGTTACAACTGTGTGACTTAATGGCAGCAATCTCTACAATCCTGGCTGCCGTCGTTAGCTGAATTCCACAGTCATTAGGGAAGGCAACTTCCTGCGGGCTGCCCCAAACCAAAGTTAGTGATGAAGCCGGCAGGAAGTCGCCAGTACCGGACTGGCAGGCAGGTCAGTGGCTGCTGCTGGGTGGGGAAGGGAGTAAGAGGGCACCCAAGAGACATCGGGCAGGTCCAGCGGAGTGCAAGAGGTGCCGTGTGTGTGGGAGGCACAGTGGGGCTGCAGGAGGTCTTCTCCCAGAGGGGAGCTGGCAAGTGGCGATCACCCCGTTGTAGAGATGCTGGAACAGCCGGAGCTCCAAGTATCGGTTGTAACCACCGCTGGTTTAGTGCTACCACAACTTCTGAGTGAGTGAGCGCCTGTTACGCGTCCCAGCTTCTGCCAACCTAGCAGTTCGAAAGCACGTAAAAATGCAAGTAGAAAAATAGGGACCACTACGGTGGGAAGGTAACAGCGTTCCATGCGCCTTTGGCGTCCAGTCATGCCGGCCACATGACCACGGAGACGTCCTCGGACAAGCGCTGGCTCTTCGGCTTTGAAACGGAGATGAGCACCGGCCCCTAGAGTCGGAAACGACTAGGACGCGTGTGCGGGGGAACCTTTACCTTTTTTAAAAACTTCTGAGCGAGCGGTTATATATGGAGGACTGCCACTAATTCCACTTTTTTCTGTCTTCTTCACTCCAGCTTCTGCATACGAAGACAAGCCGGCTCTACTGCATCTGCTGTTCCTCTGGCAAGTGACTTGGCTCCACTTTTATCATGCAGCCCCCTCCTCGGACAGCCCCCCCGGGGGTTGGAGGCCCTCCTCTCGCTCCTTCCTGGAACATGCATTGGCGCAATGGCCCCTACGGTAGGCGGGCAAACGCCCCCACCTCTGCTGCAGCAGCGGCCGGACCCGTGCAACCTGTGACAGACCCCTTTGCCTTTGGCAAGCAAGTCCCCCGCAGCTCCCCACTGAGCAGTGCCCCCCAAGGAGACCCAGCTCCTGCCAAAGGCTCTTCTTCATCGGCTTTCCCTCCACCAGCTGCTCCCCTTCACCCATCCTGTGGGGACCTTCCTCACGCGCCGACTCCGTCGTTAACGTCTCTCTCGGCCTCCCAGTCGGGAGCCGGCGGCTCACTTCCCATTTCCGCAGCCTCCGTGTCTACCTTCCCCAAAGGGGTCACCAACAGCACCGAAATGCATCCAAGCGCGGAGCACGGCCCCCCACGCCACCCGGTGGAGCAGCCTCAGCCCGTGATGATTGCCCCCGAAAACCCTCTTTCGACTTCCGTCCCGGACAGGCCGTCGGGTGGGCCTGATGTGAGTAGGAATCCCGGCAACCCCGGTGGGGTCCCGTCACCGTTGCCGGCCTTCTCCCACCTTCAGCAGACAGTGCCCCAGTGGATGCCTCCCCCAAGTTCCGCCTACTTGCCTTACCCGGAGCCCCTGTCCCGAAATGCCTTTGGGAGCGCTGCACATTCCAGCATCTCCGTTTCCCATCCGGGCCCCCAGCTGGATCTCCACCCAACTCCCCCTCACCAGCCTGGGCTGCCCGGCGTTCCCCAGGCGCCCTTCACGCTTGCTGAGGCCTCCGGGGTGACTCTGCCCCCCAGTAGCGCTTGGCAGGGCCCCGGGGGCACCAACACTTGGGCCGGCCAGCTGCCCCAAGAACACTTTTACTTGCAGCCCCTGGAAGCGACTTATCCTTCGGGGCCCCTGACTTCTCAGGAGAACATCCCCCCCGGCCACGCCCAGGGGCCGTCTGAGGCTGGGAGTCGGCCTTGCCCGGACGAGGCCAATTCAGGGACGATCTCCATGTTCTTCAAGGGGGACGAGGCTGAGAACGAGGAGATCCTGTCCTCGGAGAACAACGGCCACGCTGCCAGAGCGGACCCGGAGGCCTTCCAGCAGACGATGGGTCACACGTATTACCAGCCTTTGCACGGGCACCCAGGGCCACCGGCTCATTTCTCACCAGCCCAGGCTAATGCGGCTATGGCGGCAGAGGCAGCAGCCCAGGAGGCGGGCACCCAGCGTTTCCTTAGACCGGCGGCCGTCGTTCCGCAGGCCAGTGAGAAGACACCCTTCCATGGAGAGGACAGAGCCGGCCTCGTTCAGCAAGCCGGAGGCTGCTCTGCCGGCGGGCTGTACGAAAGTGTGGAAAACCAGGAGTGCCTTCAGAACCAGGAAGTCTTGCCGAGGGAGCCTCCCTCGCAGGGCCGTTCCTCCCCCGGGGCAGCCTCGGATTCCAGCCGCTACGCCTCGCTGGCCCCGCTACTTCCCAAGAGCCAAGCCGGGGGCAGCCATCTGGAAGGAGGACCCAACCTGGAGGCCCCCAGCGGGTTCCCACGGCCCGTCCGGCCCGACAGCGTCTCGTCTAACTATAGCAACTTGAGCCCCAGGAGCGCGGCGGGCCCTGCCCGGCCTCAAGAGCTGGGCACCTTCATTCAGCAGGAGAGCGGGAAGCCCGAGCAAGAGGCCTCCCGCGGCTTTTTTAAGCAGATTGACTCCTCTCCACTAGGAGCAGATGTGGGAGCGCAGGAGCCTGGCAAGAATTACCACAGCCCCCCCTCCCAAGCGCTGACGCCCAGCCCCCCCAAACCCACGGGGGTTTTTCAGACCAGTGTCAACAGCTGCTTTGAGCCAGTGAGGTCCCACAGCCTGGGCGTCAAGCCCCCGGAGACCGACCAGGCGAAGGTGGTGGCCGAGCTGAGAGAGGACCGTCCCAACCAAAGGGGTGCCCAGAGAAGCTCCGTGCTTTCCGTGGCCTCCCCGGGAAATCTGGAGCAGCCTCCAGACAATCTGGAAACACTCTTCCTGCCCCCAGCCCACTCCTTGGCCCTCTCCCTTGCGGGCAGCGGCGGAGGGCCCCGGCAGCCTGCCGGCGGGGCAGGGATGGAGAAGAGGTCGAGTGCCAGAGCTCAGGGCCTGGGAAAGAAGTGCGAGAGCCCGGCCACCACCCTTTGGGCGCACAACGAACTGCCCAGTTTTGGAGGCAACGTGCTCCTCGCCCCCGCCGCCCCTGCGGTGTACGTCCCGGCGAAGCCGTCCGCCCGGGTGGTTCAGCCCCAGGAGGAAGCGTTGCCGAGCAAGCCGGGGTCCCACGCCGGAAGCCTCCCGTCTGAAAACTTGGAAAACCCGCCCAAGCTGGGGGACGAGGAGGCCGTTTGCTCTCAGGGGAGTCTGGGTTACGCCAGCCTCCTCTCCTCCCCCCCGACGGAGACGCTCCAGAACCAGCCGATCTTGCTCGCCCCGCCGAGTCAGGTTGGCAGCTTGGCCCCGCCAGCCGGCTCCTCTCTCGCCCTTCCGGTGGGCCAGCCGGAAAAGAGCCCTTCCGCCAAGGAGCCGGGCACAAGTGGGGGCCCTCTGCTGGGCAAGAGCGGCAGCTGCAGCTTCCCTGCTGAAAACCCGCCCGTTGGCCGAGTTCACTCAAATGCTAGTTTCTTCCACGGCCCACTTGGCGCAGCTGAAACGGCGGCCCCCAAGTCTCTGGCTCAGTCCGGGCCTCAGGTCCCCCTCAACCTAGCTAGGGAAGGCCCCCAAGCCCCCGCCACAGAAGGGCTGCCTTCGGAGAGTGCTGGCCAGCCGGCCGCCAGCGCTCAGCTCTCCCACGCCGCTGGCCTGGCTCCACTTGGGGGGCCCAGCAGTAGCCTAGCTGGCTGGTGTCAGAACCCCTCCAATTGCCCGGAGCTTTCCAAAGTGCTGGATCTGGCCGGCACCAGGCCTCAGAGCAGGGCCGGGACTGGGCCTCAAGGGCTCAGCCAGCCCCTTTGGGGCAGCCAGGGCTTTCCTCTGGCGCCTGGACCGGCCGGTCCCGCTGACTCCCACGCTCGAGGCCCGCAGCAGTTCTATCAGCAGGTCACAAAGGACCCGGGGCCCGTGGTGCCCTCCGAGCGAGGCGTGCCCTTGGAGCAGGGCCCGGCAGCTTCCCGGCACCCTCCCCTTTCCCCCAACCTCCAGGTGCCGCATGCTCGGGGGCTGAGTCCGAAGCCTTACTCGGGCGCTCCCTTGGAAGGCAGCTCAGCCCCGCCACCACCCAGCCACCCTCCGGCCAGCAGCGACTTCAGGCAAGATCCCCGCCTGCCCCCCGGCGTCGGGCCTCCTCCTGGATCGGCGGCCACCAGCGGCCCCCAACCTGCTCGCCCCCCCTCGCACCACGAGCAGCAGTACCCTCCTTCGCAGAACCCCCAGAACACCTACGGCCTGCCCCCCAACTCCTACTACTACTACCAGCAGCCCTACGACGGCTACTCCTACCCCCAGGTGGATCCGAGGGCTGCTCACCTCGACTACCAGGTAGAGTGAAACGTGCTCTGGTCCTCTTGGGCCATCCTCCGGGGGGACCCCTCCCCCTGGGCTGGGACTGCAGGGGCGATCCTGCGTTCACATTTAGCGGGGAGGTGGGGTTTCTTCAGTGAAAACTCTTCCCCCCTGGAGAAATTGTAGGGGCCGTTCTTCAGACTAGGGATTTCTGCTGAAGGGCAGAATTGTTGGCCAGGGAGGAGATTTTTGCCTTCCGAGGCCGCCTCCGATAGGCTCTCCAGAGGTGGCAGAAGGTGGTCATCCAAGCCCCCAGACCCCCGAGAACGTCAGCCCCGGCGGCTGCCTTGCAACCTGAAGGGCTCTGAAATCACACTGGCCTTTTGCTAGCAGGGGTCGCAATCGGCTTGTGTTCAATTTAATTTTCACCTGGAAATTTGGCTTCTGTTTTGTTTTTGTTTTTTGATGCTTCCAAAACCCGAGAAAGCGTTGGGGGGGGGGGCGACCAAACGTTTGGCTGGCCTCTTGACTTGCTCATGAGGTTAAAGTAACCCTTTTTTTGGTCTCTCGGAGGATGCCTACGGCCGGTACAACGCTTCCTACACCCAGTACGACCAGCCAGCTGCCTATCGGGAGACGGGGAGTTACTGGTACCCTGAAGCTGAGCGGCCCGGTTCCAGAGCCAGCCACACTTCGGAGAGGCCGGTCTCCCGGTAAGCGGCGTTTTGCAAAAGAGGCGGAGGAAGCGAGAAAGCCGACGGAAACGTTTTTAATTTGGCCCACTTTGGAAAGTGGAAGTCCCTTTTATCGAGCGGGCCCGCTAATCGCAGACGTTCCCGGGAATAAACCCTGGAAAAGGGGATGCGTTTTCCGAAAGCTGGGGGCGATAAGAGCATTCTTACCGGCCTTCTGAGCTTTTCTTCTAGGTCACGTTGGTGTCTGCCCCTCTCTTTCCTCAGAGACATGTTATTGACTTTCTGGTAGGCCTGCTTGGATGTTCTCTACCTGACCCATGCAGACTGCAATAATATGGCTCAGGGCCCTTTGCTCCTGGCGCCTAGTGGAGTTTTTTGCAGTTTTCCTTCGCTGGCAGAGTTCCTCGTGAGATTGGATACTTTCAAAAACTATGAGAAAAAGAGGCTGGGTGCTCAAGTAGGCTGGTCTTTCTCCTCTGGGCTGAAATTTTGCTCACAAGTAGTCCTCAACTTACCACTGTTATTAGTATAGAACTGTGGTGGCGAACCTACGGCACGGGTGGCACAGGTGGCACGCGGAGCCCTCTCTGTGGGCACGCGCGCCGTCGTCCCGGTCCTAGGCCTTCAGTTGGGTTTTATAAAACCTTTTCGCTTTAGGCCTCCGCCGCCGTGTGCACAAAAAGAAAAAAAGGTTCAATCAAATCAATTTCAACTTCTCGCAGGGAAAAAAAAAGTTCTCGCAAAGTTGGAATTGATTGATTGAACTTTTTAGTTCCATCCACTCTGCCGTTACCGCCGCAGCCACGCCCACCCCATGGGCCACGCCCACCCGGCACCCGACGATACGTACGTGGGTTTTCAGTTGCAGTTTGGGCACATCGGTCTCTAAAAGGTTCGCCATCGCTGGTATAGAGTATAGAATTCTCTATTGGCCAAGCGTGATTGGACACACAAGGAATTTGTCTCCGGTGCATATAAGCTGTCAGGGTACATAAAAGCAATAAGTGATAAATCATAGTCGTTAAAAATACATTCATCGTAAAGGTTCAGCACTTAGTCATAGGATACTAAATAAGCAATCAGCATAAATCATATTAGGATAGTAAATAAAACAATATAAATCATAAGGTACAAGCCACAAAACTATAGTCATAAGAAGATGGGGAATAGGAAGGATGAGAAGAATAAGAGCAATATGGCCTCACTCGATAGTGTGACAGTGTTGTGCGAATTAGTGGTTTAGCAGAGTGACGACGTGGGGGGAAAGACTGTCCCTGTGTCTAGTTCAGGGGTAGGCAACCTCGGCTCTTTTATGACTCATGGACTTCAACTCCCAGAAATCCTGAGCCAGCATGGGGGAACTATGGCCCCCTCATGACTCGTGGACTTCAACTCCCAGAATTCCTGAGCCAGCATGGCTCAGCTTGGAAACCTCTCCCTTTCCCCTCAGCATAGCTGGCTCAGGAATTCTGGGAGTTGAAGTCCATGAGTCATAAAAGAGCCGAGGTTGCCTACCCCTGGTCTAGTTGTTCTGGTGTGCAGTGCCCTATAGCGGTGATGGCGAACCTTTTAGAGACCGAGTGCCCAAACTGCAACCCAAAACCCACGTATGTATTGTCAGGGGTGGCCCATTGGGTGGGCATGGCCTATTGGGTGGGCGTGGCTGAGGTGGTCACGGCAGACTGGGTGGGACTAAAGTTCAATCAATTCCAACTTTGCAAGATTTTTTTTTCCCCGCGAGAAGTTGAAATTGATTGATTGAACTTTTTTTTTTTTACACACAGCGGTGGAGGCCTAAAGCGAAAAGGTTTTATAAAACCCAGCTGAAGGCCTAGGACTGGGACGACGGCACACGTGCCCACAGAGAGGGCTCTGCGTGCCATCTGTGGCACGCGTGCCATAGGTTTGCCATCACGGCCCTATAGCGTCATTTTGAGGGTAGAGGTGGAAAGAGCTTATGTCCAGGATGCGAGGGGCCTTGTAGATATTTTCACAGCCCTTTTTTTGGCTCGTGCAGTATACAGGTCCTCAAAACCTGGCAAAAACAAAGCAAATCATGGTCACATGTCCATGGAACCTTGCAAAGGGCCATAAATGCGGTGAGAAGGTAAGCAGCAACCTCCGAACCAGGTTGTAAATACCTTTTGTGGAGGGTCATCATAACTTGAAGGGGTCCCAAGGCAACTGGTTTACAAGCCGAGAACTTACCAGCATGGGGTACCTAAAATTAGCCCTGTAGAGCAGAAAATCCAGAAATATATTGGTTTATATCTGGTTGATTGCAGTTATATCCTATGCTTATGGGGGTTTTCAGCCACCCAGATCATGGTTGTTCCAAAGCTGCTTTTCCAGAAGGCGATTAGACTTTCCTTTCCAGAATCGATCACCTTCCACTTCCAGTTTTGTTCCTGAGGAAGAACTGCAGAAAATAGATACAGTAGGATTGACATAAACATCCTGATCTTGGGGAGGGAGGGGGGGAGACAGAAGTGGGGGTGGGTGGGAGGTATCTGGCACTTCTCAAGAAACAACAAGCTGATGTGTTTCAACTGTGTGCTTTTCAGCAGCGCGTCACGTGTGTTGCTAGCCTTGGGACTTGTGAATTTCAATCTTAAATCTTTTCTTTTCTCCCCCCCCCTCCAATCCTTCCCCAGACAAGATTATCCCGATGACTATTACACCAACAAAAGTGGATGGAATGGCTACTTTGGAGACTATTACTCAAATCTGTATGATAACGGAGGTAAGGATAGGCTCCGACATCAAAATATGCCAGTTTTAATATACGAATTCCCCCTAGCAGAGGCCAGATTTTATCTCTTTCATCTCTGTAGAGGCTATTTAAAGACATTAAAAGTTTGAGCAAACTACAAGTAGTCCCTGACTTACAGCAACAATTGGGGACCGCATTTTGGGCATTGTGTTGTTACAGTCTTAGGTTGAGGCACCTGCGTGACCAGACATTTTTGCAGTGAACACTACAGTTGTATGAGTCCATTCTTCCAAACAGGTGTTTTTTGATAAGGTAAAGGTAAAGGTTCCCCCGCACATGCGTGCTAGTTGTTTCCAACTCTAGGGGCCGGTGCTCATCTCTGTTTTAAAGCCGAAGAGCCAGCGCTTGTCCGAGGACGTCTCCATAGTCATGTGGCCGGCATGACTAGACGCCAAAGGCGCACAAAACGCTGTTGTTACCTTCCCACCGTAGTGGTCCCTGTTTTTCTACTGGCATTTTTACGTGCTTTCGAACTGCTAGGTTGGCAGAAGCTGGGACGAGTAACAGGCGCTCACTCTGCTACGCGGCACTTGGGATTCGACCCGCCAAACTGCCGACCATCTGATCGACAAGCTCAGTGTCCTAACCCACTGAGCCACCGCGTCCCTGTTTTTTTGATAGAAACCAGCAAAAAAAAATTGCAAATTGCTCCCGACTGTGGGAGACTGCAGCTGGCCATAAAATCAAGTTCGTTCCCAAATGTGGGCACATTTTAGACTTGCCAGACGAAATTTAAAAAGGTTGTTAAGCAACGAGTCGTAAGTTGAAACCTGGCTGTGTTTCAGGGACAGAGACCACTTGCACCCACCCGTAAAAAGATGCTAGTTAATTCTTGGCTATCCCTGATCTAAGTCCCGCTGACTGAGAGGAGACACGGGCTGTTGTCCCTTTTGAACCAGCCGTATTTCAAAGCAGTAAATGCAGAGCCTCCATGGCGACTGATTGTCCCGTTCTTCTGTTTTAAGATCGTTACCCTTCAAATTATGACGCCAGGTTCCGAGATCCTCGGCTTTATGACCAGAGGTATTGGTACAACACGGATCACAGCCTTTACCCAAAGAAAGAACCCTATCAGCGTGGAAACAGGTTTGTGAATGTTTGATGCCTCCGGGGTCCAAATGGATTTGGGAATGGTGACCTTCTGGGCCATTTGGGGGGGGATGTGCGAGCAGAGCGAAGCAAACAGCATGAAAGACAGTTGGGACTGCTTGAAAGGGTCTTCCACCAAGAAGGCTTAGTTCTTAAGCATGACTTTGCACCGAGGCCGTGGGGTCTGCTTCACACAGGGAGGGTAAAATGAAGCCTCAAGACTGTTTCAACTGCTGGGCTGCTTTGCGGAGTCTGCAGCCTGCTTTACAGCTTGTCAGACTAACCCCCTTGTGTGTTTGAGCTGGAAGCTTTTGATCCAAGGGAGTGCTCAGTTTGAGGTTTGGCATGGAAGTCCAATAAAAAAACACCCATTTTTTATTGACTAGAACAGAACTGAATAGAATCCTAGGGCCTGAAGAGACCTTTTAAGTCTTCTAATTCCCAACCCCTTCCCCATGACAGGAGACCTCATATTATGCTGGACAGATGGTTGTCCAGTCTTTTCTTGAAAACCTCCAGCAATGGTGCACCCACAATTTAGGGCGAGGGAAAACAAGCTTTTTAACGAGCTTCCATCCATTGTTTCTTATCCCACCCTCAGAAAATTTGGATGGTACTGTAAGTCCCTTCTCTGCATGGCAGTCACTCATGTACCAGAAAACAGCTATCCTGTCACACACACACACACACACACACACACACACACACACACCAAATTTCCTCTCCTCATTAGGCTAGACCAGGGGCGGGCAACCTTGGCTCTTTTATGATTTGTGGACTTCAACTCCCAGAATTCCAGAGTCGGCATGTCTGGTTCAGGAATACTGGGTGTTGAAGTCCACAAGTCATAAAAGAGCCAAGGTTCCCCACCCCTGGGCTAGACAGAATAGAGTAGAGTAGAATAAGAATAATTAATAGAATAGAATTAGAATTAAAATTAGAAAGAATAGAATAGAATAGAATAGAATAGAATAGAATAGAATAGAATAGAATAGAATAGAATAGAATATATGGAATGGAATGGAATAGAATAGAATATATGGAATGGAATGGAATGGAATGGAATAGAATAGAATAGAATAGAATAGAATAGAATAGAATAGAATAGAATAGAATAGAATAGAATAGATGGAATGGAATGGAATGGAATGGAATGGAATGGAATGGAATGGAATAGAATAGAATAGAATAGAATAGAATAGAATAGAATAGAATAGAATTCTTTATTGGCCAAGCATGGCTGGACACACAAGGAATTTGTCTCCGGTGCAGAAGCTCTCAGTGTATGTACGAGCAACAGTGATAAATCATGATCATAATCAACATAAAAATACATTCACTATAAATCATAAGATGCAACACTGAGTGATAGTCATAGTATACTAGTTAAAAGAAACCCAACAAATCATACTAACTAGTTCTCTTAGCTGTTTCTCATATTATTTGTCTTCCATGCCCTTTATCACCTTAGTTGCTCTTTTCTGCACTATTTCTAGGGTCTCAGCAACTTTTTTATATGGTGGTGAAGAGATCTGGATGCCGTATTCCAAGTGTTTAGCATGAAGTGGTACTATCGGTTCATGTGACCTTGATGTATCAATGCAGGCCAAGACCGCATTGGGGGTTTTTTTTGTCAGATGCGGCACACAGCTGCCTCAGACTGAAATGGTTGTCCAGTTGTTGTTGTTGTTAGTTGCGAAGTCGTGTCCGACCCATCGCGACCCTATGGACAACGTTCCTCCAGGCCTTCCTGTCCTCTACCATCTTCTGGAGTCCATTTAAGCTCACACCTACTGCTTCAGTGACTCCATCCAGCCACCTCCTTCTCTGCCGTCCCCTTCTTCTCTTGCCCTCAATCTTTCCCAGCATGAGGCTCTTCTCCAGTGAGTCCTTCCTTCTCATTAGGTGGCCAAAGTATTTGAGTTTTAGCTTCAGGATCTGGCCTTCTAAAGAGCAGTCAGGGTTGATCTCCTCTAGGACTGACCGGTTTGATCGCCTTGCAGTCCAAGGGATTCGCAGGAGTCTTCTCCAGCACCATAGTTCAAAGGCCTCAATTCTTTGGTGCTCAGCCTTTCTTACGGTCCAACTTTCACTGCCATACATTGCAACTGGGAAGACCATAGCCTTGACTATACGCACTTTTGTTGACAGGGTGATGTCTCTGCTTTTTAGTGTGCTGTCTAGATTTGCCATGGCTTTCCTCCCAAGGAGCAAGCATCTTTTAATTTCTTGGCTACAGTCCCCATCTGCAGTGATCTTGGAGCCCAGGAAAATAAAATTGGTCACTACCTCCATTTCTTCCCCATCTATTTGCCAGGAATTGAGAGGGCCGGATGCCATGATCTTAGTTTTCTTAATGTTTAGTTTCAACCCAACTTTTGCACTCTCCTTCACCCTCAACAAGAGGCTCTTTAGTTCCTCTTCACTTTCTGCCATTAGAGTGGTATCATCTGCATATCTTAGGTTGTTGATGTTTCTTCCAGCAATCTTAATTCCAACTTTTGATTCATCTAGCCCTGCCTTTCTCATGATGTAGGACACCAAATTCCTGGTGTTCAGCCAGAGTCCATCTGTTCTACACCTTGGCGTTTGGTTTTCTCCTGCCTAGGTGTGTTGTTGTTGTTGTTAGTTGCGAAGTCGTGTCTGACTCGTCGCGACCTCACGGACAACGTTCCTCCAGGCCTTCTTGTCCTCTACCATCTTCTGGAGTCCCTTGAAGCTCACGCCTCCTGCTTCAGTGACTCCATCCAGCCACTTCATTCTCCGTGCCTAGGTGTAGGACCTAATTTTTCTCACCACTGAATTTCATTTTGTTAGGTAGGGCCATTGTCAAGATCCATCTGGATCTTGAGCCTATCTTCTGGGGTATTGGCTATTCCTGCTGGCTTGGTGTCATCTGCAAATTTGGTGACTTCTCCTTCTATCCCCTCGTCTAAATCGTATATGAAGGCTGGGCCCAAGACAGAACCTTGGGGTACCCCACTGCTTACTTCCCTCCATGTAGATGCACTTCCATTAAGGACTACACGCTAAGGAAAGGCGGGGGGGGTGTGAATGAAGTTAAGGAAAAGGAAAAAAAGTGATTTCTGACTTTCTTTTTGCTACATTCAATTACACAGTAAAATAAAAGTCTCAACTTTTTACTGACAAGTACTAGCCGTTTCTATAACGACAATTATTTAGCCATCGAAAACCAAAATCCCAAAATCAAAACTTCATTTTTATTTCTTTTGAGCGGAACTCCAGAGTCACATTCCCAGTGGAAACAAAGCTAGTGATGTTCTTTTCCTTAAGCAGTCAACTTTGCAACCTCTGCCAATTCCAACCCTTTTTCAATCCATTCTCCCATTGTGGGAATTGATGCTTCTTTCCAGTTTTGCACATATAAGATTCTCCCTGCAATGAAATGCCTTTGTCCGTACACTGCAGGATGAAGGCCTCTTCCGCCTGTTTCCAACCGATACGGTCCTGAACTTTCTTTTGCCGGTTGGGCCCGCCATACTTGCCGATGTCGCCAAGCCATCTTGTTTGAGGTCTCTTTCGTGGACGCTTTTGATCAAGTGGGATCCATTCTATGGCTGACCTGGTCCACTTGCCCTCGGTTCTTCTTGCTAGGTGCCCCCCCCTCCCCATTTCCTTTTCAAGGCCTTTACTCTTCTGACCCCATCGTATACTTTCTGTCATGGTTCCGACTAAATGAGACAGTTCAAAGAACATTCCAGCATTGTTTATTCTAAAAAACCTATAATAATGAGAACGAAGCATCGGCAGTCATAGATAGAGGCCAACATCTGAATTCTCCTCCCCTGAACACATCGTATCCAACACGATTCCCTCCCTTAATTTAAACGTCATAAATCACATTCTCCAGTTAGTTTAACACGCAAAGCTTCTCTTCTGTTCTATTTCCCATATCGTTAAAAAAAACAACTGGGGTAGCATTCTCCTGCCCCCACCCTCCACCCCCAGCTTCATTTTTCAAAAGCAAAACAGTTTAAAGGGAAAGGCTGCCTCTTATATTGTCAAGACAAAAACGTCCAATGTTTGCAGCATTGACACACTTGTTTCTTCTCTAGTCCACGCGCAGGTCTTTCTCTCTTGTAGTGTTGACCATGTATCTTTCCATAGCTCTTTGCGCCGCTCGTCTACATAGGTACACACACACACACACATACTCACACGCAGATACATATGTACATGAGGTGTAACTCTTGTGCTGCGGTGTTCCTTCCCTCTCGCCCCCTGCAGTCACGAGCGGTACGAAGACCACTGGCGATACGACCCTCGGTTTGTGAGCAGCTTTGATGAGGACCCGGAGCCGCGGAGGGATCCCTACGCGGACGACAGTGACTGGCGCAGTGTCCACAGCGAGCATTCAGGACACAGCCTCCACAGCTCCCGCAGCCGGCAGAGCAGCTTCAGCTCCCGTTCCCAGCAAGTAAGGAAGCCTTGCGCGTTCTCGGCCGGGGTGTCTCAGCCGCCTCAAGACGGGTGGACTACAACTTGCAGAATTCCGTGGCCAGCGAGCCCAAATTTGACGCAGCTGACTTCCTGTGGTGTTGGCTGTGCCTAGCTGGGGCAATTTGATTCCCTCCAGATCGCCTTAGCTTCGTGCTTCTGTTGGGGGGGGGGGTGTCAAATGTCCCGATTGCTTACCACAGTCGGAAGAATCGCTTTCAGCCGCTTCACCTCGGCTTTTCTTTTGTCCCTCAAGAGGAAATTAAAAGTACGCTCGGCGACAGCATCTCGGCCCCGAGAAATCCCTTGATCCGCTAGCGTGTTTTGGTTTCACTTAGTGAGAAATGGGACCTCCCAGTTTATCGGTGACACTGTAGTGTGTTCCTGGATTTCAGAAAATGAAGCTTTCTGAATGGCTTTGGGAGCCAAGAGTGGTTTGCAAACAGCAGAGCATCTGTGTCGCCTTCTGTGTGCTGCTCTGGTTTGGTGGTGGTCAAATACCGTTAAGACAGTTGCGTCAGGGGTCCCCAGTCCCTCCTCCCTGGCCCAGGACCAGTCTGTGGCCTGTTGGGAACTGGGCTGTGTGCTCTCTCCCTCCCTCCCTCCCTCTTTCTCTCTCTTCTTTCCTCACCCCTCTCTCTCTCTCTCTTCCCTCTTCTCTCTTTCTCTCTTCTTCTTCTCCCTCCCTCCCTCCCCTTCTCTCTCTCTCCTTCCCTCCCTCAAGCCTTCTCTCTCTCTCTCTCTCCTTCCCTCCCTCCTTCTCTCTCTCTCCCTCCCTCCCCCTTCTCTCTTTCCTTCCCTCCCTCCCTCCCCCTTCTCTCTCTCTCTTCCCTCCCCTTCTCTCTCTCCTTCCCTCCCTCCTCTCTCTTCTTCCCTCCCTCACCTCTCTCTCTCCTTCCCTCCCTCCCCCTTCTCTCTCTCCTTCCCTCCCTCCCTCCCCCTTCTCTCTCTCTCTCTTTGTCTCCTTCCCTCCCTCCCTCCCCCTTCTCCCTCTCTCTCTCTCTTTCTCTGGAGCTAGAAAGTTTGGGGACCACTGGCTTACATGGCAGATAAATGACAAACAGGAAGGCTGTCTTCCTTCCTTCCTTCCTTCCTTCCTTCCTTCCTTCCTTCCTTCCTTCCTTCCTCCCGCCCGCCCGCCCGCCGTTTACTGGCCTTGAGGCCTCACACAGCATCCAGACTAAGGAGGCTCCTGTTTCTTTGACGCTTACCTACCCTTCTTTCCGTCTCCTCCAGAGCCAGCGATATCGAAGCAACCACGACCTGACTATGAACGCCTATGATGGTGACCCTCAGCCACCCTCACTCCATGAAGAGTATTCCTCCTCGAGATACTACATCAACCAGCCACCTTTGAGCAGTTACAATCCCTTGCCCCAAATGCCTTGGCCAGGTGTAGAGCAAGGTATTTAAAAAAAACTCTGTAGTGGCGCTGGAGGGGGCTAGTAATTCCACCCGGCTTTGTAGTTCATCTCCTAAAAGTGATGTACTCTTCCTGGGGTGCAGGCAGTTCTCAACAAACACAATCAGCACCAGAATTTCTGTTGCTGAGCAAGGCAGTTGTTGAGTGAGCCACATCTGATTTCATTGCCTTTTTGCCAGGGTTGTTATGCAAATCACTGCAGTTGTTAAATAAATCATATGGCCGTTAAGTGAATCCAGCTTCCCCCATTAACTATGAAGCCCGTTGGGAGGGTTGCAGAAGGTGATCCCATATGAAATAGAACAGAATATGAATTGGAATTAGAATAGGGCGGCATACAAGTCTCATTATAAATAAATAAATAAATTGGAATGGAATGGAATGGAATAGAAATAGAAATAGAATAGAATATGGAATAGAAATAGAATGGAATTAGAATTTAGAATAGAATAGAATATGGAATAGAAATAGACTAGAATTAGAATTAGTATTTAGAATAGAATGCAGAATAGAATAGAATAGAATAGAATAGAATAGAATAGAATAGAATAGAATAGAATAGAATAGAATAGAATAGAATATGGAACGGAACAGAATATAAATAAGAATAGAATAGAATAGAAATAAGAATAGAATAGAAATAAGAATAGAATTATGGGATAGGATAGAATAGAATAGGATAGGATAGGATAGGATAGAATAGAATAGAATAGAATAGAATAGAATAGAATAGAATAGAATAGAATAGAATAGAATAGGAATAGAAGTCGAAAGGAATAGAATAGAATAGAATAGAATAGAAGTCGAAAGGAATGGAATAGAATAGAATAGAATAGAATAGAATAGAATAGAATAGAATAGAATAGAATAGAATAGAATATGGAACGGAACAGAATATAAATAAGAATAGAATAGAAATAAGAATAGAATTATGGGATAGGATAGGATAGAATAGAATAGAATAGAATAGAATAGAATAGAATAGAATAGAATAGAATAGAATAGAATAGAATAGAATATGGAACGGAACAGAATATAAATAAGAATAGAATAGAATAGAAATAAGAATAGAATAGAAATAAGAATAGAATTATGGGATAGGATAGGATAGAATAGAATAGAATAGAATAGAATAGAATAGAATAGAATAGATCTGGAAGGGACCCTGGAGGTCTTCTAGTGCAGCCCCCTACTCAAGCAGGAGAACCTATGCCTGTGGTGGTGAAACTATGGCATGCGTGCCCTCTGTGCGCACAGCCGTCTGTGGGCACACGCGCACCCTCGCCCCACTCCTAGGCCTTCAGCGGGGTTTTATAAAACCTTTTCGCTTTAGGCCTCTGCCGCTGTGTGGGGGGGAAAAAAGGTTCAATCAATCAATTTCAACTGCTTGCAGGGAAAAAAAAGATCTCGCAAAGTTGAAATTGATTGATTGAACTTTTTAGTCCCACCCAGTCTGCTGTTACCACTGCAGCCACGCCCACCCAATGGGCCACGCCCACCCAGCACCCAACGATACATAAGTGGGTTTTGGGTTGCAGTTTGGGCACTCGGTCTCCAAAAGGTTCGTCATCGCTGACCTGTGCCATCTCAGACAAGTGACTGTCTAGCCTCTTCTTAAAAATCTCCAGTGATTTACACGTTGCAACTGTTGTAAAATGCACGGTGGCTGCCAAGCACCCACATTTTTATCTCACGACGGTGGGGATGGTGCAGTGGCTGTGAGCGTGACGACCGGTTGGAAGTCACTTTTTTTTTTGGCAGTGCCACTGTAACTTTGAACGGTCTCTAAACAAACGGTTGTAAGTTGAGGGGCACGTGTCTTGGAAGATGGTGGAATGTTTTTTTTCTGCGATTCTTGAAAAGCTTGCCCTGGGTACAGATTCACTGCATGCCAGGCCTCCAGGGCAGCAGTTCTCATCCCCCTGAAACTCCCAAGACGTGCAGACTTCAACTCCCCAAACACCTGAATAGGTTTTAGAATAAGAACTGGGCACATTTTTATCTGTATATCTGTACTAAAGGAAGTCAAAAAACATTTTTCCTATCTTTTTTTTTTGCACTTTATCTTACTGGTTGGATTCTCTCCTTTTCACTCTATTTTCAGCCACTTCCCATCCACCCAGGTTTTTATACCCCTCTTGTATTCACTTCTTACTTAGCAACTCCAAGACGTGCGCGGACTTCAACTCCCAGAGTTCCCCAGCTGGTATGGTGGAAGTCTGCACATTTTAAAGCTGCTGATTTTGAGAAGTGCTGCTCTGGCGGGAGGTGTTACATGAATTCTCGTTCTCCTGGGGATTTGAAGGACATTTTGTGGAATTGTAATAAGACGTACCTTTGAGTACGTCTTGAATGTTGCTGAGACTGAGAAGCGCTGCTCTGGGGATATAGAATAGAATAGAATCTGGAAGGGACCTTGGGAGATCTTCTAGTCCAGCCCCCTGCTCAAGCAGGAGGAAATTGTGGGGAAATTCTCCCTGAATTCTCTCTCTGCTTGGGATCTGGAGGAAAATTCGGTTGGGACATTTTGCGGAATTGTAATGAAAACGGTTCTATCTTTGCTTCCCCGGCAAGAAGCGAAAGCAAAATACGCTGGGAATCCCCGCTGGGTCGGCGGTGAAGCCTGATGGTTTGATCGCCCAGTTTGCTTTCTCGCCCTTCCAGGTCCTCCTGACTTTGGGCCCACCAAACCTGCACGGAAGTCTTTCTGTCCCCTTTTTTACGTAACCTGTCTGCTCTCTTGTTTCTTTCTCGGCTGCAGTCCCTTCCAGACCGTTGACTCCCGAGAAGTTTTCCATGCCTCACGTCTGTGCAAAATTTGGGCCCGGGGGTCAGCTGATAAAAGTGCTCCCCAATCTTCCCTCCGAAGGCCAGCCAGCCTTGGTCGAGATGCACAGCATGGAGGTGAGTCAGGAGAACCAGCCGGCCGGGTGGAAAGCGGCTACCCCGTGCTTAGTTACTGGCAGCCTTTGCGTTACGGCCACAGCTGACCCCAGTGCTTACGTTGCTAAGTGAAACGCTTGTCAGGTGAGCTTTGCCCCATTTTACAACGGCTGTTAAGTGAATCTGGCTTCCCCATGGACTTTGCTTGTGGGAAGGTCTCAGATACAGATCACGTCACACACACCCACACACCCCATGGGACGCTGTGACAGTCATAAATGGGAGTCAGTTGCCTGGCATCTGAATTTTGATCATGTGACCAGGGGGATGCTGCAGTGGTCGTGAGTGTGAAAAACCGGTCATAAGTTACGGTTTTCAGCACCGTTGGTTATTTTGAACAGTCACTAAATGAACTGTTGTAAGTCAAGGGTGATTTGTGTTCATTTATCGAATTTAGGCATCGCCTGTCTCACAGCGATTCAGGGCAGTGGACTGGTAAAAACCATAAAACCATGTAAAAAAGAGACAGTTGAAGTAGACTGAGAACAGGATGAGAAATAAGTAAAAACTAAGCAGAAAGAGTGAGCGCCTGTTACCCATCCCAGCTTCTGCTAACCTAGCAGTTCGAAAGCACGTAAAAATGCAAGTAGAAAAATAGGGACCACTACAGTGGAAAGGTAACAGCGCTCTGTGCGCCTTTGGCGTCTAGTCATGCCGGCCACATGACCACGGAGACGTCCTCGGACAAGCGCTGGCTCTTCAGCTTTGAAACGGAGATGAGCACCGGCCCCTAGAGTCGGGAACGACTAGCACGCGTGTGCGGGGGAACCTTTACCTTTACCTTTAAGCTGAAAGAATAATTTGAAAGGCAGAGGGAGCGTCCTCCAGGCACCAACCTCCCCAAAGCTGCATGGCGCTCTTTGAACCCCACATGCCCATCCAGAAGGCCGGCGGGGGGGGGGGCAATCCCACTTTTTTGGGGAGGGTGTTCCATAGGGCAGTGGCAGAGAAGGGTCTCTTCCTAGACCCCGCCAGTCAAAATTCTTCAACTGGCAGGATTGGACCCTCCCCGCCTGACTGGGTGGGACAGGTCAATGTAATTGGGACAAGACACTGGCCCATGTGGACTAGCGTCTTATATGGCTTCAGATTTGTTGTGGCAAGGCAAAAGGCTCTTGGATTTCACCCCGAGAGTTTCCCAGTGGATTGCACAGCCCAGAGCAAGTGCTTTCAACACCAGAAGCATCGAAATGTTCTTGCTACTAGACTTGGTGGAGCCGCCGGGTACAAAACAAAAGTATGATTTTAGCGCCTTCAGTTCTTCTCCACTGGGTAGGAGTTGCTACTTCCTTAAAGTCTGACTTTTCCACAAAAAAAAGGCAAGGTTTGTTCCTTCCCTGCTTTGGTTTTTAAATCAAACTGTTTTGAATGTGGAGAAACAGGGACTGAGTTGCGCATACACCCCACTTTGGAAACGCTTGAAGCACAAAAAGCTCCTCCGTATCTCGAAGCAGCCCATTTTGCAGATGACCGGTTTGGAATTCTGAATAGCTGCAGAACATTTGCACACTCCTCAAATGAAATTCTTCTTGCAGAACAGGGGAGACGTTAGCCCCGCGAGGTAGACCAGGAGATTAACTCCGCAGAAAGGCTAAATCTGTTTTCATGGAGATCGACTGCGGTAGCAAAATCCTGCCATCTGATTGTGCTGGAACACCCTGTGCCTCTTGCACTTCGCTCAGTCTGCCTGAGCTGCTTCTGAACATTATACCTCCTTTCTCACCAGGGTGGGGCAATGGTTAGAACGCAGGATTGCAGGCTGACTCTGCCTGCCGTCCTTTCGAGGTCAGTAAAATGACGCAGATTGTTTGGGAACAATATGCCGACTCTATGAACTGCTCAGAGAGTGTGGTAAAGCATCATGGGGTGGTATACAAGTCTAAGTGCTCTTGCTGTTCTCTGCACTTAAGAAACGCTCCAAGCTTTTTTGCCTAGGCCAGTGGTGGCGAACCTATGGCATGCGTGCCAGAGGGGTCACTCGGAGGCCTGTCTATGGGCACACGTGCCTCGCTCTTTGGCTAAGATTTCGCAGCAAAATGCCATTTCTCAAGCCCCTTCCTAGCCAAAACAAGCCTCCAGGCAGAGAGCGCTGTTTTCAGCTTTGAATTATATCAAATCTGACACCAGAAACAGACTAACAGATGACCTGAGGGCTGCATGTTGTTGCTCTCAAACTTACAAAATATAAGCCAAGGTTAGACAAATTATCAGCATGCATACAACAGCAAAAATCACATTCATGGTTCAAAAGCATGCCAAATACAAACTTTTACCTTTCAGTTAAAAAGTTGCTTGTGTCGTTGAAAGCTCTGTTATTGTGTTCTCTTTTAAGACAAAAGATGTTAATGTAGGAGTTGTTCTTTCTAAACTAAAATCTCAGTATTCAGATTAAATTGCCCTGTTGGCCCTTTGCGAAAAATAAGTGGGTTTTGGGTTGCAGTTTGAGCACGCGGTCTCTAAAACTTCACCATCATGGGCCTAGGCAGTGCTTGCTGTCTGCCTTCATCAAGGTTGTCTTCTCAGCTCTTCGCAGGATGTTCTCAAGTTCACAAGTTAGTCGCCCTTTATCTTGTGTGGGGTGACCCATATCACTTTGTGGGTCACGAAGGCGGCATCTGCAGCACCCGTCTTCAAGATAGCATCTCCCCCCAGGGAAGAGGAGCTGTCCCAGGTTGTATTTGTGATTCTTGTCTCTTCACAGATGCTCATGCAACACTCTTCCGAGCAAGAGGAGATGAGAGCTTTTCCTGGCCCTCTCACCAAGTAAGTTCTCGAGGCTTTGAGGAGTCGGGTTTGATGCCGTCGGGACCCACTTCGACCCCACATCTTAAGAAAGCAGAACTCTTGGAAACAATTTCTTCCAACAGGAACTTTTATTAAGAGTAGTTGATAGTAGGCATAATAGACAGGATCTGAGATTTCCCACGCAGAGTATCCCCAAACTAGACCCCACCCCACCGTTCGCCCATCCAGTGTGGGACAGGTGTTAAATCCATCGCGGGGGAAAAGGGGAGATGACATTGATCCGTCTCCGGTTCACGCAGCGATGGACAGACGGCGGCTTCTTCACGCCTTCCTCTGAGAGTGGGGACATAAACCAGGCACTGGGTTAAACGTTCCTTATTCCCTCCCCTGTTCTAACTTGACAGTTTAGGAAGATAATGAGCAGAGAGAGATAGTGCAGGAAACAAATTGTTACTTGGTAGCCAGCAGAAAACACAGGGGTAACAAATGAAGCAAAAGGTTTACGTTGTTCTTAATAGAGGAAGCAAAAGCGGGGCACGTCCCCCCTCCCCCTTGGGAGAATGGCAGGACCCCAGGAGAGGTGAGATTTGGCCTTAGATCAGCGGGGATAGATAGAAATGGTTGGACCGTAAGAAAGGCAGAGCGCCAAAGAATGGAGGCCTTTGAACTCTGGTGCTGGAGAAGACTCTTGCGAGTCCCTTGGACTGCAAAATGATCAAACCGGTCAGTCCTAGAGGAGATCAACCCTGACTGCTCTTTAGAAGGCCAGATCCTGAAGTGGAAACTCAGATCCTTTGGCCACCTAATGAGAAGGAAGGACTCACTGGAGAAGAGCCTAATGCTGGGAAAGGTTGAGGGCAAGAGAAGAAGGGGACGACAGAGAATGAGGTGGCTGGATGGAGTCCCTGAAGCAGTAGGCGTGAGCTTCAATGGACTCCAGAAGATGGTAGAGGACAGGAAGGCCTGGAGGAACGTGGTCCATGGGGTCACGATGGGTCGGACACGACTTCGCAGCTAACAACAAGAAAGATAGAAATGAAATAGGAATGGGTTCTGACAGATGCATTTTGTTCCGGGGTAGTTCACAGATGACCACTTTGACTCTTGATGACGTTCAAAGTCAGGAAAGTCTTGGGGCGGGCTTTGTTTCGGACAGTCCAAACTGATATTAATCCTTGGAGCCTTGCCTTCCCGTCTCCACACTTAGCGGTTGTCCTGACAGCATTGCCAGCTGTTGTGAATATCAGTACTGAAAGTGAAAGCTTTGTTTCCCCGAGGGCAGCCAAACGCTTTGCAGACAGAAACTGCAAAGAGAAGCGTGGGTTGTGCCGCAGGAAGAAGGCCATAGTGCAGGGGTAGGCAACCTCGGCTCTTTTATGACTCATGGACTTCAGCTCCCAGAATTCCTGAGTCAGCATAGCTGACTCAGGAATTCTGGGAGCTGAAGTCCATGAGTCATAAAAGAGCCGAGGTTGCCTATCCCTGGCCTAGTGGGAGACAGCAGCAGCATGAGCAGCATCAGACCAAGCAGCGTAAATCAGATGCATTTATTGGCTGGATTCAGACACACCGAACCACGAATGGCTTTCATTCCCCCTGCAGTAGTTGTGCCTCTGGTTTGAAACCCAGAGGGGGTTAGTTAGGGTTTCCGAGACGAACCACCTGACGCAAGAATTTGCCAGCTTGCAGACTGAGCTCCTTTCCGTTCCTGGGGCGCGACCTCTTGTGATCTGAACCGTCTCAAACGTGGCTTTCTTTTCCTCTTGTAGAGATGACACCCATAAAGTGGATGTTATTAATTTTGCCCAGAATAAGGCCAGCCGCTGCTCTCAGAACGATGCCCTGATTGACAAGGAATCAGCTCGGCTTCTCTGGGACTTCGTCGTTCTCCTGTGCCGGCAAAATGGGGTAGGTGCTCTGGGCTGCCTTGGCCCCCCCTTTCCAGGCCTTGCATAAACCGGTTCTCCAGTTCCGGCTTGCAGGCCTTCACGCTGGTTATCTCCAAGCTTGGCAGATCCAAATGGGCGATGGGAGGAGCTGAGCAGCAGCTGACCCTGGGACACACACACACACACACACACACACACCGGTCGTAAGCGTCTCCCAAAACCGCCACCAGCCTTAATGCCTTTGATTTGGCCGCAAGGAAAACGGGAGAATAATAATTAGTTGATACGATACGGGTTTGATCCATATTGATTTAATTCACGCTGAGCCTGGTTAGCTTAGCTCTGCCTTGACAAATGCCTGACTGAATGCTGGCTTATAAAAAAGCCTTCCGGGCCGATTTGCTGAATAGTTAATTTTATAACGTTTGAAATAAAAAGGCTCACAGTCAAGAACTCGTTCTGCCGCCCATCTGCATCAATTCCATGCTTTGTTAAATAAGGAAGTCTGGTTAAGTTCCGCCTCAGAAACGGAGAAGGTTTAAGAGTAGAAAATAAGTTTGGGCAAGTTTTGTCTCGGGCATCTAATTGGACTAGAAAAGATGGATTTTGAAATAGATCCTTCAGCAGATCTGATATTCATAGCTGATCTTCCGTTTTCAAGAAAGTAATCGTGCTTGGATTATTAGCCTGTTGCTTATCAGAGGTAGCTCGCGTGATGGGGAGGGGCACAGTTTATTGGGGTGTTTTCAGGATGAGTCCCACTCAAGTGTTTTGGAACCCTGCCAAGCTTTGCTCTGCAGAAGTTTGAAGATAGATGCCTTTGGTTTCATTATCGTGTTAACCAAACACTTGGAATCAATCTTTGCCTTTTGCCCCAGAGTTTCAGTAGCTCCAGCCATTTTGTACAAAACGGGTTTTTCTGCAGCTCTGCGTTTCTTCTCAGTTATGTGGGACATAGCTGAGGTCAGGGTTGGGGCTAAAATGTCCTGGACTTCTTTTTATGTTTTACCAGGTTGTTGATTTCATCACAACAACTGGAAATCCAGTATGTTAACCCCACCCCTTTATTGGTTAGTGATACATTCACAGATCTGTGCCCTCTCTAGAAGAGCCGTGGTGGAGCAGTGGGCTGATGCCTCCTTAAGTAACACCAGCTGCCTGCAATTAGTGCAGGTTCGAGTCCCACCAGGCTCAAGGTTGACTCAGCCTTCCATCCTTCCGAGGTAGGTAAAATGAGGACCCAGATTGTTGGGAGCAGTTAAGCTGACTTTATAATAATGCCGCTTGGGGGTTGTGTGAAAGCCCTAATAAGCTGGCATATACATAGAATGAAGGCTACTGCTTAGCTTGTAAGCCGCCCTGAGTCTTCGGAGAAGGGCGGGATATAAATGGAATTAAAATAAAAAAATAAAAAACTTCTTGGGACAGCGTGGAGACATCTTGAGTTAATTTTTAAGTAGGCTGGACTTTCCACCCTGACATTTATTTATTTACTTACTTACTTACTTACTTACTTACTTACTTACTTACTTATTTATTTATTTATTTATTTATTTATTTATTTATTTATTTATGGGACTTATATGCCGCCCTATCTCCCGAAGGACTCAGGGCGGCTAACAACAATAAAACAAACATTAAACTCCCACTGGATGACTTCGGTGGAAAGCCATAACAATAAGTCACCATCTCCTGGTTTTGCACCCCGGTGGGTTTGATGGGCAAAAGCAGACCCCCGCCCCTTAGAGCTTCTGCCCCCTCCCCCCCACCCCACCCCCATTGCCAGTCCATCTAGGATGGTTTCTCAGCCTTAACCCACTCCGAGGCGTGTGGACCACACCTCCCAGAATTCACCTGTATTAAGAGCATCCCTTTTATTTGCAGACAGTGGTGGGCACAGATATAGCTGAGCTGCTGCTTCAAGATCACAAGACGGTCTGGCTGCCTGGGAAGTCGCCCAACGAAGCCAACCTGATCGACTTCACCGAGGCCGTGGAGCAGGTGGCCGAAGAGAGCGGAGAAGCCCAGCTGTCCTTCCTGACGGACACGCTCATTGCCACCATCGACAGCCTGGAGAAGGAAACAGAACGCTTCCGGGAGCTCCTGCTTTATGGACGCAAAAAGGTGCTTTTCGCCCGGCCTCCTTTCCTGTTGCATGTTGGCTCTGGCTAAAAAAGAGGAGATGGTCTGCAAAAAAAGTGTTAATATCCTGAATACTTTCCCAATAGGATGCACTGGAATCCGCCATGAAACACGGGCTTTGGGGCCATGCATTGCTGCTTGCCAGCAAAATGGACAGCAGGACACATGCCAGGGTGATGACCAGGTGAGAGATTCCTCTTTGCGCCTCTGATCTCAGGTGGGACTGACGCCCAGAAGGTCTTGCGGTCTGATCCGGCCAGCGGGCCAAGGCAGCAACCTCTTGGCTGGCTTTGGGGCAGTGGTGGCGAACCAATGGCACGCGTGTCAGAGGCGGCACTCGGAGCCCTCTCTGTGGGCACGTGCGCCGTCGCCCCACTCCCGCCTCCCCCCGTGGCCCCCTCTTCACCAGCAGCCCCCCCCCGGAGGAGAGTTGCCCCCAAGCACAGCCGGGCAGCGGGGACAAGACTCCGCCCTCACCCCCCATCGCGTGCATTTGGGCGCAGGGCATTGCTGCCACGGTGCTGCTGGACCACCTGGCCGATCTGTGGTGGGCCGTGGAGGCGGTGGGTGGCCTTGCGGACAGGCGGGGCAGGCAAGCTGCATGTGGGGTGGAGCCGGGGGCTGTTTGGGGGCACTTGGTCTCCAAAAGGTTTGCCATCAGTGCTTTGGGGCGTTCTGAAGCTCTTGCATGGTCTCCCCAAAGGGGAACCAAGGCAGTTTTCCTCCTTGGGATTGTTGATTGCTGACCCGCTCTTTTTTAAAACCCGTTTTTATTTTATTCAAACCAAAGTTAAAATACAAAAATAGAGAACTCAAAAAAAATATATCCAAAAGAAAAAAAGAACTCCCAAAATACAAAACATGTGCCACCAGAGGAAGAAGTAATTAAAAGAATATTGGAATGCGCAGAGATGGACAGATTAACTATGAGATTGAAAGATAAAGAAGAAACAGAATGCTACCAAACCTGGGAGTCGTTCTACAAATGGCTAGCGCAGGGGTAGGCAACCTCGGCTCTTTTATGACTCATGGACTTCAACTCCCAGAATTCCTGAGCCAGCAAGGCTCAGCTTGGAAACCTCTCCCTTTCCCCTCAGCATGGCTGGCTCAGGAATTCTAGGAGTTGAAGTCCATGAGTCATAAAGCGGCCTAGGCCTAGGCCAGGGGTAGGCAACCTCGGCTCTTTTATGACTCATGGACTTCAACTCCCAGAATTCCTGAGCCAGCATGGAGGAAGCTTTGGCCCCTTCATGACTCATGGACTTCAACTCCCAGAATTCCTGAGCCAGCATGGCGCAGCTTGGAAACCTCTCCCTTTCCCCTCAGCATGGCTGGCTCAGGAATTCTGGGAGTTGAAGTCCATGAGTCATAAAAGAGCCGAGGTTGCCTACCCCTGGGCTAGAGGAAAGAACCAAAGATTAGGATTTGACTAGGTATTAGCGCTTTTGAACCCAGACTGCACGCGGGTTGAGAAACTAACATATGTATGTAAAGAATTAATAAAATCTCTAAAAAAAGACTATACACATATTATCCCCTCTAGTTGGATACCAATTAATAGATTACTACATTAGTTCCCACCCCTTGCGAAACAAGCCCTCCAAAATTTTTTAAACTCCTAAGACTGAATTTACTACATTTAATTCCACAACAGTTGACTAGAGACAGTATTAAGAAACAAACCCAGGATTGATTTGCTTGTAACTTTTGGGATGATTTGGGATAGATAAAGATGCCATGGCAAATTTTCTACGAGTGGATTACGATAACAGCCTGTTAACGGAGAACTTTAAAACTCTTAATTTTTTTTTTTTTGACTAACTGTTTTTCCGGTTAGCTCTTTGGTCGTCGACATCTAGAAGACAGGCCAACAGGCTGCAAATAGATTTAATGGTGCTCTCCTCTTTCTAGATTCGCCAACAGCCTCCCAATCAACGATCCGCTGCAGACTGTCTACCAGCTAATGTCTGGCAGGATGCCAGCTGCCTCGAACGTAAGTGCCCAGAGAGAACTCTCTCGGTGCCCTCCCAGTGCCGGGATTGCAGCTTCCCTGCTGGGACCGATGGCCTCAATACGCGGAGACACGTATTCCTGTATCCGCTCTTCAGCTCCTCTCTGCTCATCCTGGCTGGGATGCGGGAGTTTTTTGTCCCCACTCTGTGCCAACTCGATGCGCTCCGCAGCTTTGTAAGTTTGCTCCCTCTTTTATTTTTTATTTTTTTTATTTTAATTCCATTTATATCCGCCCTTCTCCGAAGACTCAGGGCGGCTTACAAGCTTAGCAGTAGCCTCCATAGGGCTTTCACACACACCCCAAGCGGCATAATTACAAAGTCAGCTTATTGCCCCCAACAATCTGGGTCCTCATTTTACCTACCTCGGAAGGATGGAGGGCTGAGTCAACCTTGAGCCTGGTGGGACTCGAACCTGCACTAATTGCAGGCAGCTGGTGTTACTTAAGGAGGCATTAGCCCACTGCTCCACCAAGGCTCTTCCATCTTTCGTGGCTCACAGCCTCGGCCTCTCCCCCTCTTTCTTTAGTGTTGTGGAGACGAGAAGTGGGGCGACTGGAGACCTCACCTAGCCATGGTCCTGTCCAACCTGACTAATAACACGGACGTCGAGTCGAGGACGATCGTCACCATGGGGGACACGCTGGGTAATCCTGCAAGGAAAGGGTGTGGAGCGGGCAGGGTGGGGGGTGGGGGAAGCAGCATCAGGAGCCAAACTTACTAAGCGGCCACAGAGGCTGGATCTCTTTTGCAAGGGTTAACGACAGGAATTCCAGCAAGCGAACAGCTTTATTTACTTATTTTCCTTACTTATCCCTGTTTAGCATTCGCCCGTCGCCCGTCTCACAGAGGCCTTTGGGGCTTTGTTCAGATAAAACGTGAAACAAAGAAACTGCATATAAAAATTTAAAATAGGGGCAGGGGAAGTTAAAATGTGACATTAAAAACATGCGAAAAGGCAGAGGGTTAGGGTTTTCAGGGTGCTAGCCAGCCCCTCGGCTGCCTGCTCCTCCGAGAGCTTCAAATATTTCCAAATTGCCCTCGTAGATGTATGTATAAAAATGCTAACCATCTGCCGTTCAGAAGAGGCAGTGTCTTCTAAAAGGTGGACCAGTAACACTTAAGGAAACCCAACATACGATCCGGCTGCGAACCTGGAGTGACTTTTTTTTTTTTTTTTGGTAAGGAAGGTGACACTAAATAGTAAGAAAAAATCCTGCCGCATTTCTGGGAGACGATCAAATCTCAGCCTGTCTAGCTGAAAGATGCTTGAGCCAGGGATGGCTACCTTGCCGTGTAGTGGGAAGATCAATTCTGGATCATCCTCCTGGCCCCGGTGGTCCTACCTGAATCCAGCCTTTGAGGTTGCAGATCCCTAGAGTGGATTCAGGGACGCTGCCGGCGGGATCCCGTTCCCTGAGAGGACAACTTGTTTTGTCTTTGGTTGCAGCCTCCAAGGGCCTCTTGGATGCTGCTCACTTCTGCTACCTGATGGCCCGGGAGGACTTTGGCGTCTACACCAAGAAGACCACCAAGCTGGTGTTGATCGGTGCAAACCACAGGTGCGGCGGGGGGGGGGGAATCCTTCCAGTTTTCTGCCTCGGGATTAAGCTGCCGCCTTGGTTCCTCCCGCCTCTTTCCACTACAGGGCTGGGACTCTGCTTCTCCAGTGGGGCCCAGACTCTCGCTTGCCACCTTCTCCATGCCTTGCTGCGCTTCCACATTCTCTCCCCCCCCCCCCCCCCCGCAGTTCCCTTTGCAGCTCAGGCAACTGTAAGCACGCAACCTTGCTTGCGTGGCGGAGAGGCGGAGGGTGCAGCCGTGCGGGGAGAGGCTTGCGCCCCACAAGCAGCGCTCTCGGTTGGCACGTCAAAGAGGAGACGGTTCGCTGTGGCTTGCCAAGCCTTCGGCAGGGCGTGGTTTCATGTTTTCATTGGGAATTCCAGCAAAAGACCCCCGGGGCCTGTTGTAAACTCAGGAAGGAGGGTTGTTTGCTCCCGCATCCCAGGCCTTGACTTTATGCCCCTTCGAGGGGCAAAGCTAGCCCCACTTCCTCGAGCCAGACTCGCAAGTCAGAAGCTGTTTCGGCCCAGTGAAGGAGGGCGCCGTTCTCTTTTTTTTCCTGCTTCTTAGCCTGCCTTTCCTGAAGTTTGCCAGCAACGAGGCGATTCAGCGGACCGAGGCCTACGAGTACGCCCAGTCGCTGGGGACTCAGCCCTGCCCCCTGCCCAACTTCCAGGTTTGCATCTCTCTATATATGAAGTCTCTGGGCCAGCAGCCGGTCCCCCTTGCTCATGGATCGCTGGCGGTCTTGGGGTCGGGGGTCAACTTGGTGGCCTTCCTAGGCTGCTTCTACCCTGAAAGCTGCTGATTGGGCGCCGCCTTGCCTTCTCCAGCCTGTTGGGGCTGAGCACACTGTGGTGTGCGTAGCTCGTGGGGGCTCCTTTGCCGCAGCGCTTGTGCTGCTCCGGGTCTCTGCCTCCCCATGGCAACACAGGGAGCAAAGTGGGAGCAGCAGCGGCACTCAGAAGATTCCGGCTGGAGCTGCAAGTATCTCATTTGCAGACCCGGGAAGTCCCAGTGAGGCCTCTGCAGCAGCAGGACCACGTGCAAAGCACAGTTGGCTCGGGGGACTTTGCGGCGGACTGTGAGCCCTGCTTAGAGACTGCCTGGCAGCTTATAGTTTTTTCCTCAAACCAGGACACACACGCTGCTTGGAGCCCTCAGACCACTTCTGGCCCCCACAGAAACCCTTTGACATAGAACCCCGGCTGCTCCCTATCGTTTTTTGCACAGCCGTTAATTCTTAGGGCAGGGGTGGGCAACCTTGGCTCTTTTATGACTGGTGGACTTCAACTCCCAGAATTCCTCAGTCGGCCATTTTGATGAAACTGCGGGCTTGGATCCAGTCCAGGGGTCTTCAAACTTGGCCCTTTTATGACTGGTGGACTTCAACTCCCAGAATTCCTCAGTCGGCCATTTTGATGAAACTGCGGGCTTGGATCCAGACCAGGGGTTTTCAAACTTGGCCTTTTATGACTGGTGGACTTCAACTCCCAGAATTCCTCAGTTGGCCATTTTGATGAAACTGCGGGCTTAGATCCAGACCAGGGGTCTTCAAACTTGGCCCTTTTATGACTCGTGGACTTCAACTCCCAGAATTCCTCAGCCAGCATGGGGAAACTGGCCCCTTCATGACTCGTGGACTTCAACTCCCAGAATTCCTGAGCTGGCATGGCTCAGCTTGGAAACCACTCCCTTTCCCCTCAGCATGGCTGGCTCAGGAATTCTGGGAGTTGAAGTCCACGAGTCATAAAAGAACCAAGGTTGCCTACCCCTGGCTTAGGGTGACAAGAGGAAAATTATTAAATATGTCATATGGGAGTAAATGTAGTACAGCTAGTCCCTCGACCTGCGACCACAATGGAGCCCAAAATTTCTGCCGTTAAGTGAGACATTTGTGAAGTGAGTATTACTCTGTTTCACGGCCTTTCTCGCCACAGTTGTTAAGTGAATCGCTGCAGTGGTTAAGTTCGTAACCCGGTTGTTAAGTGAATCTGGCTTCCCCCTTAACTTTGCTTGTCAGAAGGTGGCAAACGTCGATCACGTGACCCTGGGACACCGCGACGGTCAGTAACTATGAACCAGTGGCCCAGCCTCTGAATTTTGATCCCATGATCGTGGGGCTGCTGCAAAGGTCGTAACTGTGGGAAACGGTCGTAAGTCGCAAATGTTCCCTGCCAGGGTCACTCAAAGACTACCTGGAATTGCTCTCAATTAAAATGGAAGCGAAAGGGAAGCGAAGTTAGCCTTTGTTCTGGCCACGTCCTCCGTCTGTGTGAATCGGAGGCTCAAAATCTTCTCGCCTTTTCAGGTGTTCAAGTTCATCTACGCCTGCCGGCTGGCCGAGATGGGACTTATCGCACAAGCCTTTCACTACTGCGAAGTGATTTCCAAAGCCATCCTCACAAACCCCGGCTGCTCTTCGCCGGTTCTCATCAGCCAGGTGATCCAGGTCGGTGCACTCTGCAGCAGGAGCGCTCCTTAAGCCTTCAGCGGTGGGAGGGAGGCACCGGGGCTTGGCTGGTATTTCGGAACCCTTCACCTTTTCCTGTGCGCGATCCCTTTGCCCGGCCTTCGCTGACTTTGAGCCCTCCGGATAGGTGGGAATCACAATTCCCAGGACCCCAGACCCCATTCCGGGAGAGTCGGACCGCGTTGGCCCCTGGAGGCAGGCAGCTGCTGCCGTTTCTCATTTTCTGGATAATCTGAGCGGTCCTGGGAAATGGCTCGATGTGACTTGATTTCCCATCCTTCATTTTACAGATTTCTTCCCAATTGCGGCTTTTTGACCCTCTGTTGAAGGAGAAGCCCGAGCAGGAATTATTTATTGAGCCCAACTGGCTAATTCAGCTCCGAGACTTAGATGGGCAGATTAAGGTGAGTTTAACATCCTTTTGGAGGTTTGCGGCAGGTGGACACAGACTGCTCCGGCTTTGCTCAGGACTAACTACGAGGCGTAGAGCAGGGGACCCCAACCTATGGACCGGGAATGGGCCGCGGGTTCTTGGCCAGCGGGTTGTGGAAATGGCTGGCTGGTGCGGGTATGTGTGGGCGCACGTTTCCCCCACTCACGCTAGCAGCCCAGGCACGAACGGGGACGCCAGCCCCTGGTGCGTGTGCACGTCCCGTTTGCACATTTGCCAACTGGCTGCTAGCGCCAGGCAGGTTATGTAGCCGTTCGCACATGCACAAACCAGGCTGCTAGCCACCACCGGAGGGATGTGTGTGTGTGTGTGTGTGGCCATTTGTACATGCACACGGTGCCAGCACATGCCACATGCACGAACAGGGTTGCTAGTGCCACACCAGTGCATGTGGATGTGTGCGCATGCATGCACGAATTTGGGAACTGCTGTCCTCTCCTGCAGCCCGCGAGCCCGGAAAGGTTGTAGACCTCTGGTGTACAGATGCCACCGAGATTTCTTTTTAAAGTTTTGTAGAAAGATCTCCGAGAAAAATGGTTTCCTTAGGGCTGGACGTGTTTCCTCCATAACTGTAAAAAGTTGGCTATGGTCGGATCAATAAAAATAACAGTAACAGAAGTTAAGTCAATAATCCCACAGATTATTGACAGAAAAAAGACCATTACAGATAGTCCTCAATTTACAACAGTTCATTTAGTGACCGAAGTTACAATGGCACTGAAAAAAAAGTGACTTATGACCCCATTTTTCATACTTAACCACCTTTGCAGCATCCCCGTGGTCGCGTGGTCAAAATTCAGATGCTGGGCAACTGACTCACATTTATGGCGGTTGCTGTGTCCCAAGATCCCCTTTTGCGACCTCCTGATGAGCAAAGTCTGGGGGAAAGCCAGATTCCCTTAACGACCGGGTTGTGAACTTACCAACTGCAGCGATTCACTTAACAACTGAGGCAAGAAAGGTCGTGAAATAGAGCAAAACTCAAATTTCTCACTTAACGACAGAAAGTTTGGGCTCAATTGTAGTCGTCAGTTGAGGACTACCTGTATTGATTTCCAAGTGGGAGAGATCAGACAGAAGGCAAGGTCTCCACGGAGGCTCTATTGCAGACATGTCAAACACAAGGCCCGGGGGCCGGATCCGGCCCGCGAAGTGGTTTCATGCAGCCCGCGAAGCCATCCTGGAAACAGTGAGGGAACGGCCCCCACTGCCTTGGCCCTGGCCCAGAGACCCTCCTCCTGCCAGAGACCCTCAGATCTGTCCCACTCCTGCCCAGGCCCCCATAGGCACCCTTGATGCGAACCATGTAGAGCTGGCCATGACCACCCAGTAGGCCACACACACTTTGGCCACGCCCACCCAGTAGGCCACACCCACCCAGGCCACACCCACCCAGCCCCCTGAGGGCAACCACAATGCTGATGCGGCCCTCAATGAAATTGAGTTTGACACCCCTGCTCTATTGCATTTTGGGTCATTGACCATAGAATGCCCCTCCCCCCATCCTGGGTCAAGAGAGCCAGAACCATGATAGAACAGCTAAGACGAGGGGTGTGAGGGAGGAACCAAGGGAAGGAGACCCTCTAGGAATAAAGAGCTCAGGCCAGCTAAACCAGGGGTCCCCAACCCCCGATCCATGGACCGGTACCGGGCCACGGCCTGCCAGCAACCGCTCCGCACAAACAAGCAAAGCCCCATCCGTGGGATGCAGGCCGTACACGAAACCACTTGTCAGGACCCACTTCAACCCCACATCTTAAGAAAGCAAAACTCTTGGAAACAATTTCTTCCAAACAGGAACTTTTATTAAGAGTAGGTGATAGCAGGCATAATATACAGGATCTGAGATTTCCCGCGCAGCGCAGTAGATTATAGTATCCCCAAGCAAGACCCCCCCACCCCACAGATCGACCGCCCGATGTGGGAGGGCCAATTCCCAAGTGTTAAGTCCGTTGTGGGAAACGGGGAGATAACATCGGCCTGTCTCCAGCTCACGCAGCGATGGTTGGCGGCTTCTTCACACCTTCCTCTGAGAGCGCGAACATAAACCAGGCACAGAGGTTATGTTCCTTATTTCCTCCTTTGTTCTAACTGACAGTTTAAAAGATAAGAGTTCAGAGAGATAACACAGGAAACAAGTTGTTACATTTCAGCAGGCGGGTGGAGGATACAGACCCAATAAGCAAAGTAAAGGATTACATTGTAGCAAATAGAGGAAGCGAAAGCAATAACCCTGCAGGCATATCCCCCCTCCCCCTTGGAAGCATGGCAAAACCCAGGGAGAAGTGAGATTTGGGCTTAGATCAGAGGGGATAGATAGAAATGAAACGAAATAGGAATGGGTTCTGACGCCGCTCACCCTCCGGTCCGCGGAAAAACCTCTCTCTGCGGTTGGGGACCTCTGAGCCAGACTATCCCCCTAGGTGGAAATCTGCTACAAATCCCCTACTGTAATTCCCGAGCGCCTTGCAGTAATGGGGGTCGCGCCTTGGGCTGGGCAGATGGCACTGAGTGGCTGGTCTCAGCTGAAAGGGCCTGCTGGCATCCCTCTCGTTGCAGGAGGGCTGCTTCAGGTACAGCATTGGGCGGTCCACACCCCAGCAGTATTCCTCCAGCACGCCCAGCTCGGAGCCGGACCACGCCAGTCAGAACGAAGGCCTGGGGGGCAGCCTAGAAGTCAGCTCCAGCCATCCGTTGCTGGCCTCCCTGCTGCCCAGCGTGGTCCAGCCCAGGCTAGATGTCCAGCTGTTGCCTTCAGGTGTGTGCGTGACTTGCGGGATGAAACACCCGGAGAGCCAAATTCCAGGCTGCCTTGTGGGAAGCTGGGCAGCTCTGGAGCCGCTGTCCATTTGTTGGGAAGCATCCCTCTTGCTTCTTGGACTGTGGCAGAGCAACCGGCTGTGTGAGCGAAGGATGCCGGCTGCTCTGAGGGCAGCAGTGGCCATGCCGGACTGTGGCCTGCAGAGCCCTTCTGCTCATGGGCAGGAGGACCATAAAGGGTCGTTCTGGACTCTTGCTTATTATGGGATGCAAACTCCATTCTTTTTTCAATCCTTTCTCTAGCCCCTCCTACCATCCTGGACGGCTCGGTGGCTCAGACCCCACCTTCCCAACAGGAGACTGCTGGCGCTGTTCCTTATTACCCTCCGGCACCCTCCTCTGTGGGCCCGAGACCTGCCTTTTTCAGCCCCTATGAAAGCGAGCTGAACCCCACGTACGGGGGGTCAGCGGGCCTGCCTCCTCAAGGTCCCGAGCTGCAGCCCAACGAGGGGACCCAGCATGAAGCAGGTTTGGCTTGTTGGGGAACGGGTGGGGAGGAATCAGCCGGCAGACTCCTGATGGTGCAGCCTGGCTCTCGGCTTTAGAGAGCCTGCCTCAGACTGCAGCGCAACAGCAGGGGAGCACCGCAGAGCCTGCATTTGTTTTTTCCCTACAAAACCTCTAGGGCCTTGGTGGCGAACCTACGGCACGGGTGCCCCAGGTGGCACGCAGAGCCCTCTCTGTGGGCACGCGCGCCATCGCCCCACTCCTAGGCCTTCAGCTGGGTTTTATAAAACCTTTTCGCTTTAGGCCTCCGCCTCCGTGTGCAAAAAAAAAAAAAAGGTTCAATCGATTTCAACTTCTTGCAGGAAAAAAAAAAGATCTCGCCGCGTTGGAATTGATTGAACTTTTTAATCCCACCCAGTCTGCCGTGACCACGGCAGCCACGCCCACCCAATGGGCCACACCCACCCAAAGGGCCACGCCCACCCAGCACCCGGCGATACATAAGTGGATTTTGGGTTGCAGTTTGGGCACTCGGTCTCTCAAAGGTTCGCCGTCACTGATCTAAGGAATTGCAAGGTGGAGAGGAGGGGGAAAGGGGGAAAGAGATCTGTTAATTGCCTTTCCCACTTAAGCAGCATGTTTAGGATCCCATCCTCCTTGGGAAATTCAGCAGGGATGCTTAACTTCAGATTTTTTCCATTGCCCTTGGCTGCCCTTAGCGGCCCCCTCTAATTGCAGTCCCATCTCAGATAGATAATTATATAGGCGGACCTGCCCGCTTTGCATCGCCACGCCTTGGATCCAGGTCCCTGTCTCCCTTCCCGGAGCCTTTGAGAGAGGTGAAAGATTATGCCTCGAGTCAAATTAAGTTGGATGAAATTCTTCCTAAGGGACCTGCTGCTGGCCCTCTTGAGCATTGACCCTCCCTTCTTCTGGCGTTTCTGGCTTTCCAGGAACCAATTTCAGGCAAGCAGGCCACGGGTTGCCTCTGGAGAAGAAGCCAGGGGACTCTGAAATTGCACAGCTCCTAGACTGTAATGGAACTTTACCCATTTTTGTGACACGGGTCGGCCCTTTAAGGGGATTTGCAAGTAGATTTCAGCCCCCTTAGTTGCCAAGAGCCTTGGTGGAGCAGTGGGCTAATGCCTCCTTAAGTAACACCAGCTGCCTGCAATTAGTGCAGGTTCGAGTCCCACCAGGCTCAAGGTTGACTCAGCCTTCCATCCTTCCCAGGTAGGTAAAATGAGGACCCAGATTGTTGGGGGCAATTAAGCTGACTTTGTAATAATGCCGCTTGGGGTGTGTGTGAAAGCCCTAATAAGCAGATACATAGAATGAAGGCTACTGCTAAGCTTGTAAGCCGCCCTGAGTCTTCGGAGAAGGGCAGGATATAAATGGAATAAAAAAATAATAAATATATATATATATATTTGCCCTGGCTTTGTTTCTATGCTGCTCCTCATACAAGCCCATCACACTTTGACAGACACCGGTAGGAGCCGTGAAGGTTTTTATCCTGAAAATCTGGGGTAGCGAACAAATGGTATTCATCGCCAGAATATTGTCTGTTCTCTTTCAGGCAGCGTTTCTCAGGTCTGCAAGGGACTGCACCCCAGAAAGAAACAGAGAGTAGACAGATACATAAAAAGTAGATAGAAATGTTTCCACGTGGTTTTGGTTGGCCCAGTATTGACCTCCCCAACGTCAGGACCTGGAAGGGCGAGAAAGCAAACCATCAGCCTTCACTGTCAGCCCAGCAGGGATTCCCAGCGTATTTGCAGTTTTGCTTTCACTTCATGCCGGGGAAGCTAAGATAGAACCAGTTTTATTACAATTCCGCAAAACGTCCCAACTGAATTTTCCTTCAAATTCCAAGGAGAACGAGAATTTCCCCATACATCCCCCAGAGCAGTGCCCCCATAGCAACTTTAAGACGTACTTAAAGGAACTTAGCAAACTGGTTCCAAAGTTTTGATGGCTGGGCCCTGCCCTGCAGTCAACTGCCAAATTTTGGCTGCTTAACAACTGTGGCCTACTATTCTATTTCTATTTTTATTCCTTATTCTATCCTATCCTATTCGTTATTGTATTCTATTCTATTCTGCTCTGTTCTATTCTGTTCTATTCTATTCTATTTGTATTCTGTTCTACTCTATTCTATTTCTATTCATTTCTATTTTTATTCTATTCTACTATTCTATTTCTATTCATTTCTATTCTATTCTTCTATTATTCTGTTCTATTATTATTCTATTCTATTATTATTATTCTATTCTATTCTATTCTGATTATTGTTCCATTCTATTCTATTCTATTCTATTCTATTCTATTCTATTCTATTCTATTCTATTCTATTCTATTCTATTCTAATTTCTATTTCTATTTCTATTCTATTTCTATTCTACTATTCTATTTCTATTCATTTCTATTCTATTATTATTCTGTTCTATTATTCTATTCTATTCTATACGTTATTCTATTCTGTTCTGTTTTGTTCTGTTCTGTTACTTGCTCACAAGAAATGAAAGTCCAGAGGGTAGATGGGTTGATTTCAGATTTCCTCCTTAAATCCAGAGTAAAAGAAAGACACCCCCCACTCCCATAACTGGGGGGGCAATGACCTGTGATGCCATCCCCCTTCATAGACTGTTAAACCACCACTCCACCCCCACCCCGGCCCCTCGGAAGCTGGAACACCAAAGTCCCTTTTCCAAGAAAGACTAATAATCTATTAATTTCCTTTGATAGGTAAGTTTGGAATTGTTTATTAGCTGAAGCGCTTTAGCATAGCAGTAAGTGAGGAATCATTCCTTGATTCACACATGCATTCATAACCACTCATCTCACAGGCCCTCTTGGTTTGTGAGCAGCAAAGGCTTACTTCTTTGTCCTTCCTTCCTTCTTTCTCCTTTTGCACGACCACAGCGGTGGCTGACTCTCCCGTTTGGAAGGCGGTTCCCAAGTCCAGAGAGGAAGACTTCTATGGGAAGATGGCAGACATGGTATTGGCCTGTTTCTTTCTTTCTCTCTCTCTCTCTCTCTCTTTATTAACGACCTTCATTTTGCGGCCACCTGGTGTCTGAGCTCTTGTGGGAGGTTTCCAGGCCTGCCCTGCCTGCTCTGGCTTCATTTGGGCACCTTAGTTCCAGAACGCCAACTTTCTGAAGAGGTCCCTAGGGTGGCCTTTCTCTGAGCACTCCAGAAGTGGTCCGGGGCCCTCTTGGTCAGCCACCTCCTGCCTGCAAAGCTCTGCCAGTGGGGGCGATGGCCTCGAACCACCCACAGGCAGGGCCTCAGGCTGAAGGCAAGCGGATCCCGCATGTGAGTTCCCGGTTGTCTGCTTCTTCTTTTTTTTTCCTCCTCGCACCCCTGGGGTTTGAGCCAGGGGGACTTTTGCTGCCCACGTCTGTTGTTCTTGGCTGCTCGTTCAGGTGCTGACTTTGTCTCCGTCCAGGGCCCAGGCCGACGATCCCAATCGACTTCCCAGTGTTCTTCGGTCCACATGGTAGGCCCTGAAACTGACTTGTTGCCACTCCGTCTTTTTCTCCACGTGTGTGTGTGTGTGTGTGTGTGTGTGTGTGTGTAAATTGCTAACAAAGAATTAAGGGAGACTGATATGCATTTCAAACTTATTAGTTTTCATCGTTGCTCCTACACCTTTAGTTCTACACCTTTAGTTCTACGTTGCTCCTACACCTTTAGTTCTACCTTTAGTTCTACACCTTTAGTTCTACGTTGCTCCTACACCTTTAGTTCAACGCGGGGGGAAAACCCGCCACTTCTCATTTCCATTGCTCGTTGGCGCTTTTTCTTCCTCCTCCTCCTCCTCCTCCTCCTCCTCCTCTTCCTTCCTCCACCTTTACCGAAGACGTCCCTTCTTAAAGCCCAAACTGAACTCAGTCGTCTGTCACAACAGGGCCCAGGGCGGCGGTCTCGGACCACCTCGGAGTCCTCGGTGCATTCCATTGGCCGGGAGAGGCAGAATTCAGCCGCCAAGCAGCCGTCTCCGCCCCCAGCCTCCATCCCCGAGAGGGAGAAAAGCCCCAAAGATGCCAAGAAGGAGCTGGCGCCTCAAAAAGTGAGCCACAAATCTTAAAGCCAAACGGAAAGACTTCTGCCCCCCCTCCTCCTTCCTGGGTTGGCTTTGCCAACCTGGGTTAAACTTTCCGGAGGCTTCTCTCTCTCTCTCTCTCTCCTTCCCCCACTTCCTCCGTCAAACTTAAAAGTCAGAAATTGCTCTGGCATCTCGGGGTGGGGGGGGGGGGACATTGTATTAAAAGAAACGATGATTGCAATTTTTTCTTCTTCTTCAGAGCGGTGCCAACTGGCTTAGTTGGCTAATGGGGAAAACCAAAAACGAAGTTCATCTGCCTGATGATAAGAACAAGTCGGTGAGAAAGCCGTTCGCCCCGTACTGGCGTGCTCGGGCATTATTTTCTTCCTTTGAATATTAAATTCGCAAGTGTAGCGTTTGGCCTCGGGACCTCTAAAAGACAAACACATTTTTTTTTATTTTTCACGTTTTCAAATGGCACCAATTCCAGTCTCGGGGGTAAAAACACTTTTCGCGACTGGCAAAGAAAGTTGGGGAAAAACTCTTCTACAAAGAGGCAGATTTAGACATTGGCACGATGGTTTCTATCAGACGGACAGAAACGACTGACACATCCCAACGGAACCGCTTCAAAAGTTCTTGAGTGCGTCTAGCAGTGTGCGGGCAAGCATTATTGTGAACCAACACCACACCGAAGGTCAGCAGGTTCCGACCCTTGTTATGGATGGCTCGTCTGAGTTTTCGTAACGTTTCACAGTAGACTTCTGAACTGATGGTTGCACTACGCTCCACAAACTTCACTAGCAGCTACTCCTTCGGCCTCTTCACATTTGGCGGGATTTTCTATGGCACCCCTTCCACGGTGGTGTTGGTTGACGATAATGCTCGCCCACACACTGCTAGACACACCCAAGAATCTTTGAAGCAGTTCCGTTGGGATGTTTTTGATCTCACACACACACGCACACACCCAGAGCCCAGATTTGGCGCTGAGCGACAACTGCTAAGGGATTTGAAACCTTTATATTTGATTATTCTAACAATATCGAATGTGTTCAAATGGAAAACCCACATGCAGGTCTAGCTAGCTGAATCGCTCCTCTTGGAAAGCAGTGGGGGGGTCTTAACTTGCTTCGTGCTTCTTTATCCGTCTGCAGATTGTTTGGGATGAAAAGAAACAGCGTTGGATCAACCTGGATGAACCTGAAGAAGAAGTAATTGTTGTGGCCAGTTCAGAGATGAATATCCACATATCAAATGGGGAACTGAGATCGCATCACCACTGAGCATAACACACATCATGCTCCAAGTCCCTTTTTGTTCTACACAGACACACAAACACACACACACAGCACATTGTCAAGGGATGGAAAAGCAGCTGCATTCCTGGGAGGGTCTTCTTTCTTTGCTGTTCTAGCCTACTTGTTTTCTCCATCCCTTTGTCTCCCGTGCACCTGGCAAAGCCAACTAGTGGTTTGCTACAATCCAACACCAAACGTAAAGGAGGTTCCACAGAGAACCGTGTCGGGAAGGGGAAAGCTTTCACTTAAGAGATTTGAATTTCAAGGACTTTCCCCCCTCTCTTTCTCTTTTTAGAGCAAGCCCCCTCCGCCTCCCCCCACAGGATTTCCTCAGGCAGTTGTTCCCTCTGGATTAGCAGGACCCCCCAATGCTTCCGTCAACATGTTCTCCAGGAGAGCAGGTACCTTACGCAGTTGGAAAACCTACCCTGAATCGGAGAGGCGGGGGACGCCAGGGGTTGCCTGTGAATCCCTGGGTCCGTTGTCTGTCCACTCCCTGACTTGGCTGGTCCAGACAGCCGGCAACGAGGGAAGGTAGTGTTGGGTTTGAGGGCACCTCAAGAGGTGGCAGGAGTTGATGTGCTTTTATGGCAAGGGTCCCTTGGAATAAATGAGTAAATGCAACACAGCCTCACCACTTGCTCAGTCGTTAGATGGCAGCAGGGCAGCCTTTGCCAAATGACTGCAATGTGTTTGGCTTTTCGTATGTATCCCGTTAGGGACGCGGTGGCTCAGTGGGTTAGGACGCTGAGCTTGTCGATTAGAAGGTCGGCAGTTTGGCGGGTCGAATCCCGAGTGCCGCGTAGCAGAGTGAGCGCCTGTTACTCGTCCCAGCTTCTGCCAACCTAGCAGTTCGAAAGCACGTAAAAAATGCAAGTAGAAAAATAGGGACCACTACGGTGGGAAGGTAACAGCGTTCCGTGCGCCTTTGGCGTCTAGTCATGCCGGCCACATGATCACGGAGACGTCCTCGGATAAGCGCCGGCTCTTCGGCTTTGAAACGGAGATGAGCACCTGTCCCTAGAGTGGGAAACGACTAGCACGTGTGTGCGGGGCAACCTTTACCTTTACCTTTTATGTATCCCGTTAGCTCCCAAAGGCTAGGAACTCCCGCTCTGGGTCAAGTGTGAAAACAAAATGGATGCGTGCTGTAGGAGTTGTGGGCCGGTGGGAGAAAGCGGGATTCTGGCAACGGATGCTCCGGGGGCCTCTTGCTCATCCCCCCAGCTCCAGATGAGCTTTGTGGGTCTGACCGCAAGGTCTGCCTCGCCTTTCAATGCCCTCCAGGCGGGTTGGAAGAGAGTGTCAGATCCGTCCCAGCCTAAGACATTGAGAAAAGAAAGACCCTTAGTTCCATCCCTTTGGAAGGAAAGCTTCTTTTGCCACAGTTAAGCGGCAAAGGCAAAGCCAGATCTGGCTGTTCCCCTGCAAAGGTGCCATTTCCCCCTTTCTCCTGGCCCTCCCCTTTGGCCAGTCCGTCAGTGGCCAACCGTATTCCCCTTTGAAGTTTTCCACTCTGCTCCCAGGCCATGTGGCCTTGGTGCCGGGCTTGTTCTGGCTTGTTCTGGTGGTGGCGCAGTGGCAGGCTCCTCCTGCTGACTGCTGGCTACCTGCAGTTTGGCAGTTCGATTCTCACCGGCTCGAGGTTGACTCATCCTTCCATCCTTGGTAAAACGAGGATCTTGATCGCCCTCCTCGCTTAGAGAGGGCTGTAAATTTAATTTAATTAATTTAATAATTTAATTTGTATACCGCCCTTCTCCCGAAGGACTCAGGGCGGTGAACAGGGCAATACATAATAAAAACCAGGATACAAAAATTAAAGAGTAATTAAACTACAATGCCCGTAATAAATTAATATATATTAAAATTAAAACTGATTATAAAACCCAGCCCCAACCCATCAGACCAGGCCAGCTTGTTCAAAAAGAAAGGCTTTGAGATCATGCCGAAAGGAGCGAAGGTCGGGGGCCGTTCGGAGCTCAACCGGCAAGCGGTTCCAAAGGTCTGGCGCACCCACAGAGAACGCTCTCCCCCTGGGGGTCACCAATCGGCATTCTCTGACCGGTGGCACCCTGAGGACGCCCTCTATGTGGGAGCGCACTGGACGGAGGGAAGTTGACGCCGGCCGCAGGTGTTGCCGTAGGTAATCCGGACCCATGCCATGTAGGACTTTGTAAGTCATCACTAACACCTTGAACCTCACCTGGAGAGCAACCGGCAGCCAATGCAGCTCGCGGAGCAAAGGTGTAGCATGGGAGTATTGGGAAGCTACCAGCACACCTGGTAAAGCACCAGGTGAAGCGGTATTTGTGCTACTGCTGTTGCTGATGACACCTCTGGTTGTTGTCAGCGTCTCTCCCTCCCCCTTTTTTCTCTTTCCCCGTTCCCATGCCCCTGAGTCTTACTCCCCCAAATTCCTTCTCCCCTCCCTTTGCCATTTATGGCAGGATGTCAGTTAAGCGAAGAAGCCGAAGATGGCAGGCCTGACAGACAGGCTTCTTCTGGGAGGATTCCTGATAACTTGTGGGGGTGGGGGCCCCAACCAGCCACTGTGGAACTGCTGCATATTTTGGCTTCAAGGTCCAGGACTCCATTTCACCACCACCACCACCCCTTCCTCTCCAAGAAAAGCATTATTGATCATTTCCACGTGTGTGGACTTCATATCCCAGAATTCCACAGCCAGCGTGGCCGTTATTGAGAATTCTGGGAGTTGAGGTCCGCCCTGGACATGGCCAAAGACGGGAAGTGGCAGAAGAGCCAGCAATGGGCCCTTGCCATCCTGAATGCAGCGGGCAGGAAATTGGGCCCTTGTTCTCTGACGTGCTTCCTCTCCTCCTCCTCCTCAGTGTCTGGAGTAAGCTTTTTTTTCCTGCTTGTCTCTTCACAGCAGGAAGTAAAGCCCGCTACGTGGACATCCTGAACCCGAGCAAAGCCAAGTCCCCCGTTGCTGCTCCAGCTCCAGCTGACCTGTTTGCTCCCTTGGCCCCGATGCCCATCCCTGCCAACGTGTTCGTGCCCAACTCAGGTGAGCAAAAGCAGGTGAGAAGGCGGCCAGTGAAAGCCGCACTCCGCAGCCTGCTAGCCAGCCTGCCCGCCTTCCTTCCTGGCTGCTGTTTTTTCTGCTTTCCTTTCCAAGGAAGGGAAAGGGAGAAAGCTGTTGGCTGGTTTTAGTTGGACGGTTTTTGCAAGGAAAACAACATAAGACGGGAGAACTTAATGAGCTGGCGCAGGTTTTAGACAGACTGCCTGCCTCTTACTGAAGGGCTTAGATTACAAATGTTCTGTTTAGATGATTTGTGAAAATACGCTTCTTGAATTCTCAGTTTTCTGAAGAGTTGTGCTGAAACAACCTGCCTTTTTTTTTGGTGAAACACGGCCTTAAAAAGCCGTTTCGATGCCTTTCAGTTGTGAGAACAAATTTCCCCTAAAGCCAGCCAGAGATCACCAGTATGGGAGAGAACGCCCATTTCAAAACTGGGTTCCTTTTCCGTGGAAAACCCAACGCAGACACCTGGGACGGAAGGGGCCGAGAGCTTGTTCCTTTTTTAAAAAAAAAACAAAACCCTGTGACCTCTTCATACAGTTCCTGAAGAGCAGACGCTGCTGGAGGGCGGACTGGCTGAAGATCAGGTGGCACCAGGGAACGACACCAACCCTGAGTCAATTGGAGAAGTCCCAGTAAGTTGGAGTTGCACATGTTGTTTACTTTCAGAGTTGTGAGACCCCCAGCCTTTGCACGCAAGCAGCCGGGCTTCACAGGCCCCACTCAGAAGCCTCGGGGGCTAAGAATCCGGACCTTGGGTGTCAGTAAAAGTGTCAGAACCCACCTCAGCCCACATCTTAAGAAAGAAGGACTCTTGGAGACAAGGTTTTCCAAGCAGGAACTTTTATTAAGAAATAGGAGATAGCAGACATAATAGACAGGATCTGAGGAATCCCCTTGCAGATCGATATTTTTAAAAGTGTCTCCAAGCAAAACCCCACCCCACAGTTCATTCGGGCAGTTCCAGACCAGCCAATCTCCAGGTGGTAAATCCATCATGGGAGAGGAGAGATAACGGTCCGTTTGCAGCAGGATCATTTCCACCACCCCTCACACTTCATTCGGAGAAACAAACCTTATATTTCTCCCCACCCCCCACCCCCTTTTCTAGTTGCCCGTAAGTTGAGAGGGAATGCCTAGTAAGAAAGCAATTGGTTATATTGTGATGGATAGCAGACAGGTGGAATAAACAAAAGGTTACATTTCATGGAGGAAGTGAAAACAAGCCCGCATGCTTGTTCCCTCTCCCCCTTGGGAATGGCAGAATCCAGGGGAAGTTGAGATTTGGTTTTAGCACAGAGGAGATAGTTAGAAATGGATCCTGACAGAAAGACTGTTGGCTGGGCAGCAGGTTGTGCCTGGGTGAGGGAGGAGAGAACATCAAAAATGGGTGAAAGATATGTGAATGAGAAGAAACACACGCAGTAGTCCTTAACATACGACCACAGGGGACCAGAATTTCCGCTCTATGTCATGGAGGTCGTAAAGCGAGTCGTCACGGGGGTGAACCTAATGATGTGACCGTTTTCACCACAGTTATTAAACGAATCCAGTTTGCCCAGTTGATATGTTTTGGGCAGAAACTGGTGGGAGGGCCGCACATCACAATCAGGTCACCACAAGGCGCTGCAACCGGTTGTAAAGGCAAGCCAGTTGCCAAATGCCTAAACGGCAATCCCGGGACTGTGTGTGTGTGGTGGTGGTGGTAGGATAGGTGTAAAGGCAAGGACGGCCTGTGTATCGCTTTTCCCGAGACCGTCGTAATTTTGAACCCTAGTTAAACAGCCATGAATGAAAGCCTGTCTGTGTTAAGTATTGCACTGACCCCTCTCTGACCTTTCCTCCAGGATGGAGAGCCTTAACAAAAACACGAGTGCTCGTCCCAGTGCTTAGCCCTGGGATCATTTAAATTGCATCCTCCTGGGTCCTTGTGTCAATGCTGCAAACCTTGACATGTTTTTGCACCGACAATATAAGAGACAGCCTGTTATTTTTAATTGCTTCATTTGGGAGGGAGGAATCTACCCGGAAGTTGTGAGAAGATTGCAAAAAGCCGTGTACAGAATGGGAAGTGAAACCTCATATGTGAAACCAATTGGATAATGTGATTTATGACGTGTAGATAAGGGCGGGGATTGTGTGTGTGTTACGATGGGTTTGGGGGAGGAGATTTCAGATTTTGGCATCTCTCCACGAGTGCCGATGTTTCATCTCATTACTAAGACTTTTTTAGATAAATAATATGCCTGCAATCTGTTTGATTTGTCTCATTCATCGGAACCAGGACACGTTGCTCCGTTTCGACTGTTCATGGCTTCCTTCCCCCTTTTGCCTTTCAGTACTTAAATCCTGCTGCATTTCCACCTGGGCCTGAGCTTCTTGCACCGAATCTGGGGGATGCCCAGTCTGGAGAGGTAGGTCTCCCTTGCCAGGCTAGCTACTCTGAGCCTTTGTGCCCCCCCCCCCGGCCAGATCCTCCTAGGCCCACCTTTGCGACAGGAAATAACAGCAGGTAACAAGCTCAGGAGCTGAAAGGTCCTCGGAAGCAGGAAGAGCAGAATCGGAAGGAAGTAAATGTGCAGTAAGGTTTGGTCTGGCAATCTGTGTCTGGCAGCCGAAGTCACAGTTGCCTCTCCTGAAGAGGTTTTGCCCTGCTGAGGAGCTTTTGTTCCTCTGTCGGACATGGTTTGTGCATGAGTTTGAGTGCCACGAAAATGCTAAGCTGTTAAAATCCAACCCCAGGCCTTGAGTTGCATCTGAGATGTTTGTAACCCAGAAAGGGCCTTTTTTTAAAACAAAAAAAAAACAAAGCTAATTTGCATTTAGCAATATGTATCATTTAACCCTTGCCCCCCCTTTGATATGGACAAGAGTTTAGCTGAGAGTTGCAGGCGGAGGCTGGCATGGTGATTTTGATTCCCTTTTTTGTGTGTGTTGTGTGTCTTTGCTGTTTTGTAGCTTTCGCGCTCTAGTTCAACGAGTTCATTATCCCGTGAAGTCAGCCAGCATTTAAATCAGGTACCTTGGCTGGCCCTCCCCTTCTCTTTTCCTTTTCCCTCCCTCCCTCCCCACCCCAATCATATCTCCAACCTATCAAACTAACCCGTCACCCTAAAGATGAAGCCTTCCGGCCTTCAAAGCAGGGAAATGGAGTAGACTCACACAGCCGTGCCTACCTCTTTGTGAGCCAGCCTTCCTGGGGTGGGGAAGCAGGATTGCTTTTCCACAATGCAGGGTTCAGAGTCCAAGCCAAAAAAAAAAAGGGGGGCGGTGGCGGTCAAGAGTTGGGGTCTTGTCCAGCCAGCCTGGAATGGGATAGCAACTGAAAAACAAGTAGAAAAAGCAAAAGTGCTAAATCAGGCTGTGTGTTTCAGTGCAAATCCAGCCGTTGCCTTTATGTGTTGTGCGAACAGGGCCATTGGATTAAGCCAGAATATAGTTTATTCGCTTTATGTAGTATGAGTCTGGTTTAAGTGGGCTTTAAGTGGGCAAGGTTTAATGTCACTAGGACAGGGATGAGAAATGGGGCTTAGGAGCCACAGGAGGGTTAGGGTCAGTGACCTGTGATACCTCTGGAGGGATCTGGCTGAAGTGCTCACTTACAAAACGGGGGCCTTAAGGCCCCAAAAGCTGCTTTCTGGCTTCTTAACGCGCACCCCAAAGAAGGAAAGGTTTTGCCCCGGCTCACTCAAGGAGAGGGTTGTTTCCCAACTGAGAGCTGCCCACTCTGGCATAATTAACTTACAGAGAGGGCCAAATCTTTAGGCTGAGAAGGCTTTCAGTTCCGAATAGCACAGTCACATTAATTCCCCTAAAATACTTGCCTCTTTGAGCCAGAATTGATCTTAGCCTCTGCCTAACCACAGAATAGCCTTGGTGGAGCAGTGGGCTAATGCCTCCTTAAGTAACACCAGCCGCCTGCAATTAGTGCAGGTTCGCATCCCACCAGGCTCAAGGTTGACTCAGCCTTCCATCCTTCCGAGGTAGGTAAAATGAGGACCCAGATTGTTGGGGGCAATAAGCTGACTTTGTAATATTGCCGCTTGGGGGTGTGTATGAAAGCCCTAACAAACAGGCATATACATAGAATGAAGGCTACTGCTAAGCTTGTAAGCCGCCCTGAGTCTTCGGAGAAGGGCGGGATATAAATGTAATAAAAATAAAATAAAATAAAATAAAAAATATAAAATAAAATAAATTTGACGGATAGTTATCAACAGATCAACGGAACACCCGTGGGATCACCGCTTTCAGGACTCAAGCAGAGGATGTAATGCAACATCTGGAATCAATAGCACTCCCATACATGCTACCCCCCAAAATGCATCAGGTGTATAGACCACACCTTTAATAAAAAGGGACCAGTTAGAGAACACCCACAAAGCCATCAACAACATCTGCAAAAGAATCCCAATTCACAAGAGGTAGGGTGAAAATAATAACATGCTTCCCTCCCTGGATATTCTTATCAGTGCCTACTAGGATGGCAACGTAGAAACACAAGTGTACCAAAACACACACACACACCAACCAGGTGCTCCACTACCAAAGTAATAACACAACCTCCTAAAAGAGAAGCTGTGTAAGAACTCTGTTTAGATGAGCACAAACACACCGCAGCAATCCTGAAGGGGGGAAGGAGACAGATCATTTATACAACATCTTTCAACAAAATGGATATCCATGCAACTTCATCACATTCATAAAAAGAGCCCTGGTGGCTCGGTAAACAGCCAAGCCGAAGAACCTCTTAAGACCATCCCCACTAACATGGACAGCACAAGCCACTAGAACAGACATGTCAAACCTGTGACGTCATGTGATGTATCGGAACGTTTTCCCCATTGCCGGCAATGGGGTGGGCGCAGTTTCCTCATGACGTGGGCCAGCAGTTTGACACCCCTGCACTAGAACATAAACTGAGAGCAAACCCTGCTCCCTTCTAGCACTGATGAGGTTACCTACCATGTTTTCCTGAAAATAAGGCCAGGTCTTATTTGATTTGATTTGATTTTGCCTCCAAAAGAGGCACCAAATCTTATTTTCAGGGGAAGCCTTACATCACCTCCGGCACTGACAGCCCCACCCAGCCGGTCCACTTCTTCTGGGGCCAAAGTTCTGCAGCTGCATTCGGGCCTGCATTTTGCAGTTAGGTTTTTCCAGAAGGCCTAAGCAGCCGAGTACCGAGCTTGGTGCTTGGTTGCTGAGGTCCTGCAGAACTGAGCTATGGCTCGGTTCTCAGCTGCAGAGGCCTTCCGGAAAGGCCTGTGTCTGAAAAATGCAGGCCTGGCTGCAGAAGAGGCCTCAGAAGAAGTGAGCCAGCGAGGAGAGGCCTGACTGCAAGGTAAGTGGGTGAAGGGTGGGTGGGGCAGCTACACACACACACACACCGCCCTCGCTTGATTTTAAGGTGTGTGTCTCGTCCAAAACTAGGGCTTATTTTGGGGGTAGGGCTTATATTGGGCTCACCTCACCCCCCCAAAATCACGCTAGGGCTTATTGTTGGTGTAGGCCAGGGGTAGGCAACCTTGGCTCTTTTATGACTCGTGGACTTCAACTCCCAGAATTCCTGGGAGTTGAAGTCCACGAGTCATAAAAGAGGCAAGGTTGCCTACCCCTGGTGTAGGCCTTACTTTCGAGGAAACACGGTTTGGGTAATGAAACACCTGCAAGAAAACCCCCAAGCTCGGAGAGCACCAAGCACCCTCATTTCAACCCTGAGTTACGCTCATTTATCAGTACTATTGTGATGCAGCGGATACAGGGCTAGGATTCACGGGGAGTGCTTTGTGGGGGAATTGAAGACCGCTGTACCATTTTGTAAAACCAGCACTGGCAAGAAACAGCAGTTCTGTCAGCAGGGAGTTTGGGGAAGACCACCAAAAAGGACTTAAGGGGCCACTTGTGCCTTACAGATCAAACCGTTCGATAATCATACATCATGCTGTATATCATGTGACACAACATGACGGCTGTCTTCCAGTACTTGAATGCCTGTCACAAGGAAGTGGGGATTGACTCATTCTACAGAGAACCGGAGGGCATCATTAAAGAGGGATCCAAGCTAGAAGTAATAACCTGTCAGTGAGAACAATGACTCGGCTTGCCTCCCAGAATTGTGCGTGCTCCATTGCTGGAGGCTTTCAAGAACAGATTGGACAATCATTTGTCTAGAACAGGGGTCTGGCTGAGGAATTCTGGGAGTCGAAGTCCACAAGTCATAAAAGGGCCAGGTTTGAAGACCCCTGGACTAGAATGTCTAAGTCAGGGGTAGGCAAACTCGGCTCTTTTATGACTCGTGGACTTCAACTCCCAGAATTCCTGAGTCAGCTATGCTGAGGGGAAAGGGAGAGGTTTCCAAGCTGAGCCATGCTGGCTCAGGAATTCTGGGAGTTGAAGTCCACGAGTCATGAGGGGGCCATAGTTCCCCCATGCTGGCTCAGGAATTCTGGGAGTTGAAGTCCATGAGTCATAAAAGAGCCAAGGTTGCCTATCCCTGGTCTAGGACCCTCTCAGCCCTAGGATTCTATCCCAACTGCTTTATGGCATGAATGAGTAAAATCAACCGAACGGAAACTAGCAAACAGTGGGCCTAAATAAGCCTGAAAGACCCAAGGGCAGAGAGCCCTCATTTTTTGCTGGAAAATGCTCAGTGAACGTTTTCTGCCCCCTTTTGAAATCTCACCCACCCACACCCAAAAAAGAAAAAGTTTTGCTGAACGCGAAGCATGCCTTTTCCAGGTCTTGCAACATTCTTCTCCCTCACCTTAGACTCACATGCGGGCAGAAGCACTCCTGGTTGGGGGGGACACCCTTGATGCTGTGAGAAAATGATCCGACGTTTGACAACCGCTATTCCAGCTGGCATTCGGAGGCCAACCAAAATGCCTCGGTGCTCAGCTGGCTTTCTGCGAGTCAGGAATCTAAATGGATGGGAGCTCCTTGAAGCTCTTTGACGGAAACCTCAAAGCGGGTCCCGTTCAAGAACCTGTCAGGACCCACCACAAACCACGTCTTAGGAAGACAAAACTCTTGGAGTCAAATCTAGTCCAAAAAGAATCTTTACTATGACATGCTTGGTTGTAGGAATACAAGACAGGACTTAATATTATTCCACGAACTAAACCCTTATAAAGAGTTCCCAGTTTAACCCCCCCTTAGCCCCATTTGGTCAGTCCCCCATCATTTACCTCATATCATCCCTTTTGTGGGAAAAAGGAACTTAGGACCTTTTATGTTTATTGCTCTCTTCCGTGACACAAGCCAGATGCTAGCCCCCCCCCTTTTGTTTCCCCAGTTCAAAAGGCTTCTCTTTTCCTTTGAAATGCTTAATACCAGCTCAATACACATCCGTTCTCTCCTCTTCGGGAGAGGTAGAATCCACAGAATAATGCTTTAAACATACATTTATGAATATGATACAAATGGATTCTGACAGAACCGTTGGTCTTCCTTACAACAGGCTTTCTCAGCCTTGGCAATGCATGGACTAATCCCCAAATGGACCTGTGTGTCTTCAGAGTTGCCAAGGCTGTGAAAGCCTCTCTCTCTCTCTCCCGGATCCTGTCAGAAGGAACCAAGCGCTTCAATCTTTGTACACGTCCATCTTTGGGGCGCTCTCGGAAGCAACAAGGGGAGGTGGATGCACCCCAACCAGTTGGGCGTTCTTCGAGCACTTAGCACGGCTAACCTTTTTTCTGCTGCTCCTCTTGCACGTTTAGACTGCCGCCCCCCTTTTACCCCAAATCAGCCTTTTCAGGCCCGTGCATGTGCCTTTGTTCTGTGACACAGCCTGCACTGCTGCTCCCGTCGGTAACGCAGAAGCTTCCCTGGGAGTTGGGGGCAGGTGGGTTTTTCCTTCCTGTTCTGGCATTTGTGTGTGATACTCCGCTTGCGGCATTGTGGAATCCCTATCTGTCGACCATAGAAGGCAAGCTTGTTGGACTTTCTCTGGCATCTCGGGAATAGAAAACTGTCTCTTTGCTTTTGTTTAGGTGTCTTCTGGAGATCCCCCAAGTGGAGCGGTCCAGTTCTACAATCCATCTCAGTTTGCCCAGGTACAGTATTCTTCCTCCAATGTGAGTACCACAAAACTAGCCTTGTATGGACCCCTCCCACGTGCATATCCCTGGAGTGCTTTGCCATTTGCTCCAACTTGTATTTAATCCTTTGGGTGGGTTCAGGGTCCAAAAATTTTGCTTCGGTCGTGGATTTGCTAGGAACAGTCGTCCTTTTGAGCTTTGAGGATTGGAATTTGATTTGAAACAGAATTTGGAAGACCTTGGCTTTGCGTTAAAATACAACCTAGGAGGAGGAGGATTTCAAACAGTAGAAGTTGTGCCTGCGGGGTTCTTTTTGTTTCAAGCTGTGCAGTGACCACATTGATTGTAAAAAATAAAATGTCTTTTGTCTTTTCAGTCTGCCGCAGCTCCGGCTAGCTCACGACCTGGCAGGTTTGGGCAGAGAAAATACCCTACCTTAAAATAGCATCCATTTGGTCTCTCAGCTGGGCCAACGCACAAGAGTGCCATGGGGTGCCAGCGCCGTTTCTCAAATTGAGAATCAATCTGGGTTGCTCCCCCCGCAGAGACTGTGGCCGACGTTGA
>NC_139529.1:2685200-2885200 GCF_947247035.1 Vipera ursinii | reverse complement strand
GTCGTCTTGATTAGTTTCCATCTGTTGCTTCTTGTCCTGCCTTCTGGGGCTTTGGAGAATAGCTTGACTCCCTCTTCTTTAGGGCAGCCCCTCAACTGCTGGAAGGCTGCTATCGTGTCACCCCTAGTCCTTCTTGTCACTAGATCAGACGACATACCCAATTCCTGCAACCGTGCTTTGTCTGTTGTAGCCTCCCATCTCCTGAACATCTTTGTTGCTCTTTCTGCATTCATTCTGCGACCCTATCTGGACCTGGATGCCTTGCGTACAGTCACCCATGCACTTGTGACCTCTCGTCTTGACTACTGCAACGCTCTTTACATGGGGCTGCCCTTGAGAATCACTCGGAAGCTTCAGCTGGTGCAGAGTGCAGCTGCACGAGTGCTTTTGGGGGTCTCCCGATACTCCCATATTACACCTCTGCTCCGTGAGCTGCACTGGCTTCCAGTTGCCTTCTGGGTGAAATTCAAGGTGCTAGTGATGACATACAAAGCCCTACATGGCGTGGGTCCGGATTACCTACGGGAGCACCTACTGCCAGCGTCAACATCCCTCCGTCCTGGGCGCTCCCACAGAGAGGGCCTCCTCAGGGTGCCACCGGTCAGAGAATGTCGGCTGGTGACCCCCAGGGGGAGAGCATTCTTGGTGGGTGCGCCAATCCTTTGGAACCGCTTACCAGCTTATATCTATTCCAACAAGCCGGCCTGGCCTGATGGATTTGGGTTTTAAAATTTTCTCACTTTATTGCTTTATTGTATTCTTACTTTATTGCTCTGTACACCGCCCTGAGTCCTCCGGGAGAAGGGCGGTATATAAAACAAATAAATAAATAAACATCTTTCTATAGCATGGCAACCAAAACTGGATGCCATATTCCAAGTGTGATCTTACAAGGCATTACAAAGTGGTACTAACACTTCACGTGATCTTGATTCTATCCCTCTGTTAATGCAGTCCAGGACTGCGTTGGCTTTCTTGATGGCTGCAAGGACACGGCTGGCTCGTATTTAAATAGTTGTCCACTACTTAGGACTCCTGGATCACTCGCACAGTTTTTGTTACTGCTGTTGGACCAGGTTCCACCTATTCTATACCTGTGCATTCGATTTTACTAGCCTGAGTGTGTGAAACCTTACTTTTCTCACTATTGAATTTCATTTTGTTAGATGGGACCCAGTGTTTAAGTTTGTCAAGTGTCAGGTTTGTTGGTGTCATTGGAGATTTGATGAGTTCCCCGTCTAACTCCTCATCTAAATCGTTTATGAAGATATTGAAGGCTACTGGGCTTAATATCTGGGCTTGAATACTGGGCTTAAACTTTGGGGAACCCCACTGTATATTTCTCTGTATGTAGATAAAGTTCTATTAAGGACAATACACTGAGTTTGATTGATAAGCCACTTATGAATCCATTCTGGTGATGATGTCTGATTGTAACCTACCTTTTTTTATCTTACTAAGTGTTGTCAAGTGCCTTACTGAAGTCCAAGTAAATTACGCCCACAGCATTTCAGTCGCTAATTTAGTCCCTTTGTCAAACCATGCAATAAGGTTTGTCTGGCGTGATCTGTGTTTGACAAACCCATGTTGGCTTCAGGCTATACCAGGGGTCAGCAACCCCGGCTCTTTTATGACTTATGGACTTCAACTCCCAGAATTCCTGAGCCAGCTTGTCTGGCTCAGGAATTCTGAGAGTTGAAGTCCATGAGTCATAAAAGAGCCGAGGTTGCCTACCCCTGGGCTATACCCTTGCTTGCCTTTAGGTCAGGGGTAGGCAACCTCGGCTCTTTTATGACTCATGGACTTCAACTCCCAGAATTCCTGAGTCAACTATGCTGGCTCAGGAATTCTGGGAGTTGAAGTCCATGAGTCATAAAAGAGCCGAGGTTGCCTACCCCTGGCTTTAGGTGTTTGTTGCTTGATTATCTTTTCCAGCATTTTCCCAGGTATTGATGTCAGGTTGATTGGTCTGTAGTTTCCTGGATCCATTTCCCCCCCTCTTTTGAAGATGAAAATCATGTCAGCTCTTTCTCTAGACCTCTGGTAGTTCCATTACATCCATTACCCATTATGTTGTACGACTGCAACCGTAAATGTATTTTGCCGACTTTGATATCCCTGCCTTGACATCTGATACTTTGCTGGGTATAAAGTACAGATTTTTAAAGACTGTGTGTAAACTATTTAAGGGGTACCTTGCCTTTTCATCCTAAGCTAATTAATTGTGGGGTGAATAGTGTTCTTCCAGTTGAATCTACCCTCGTAATAATTTCCTACAATTCTGATTTCTTTCATAAACCTCTGATCTTTAAAATGGGAATGCCCCAACTAATACTAGGAGCATCTTTTGAGAGCAGATCCATTGGGTGATTTCAACATTTTGCAATTAAAACAGGAGGCTTGGCTGACCTCTGTCATTAACATTAATAGGGGCAGTGCGAAGTGCCACACCAACTTGGGTGACACTTTTAGGATTCCTTCCCTGACCATTTCCCCCCTCATATTCCTCCTCTTCAGGTTTTTCCTCACGGATGGAAACTTGGCCAGTGAGAAATAGTGATCCTTTTGTCTTCCTCGTAGTTGGTGCATCTAATGGATTCTCCTAGCAGACGATGGAGCATCTCTCAAGCGGTGGGCTCCAAACTCTGCAGCCCAAGCAGGACAGCTGCTCCGCCAGGAAAGAGGCAGGCAACAGCGGGGACCACCTCTCCAAGGACCCACAGGAAATGAAGCTCCCCTTTCCCAGTGATCCTTTCAGACTGCAGTTAGGAGGATCCCAAGGGCCAACTGGGCTCAGGTCATTTACTCCAAAGCCTCCCCGTAAAGCGAGGCTGGAGCGGACGTCGTCTCTGGATGAGCTGACCTGGCGGCAGAGGAGGAGCAGGAGGCCTTTCAGAATGAATCAAGAGAATTCGCTCGACTCAACTGAGGGGGGGTCCTCCGATGGGTCTTTCCAGGAAGACAGCCCCACCACGCAGGAAGCCGTCTCCAGTGGCAGCTGCCACCCCCCACACACACAGCCTCGGCACAACTTGCACCCGGGCTCCAAGATTCCCCCCATTGGCCAGAGCGGACTCAGCCTGTCAGCTTCGCCCAGGAACTTGCCCAAGGTCTCGGCCTCCCAGCCCCCACCTCCTCTGGAACTGGAAGGCTCCTTTCCTTCTCTGAGGACAAGTAATAGGATTGACCCAGATTGTGCGGAGTACAAGTTGGGCTCCCCGCGGGGTTTTCCGAGATCACGCAGCAGCTGGAGTGACACGCAGCTCCAGAGCCGTGGGATGGCTTGCGAACACTGCTTGACAGCCTCCGGCAAATCGACGTTCAGCCTGCTGGCCCCCATCCGGGTCACCGATGTGCGAAACAGGTACGTATCGTGGGGCCGATAGATCGTACGGACGTTGCCTTTGCAGTTCTTTTCAGAGACAAAATTATTCTTTGTTTAAGGAAATTGTAATGCAGAATGGGGAGGGGGGGGCTTCTGACATGGCGGCTTCAGCAGCAGCTTCCAGTAACAATCACGCTACGCTGTTGGGAAATCCCTGTCAGTTTTCAGAGGGTAACTTTTCGCTAAGAAGCTCTTGCTTATTTTCCTTTAGAGAATTTGTCTGTCTGTACATAGTGCAGATGCGGTGGCTCAGTGGGTTAGGACGCTGAGCTTGTCGATCAGATGGTCGGCAGTTTGGCGGGTCGAATCCCGAGTGCCGTGTAACAGAGTGAGTGCCTGTTACTTTTCCCAGCTTCTGCCAACCTAGCAGTTCGAAAGCACGTAAAAATGCAAGTAGAAAAATAGGGACCGCTACGGTGGGAAGGTAACGGCGTTCCGTGCACCTTTGGCGTCTAGTCATGCCGGCCACATGACCACGGAGACGTCCTCGGACAAGCGCTGGCTCTTCGGCTTTGAAACGGAGATGAGCACCATCCCCTAGAGTTGGAAACGACTAGCACGCATGTGCGGGGGAACCTTTACCTTTACCTTACATAGTGCTGCTTCCTGAATCTCACAGGGCTCTGCCCCACCTTCCCAGCCCCAAGTGCTTTGGCATAAAAAGAAGGATCTTTAGCTCACGTTCAGCCTTGGAGTTGCCAACAGAAGAACACGGTCGCCTGTGACGAGGAAACCCCTGCTGCTGTTTTGCATCATGTGCTCCAGGGGAAGATGCTGGTCCCTGTTTGTCAGGAATAACGGCACTTTTGAGTCCGGAGAAGGGAGAAATCCATTGTAAAAGGTGCCACTGACTGTGGGATTGACACTAGCCCTTCCCTGTCTCAAACTGAGGCAAAGTCCTAGAGAGGCTTCTGGATAAGAGGAGGGCATTTCAATGGCTGTTTTGCCCTTCAGGCTCCCAGGGGCATCCAGCCACCCCTGGTTGAGAGAGAAAGCCAGCAGAAATGAGCTGCGCATGTGTTGTAACTTGTTCCTCCTGGAATAATTCTGATGGCATCTCAGTGGGTTTTTTCTTGGTTTCCGCCCCCCCCCCTCGGTTCATTCCAGGCTTTGGGTAGGGAGAATGGGGGAAAGTATTGGGCTAGCTTGCACTGGTTGGGAGGGCCTTAACAAGTGCAAAGAGACCCAGTTTACTCTGGTGACAGTGTTTAATTACGGATAAATGATGGCTCTCTGCATGTGGGCAGTATGTTGTTCTAGCAAAATTCTTTTCTAGGTTTGTTCCCAAATCAGAAGGCTGTTCGTGATCTTGGAAGCCAACACAACTTCACACTTGGGTGTTTCTAAGAGCAGCCAAGACCACAAGCTCGATTGCCTTTTTTTTTTTTTTTTTTGCTTTTTCTCAAATCCCAGTTTCTTCCCCTCAGGATGCCACTACCAGGCACTGCATGCCAAAACAACTAGCTACAAAGACAGTTTTTTCCCCCCATGCCATCCCTCTGCTGAACAGTTAATTCCCACAGCACTGTCTTATGCCAAAGGCTTTTTACCCATGTAGCGAGACTATATTAACTATTATCTTTCTCGCTTTTTTCCTTTTACCTTCTCCTGTTGGTATCTTATGATTACATCACTTGTTATTTGTATCTACACTGAGAGCCTATGTACGGGAGACAAATTCCTGGTGTGTCCAATTACACTTCGCCAATAGAGAATGTTCTATTCCTCACAAGGGCAAGGACGGGCGTATCCTTTGTTTGGCAGCAACCTTGCCAGGGACGTCAAATGGGGAGAGAATGATTGGCCCCCAGTCGCCTAGCGAGCGTCATGATTTGAGCCTCATGTTTTGAGCTTGGTGTCAACGCTGCTAACATCGAATGTTCTTGCTTGACAAGAGATGAGGAAGCAGCCATTTCATGTGTTAAACTTGTGTATTGCTTTAAGAGATGGATTAAGGTTGGGAGGGGGGAAGAGAAGGATTGTACCTTCAAGGCCATCTGAAATTAAAGAAGGTAAGGCCTTGGCCGGTTTTCTAACGGAAGGGAAACGGATTCTTTAAATTAATTGGAGAATATGATTAATGACAAAGTTAGAAAGGTGGAGAATTGTGTTTCAATATATTGTGCAAGGGGGAGGAGATTTCAGATTCCAGCTTCCTTCGAGCAAGCATTTGCTGGTGTATTAGGCTGAATAAAGGACTTTTAAGGTAGACCATGGGTCGGCAACCCGCGGCTCCGGAGCCGCATGCGGCTTTTTGAGCCGTCTCTTGCGGCTCCCAGTCGCCCAGTGCGCGCGCACCTCTCCGAACGGGCGGAGGTACGCGCGCACCACTCCGAACGGGAGGTGCGCGCGCACCACTCCAAACGTTTGGAGAGCTGCGTGCACACCTCTCTCACACCTCCGCCCGAACACCCGTTTGGAGACCTGCTGGTGTTCGGGCGGAGGTGCGGTTTGGAGACCTGCTGGTGCCGGTTTAGAAAGCTGTTGCGGGCCGCGGCAGCTTTCTAAACTGGCACCAGCAGGTCTCCAAACCGCTGTTCGGGCGGAGCTGCGCGCGCACCTCCGCCCGAACACCCATGTTGAGACCTGCTGGTGTTCGAGCGGAGGTGCGGTTTGGAGACCTGCTGGTGCCGGTTTAGAACCGGCACCAGCAGGTCTCCGAACGGGTGTTTGGGTGGCAGTTTGGAGGTCCCGGGGGTGGCTCTGGCGACGCCCGGGCTGAATGCGACGCCGCAACCCAGCGCCCGTCACCACGGAGACCCATCGCCGCTGGCGTGCAGGTGCGTCCACATAAAAAAAAGTGGAACCGCGTGCATGTATCCACGCACGCGCAAAAAACATTTTGCGCATGCGCAAAACATTTTGTTTTATGCGCATGCGCGTGCGTGGATGCACGCGCGCGGCTCCCACTTTTTTTTATGTGTGATGGAACCGGTTCCCAGTGGCTGTTTTGCTTTTTCAGATTGCCGACCCCTGAGGTAGACAATGCCTCAGAGTCACTTGAAAAGCCCATACGTCGTCAGAAACTTGACACTTGGCCTCCCCGGTATTCTAATTGTTATGTCTCCCTGAACTGAAGAAGACCTCTGTCTGTCTGCCTTCCCCCACCCCCCACAGCCACCCATCACTCCAACGCCAGCTAAGCTTTTTTCAGGAGAGAACTTTGCCAAGGCTGTCATGAGACTTTGGGGCCCCATGCTAAGAAAGGCTTGGCTCTCCTCTTCCTCCTCTCTTAGGCAGTTGACTTCTAAGTCCTGATTTCAGTGTTGGTTGACTTTCCACAGGTAAGTCAAGCCCACAGGTTGGCAACGTGCGGCTCTGGAGCCACATGCAGCTCTTTCAGCCTTCTCTTGCTGCTCCCAGTCCTCTACCATTTCCAGAGAGAGAGAGAGAGACAGACACAGAGAGGCACTTGTGCTTCCCTTCTCTCTCTCTCTCTCTCTCTCTCTCTCTCTCTGTGTGTGTGTGTGTGTGTGTGTGTGTGTATGAAAAAGAGAGTGGCTGAGAAGCTTATTGGGCGGGGCTCCTGCCTTTGCTGAGTCTCCGCAGGAAGCAGCCGAAAGCAGGGCAGGAGAGCCAGCCCAATAAGAATGTGTGCCAGCTTGTCTGAGAACAGCGTGAAGCCAGCTTGCCAGGTGAGCAGAAGATCGGAGGGAGGGAGGGAGAGAGAGAGAAAGAGAGAGAACTCATGCACAGCATCCTCTATTAAACTCTTCAATCAAGCTTCCCCCCCACCTTGCGTGCGTGAGCGTGTGCACACATGGGCGCGGGTTTTGCGGCTCCCAGTGGTTTTTTCCCTCTGGGAAATGGGTCCAAGTGGCTCTTTGAGTGTTTAAGGTTGCCGACCCCTGGTCAAGCCTATAAGCCTAGACCATGGAGTATCCTGACGCAACAAAACAGAATGTCCTTTTCTACAGAAGCTACTTGGAAGGCAGCCTTCTTGCTAGTGGTGCCCTCCTGGGAGCAGAAGAGCTGAACCGGTATTTTCCTGATCGCACCATGGGCATCTTTGTAGCCACCTGGAACATGCAGGGCCAAAAGGTGAGGAAGTCAGGCTTCAACCTCCGTCTCTAATCACCAGGGTTTCCACTTGGAAAGTCCAGGAGGAAAAGGAAAGGCACGGTTCGGCAAGGCCCGAGGCTTCGGAGCTGCTTTGGAAGCGTCTTGCCCGGCAGACGCGGGATGAAGGATGAAGGGCGAGCCATATGCTCAGCTCAACTTGGCCTACAAAATTGCAGGTCAGGCTCACACAGGCTTTTCTCCCCAGAAAAGCGTTACTGCACACTCGCCCTTCGGCTCTAGGAGCCCTGCAGATATTTCCAGACAGCGTCATTATATGGTTCTAATTTTGCACGTAAAGTTCATATTTTAATGCAAACCGTTTGGGAGTGCGTTCAGTAAGGGTATGTGCGACTTGTCGGGACAAACCAGCAGCCTAGGATCCATAAATCCACTTGCAGCTCGTCCATCCCACATACAGAGTGTTTGGGTTCTGTTTTTGTTTTTTTAATCCCCTTCAGCTTTTCTTTTACAAACAAATTTTCTGGGAAATGTAATAAAAAGGTGGAAAGAAGCACCTAGGTCAGGGGTAGGCAACCTTGGCTCTTTTGTGACTCATGGACTTCAACCCCCAGAATTCCTGAGCCAGCCACGCTGATGGGAAAAGGAGAGGTTTCCAAGCTGAGCCATGCTGGCTGAAGAATTCTGGGAGTTGAAATCCATGAGTCATAAAAGGGCCAAGTTTGAAGACCCCTGGTCTGGATCCAAGCCCGCAGTTTCATCAAAATGTCCGACTGAGGAATTCTGGGAGTTGAAGTCCACGAGTCACAAAAGAGCCAAGGTTGCCTACCCCTGAGCTAGGTCAACCCAGCTTAGTGAAGGTGAGCTGTGGATGAGAAAAATGAAGAAAACAGGAGCCTCTCTTTGTGTGGTTTTGTTTTTGTTTGTTTGTTTTGCCACTTTATAGACGGAACTTGAAGTTGTCCTTGTTAGAATGCTTGTGTACCTGAAGCAAGTACTTGTTTGTGTGGCATTTCACAAGTAGCATGTTGGGATAGCAGCAGAAGCAGAGTCGCCTTAATCCTCCAAATAATGTGGATTAAATAATTTCCCGAACAGATCAGAAAATGGCACGTTTGTTCATTTGCTGGGTTCCAACCCAGGTGAGCGGAAAAGTATTTGCATCCTGCAGGCAAAAAAATGGATTTGATACCCTGCGTCATTTCTTGTTCTTCAGCTGGCAGCTAAGAGGCCTCAAATGAACCTGCAGAGCTCGTGGACAGTTGGAAAGGTCTTTTTTTCTTTTTTCCCCTTGCAGGAACTCCCTGAGGTGCTGGACGACTTCCTGTTGCCCTCTGACCCTGATTACGCCCAGGACATGTATGTGATAGGGGTCCAAGAAGGCTGTCCAGATAGGTATGGGAACAGAAGCAGCTTTGCAGCTAAGGGACCCTCCCCCCCAATCCATCCATCCATCTATCTTTTGTCCTACCTCCCGAGAATCACCACTGTTGTCATTCCATGTCAGCCTGTGCTCCCAGCAGCTGAGTCTGATGATTCTGAAGAGGAGGAGGAGGAGGGGTTTGGAGAGCCTTCGGTGTCAGAGGGAGGCTTTGATGCCCTGCAGGAGACTCAGCCTGGCCCCTCCAGTCGTGTTCCTCACGAGGCTCAGCTGTGTGAGGAGGAGGGGTCGGACTCAGAGGATTCACAGCTGAATCTGTTCAGAGACGCTAGAAGCAGAAGGCAATCCAGCAGAGCAGAGAAAATCAATGAGGCAACTCAGTGAGAGGAGGAGAAGGCAGTGAGAAGCCACGCCTTGGGACTGATAAGAAAAGGGGAAGGTGTGGGCGGGGCTGGTTGCTGAAGGCAACCATTTGGAGACATTCTAAGGGAATCCTGGTCTGTTTTTGCTAATCTGTTTGACTCTTGTTTGTTGACTCGTTTCATATTTTGAATCATTTATTGAAGGAAATATTCTGTTGCTTTTTTGTTTGAACTGTACATAAATTTGGGTTGGTTTTTTCCAGCCTATTGACTGTAAAAAGGAAAAAGGGGTTGTCCCTGACACACAAACAGGGCCAGTTGTAGGCTGGAACAGAACAACCACACAGTACAAGTAGGATCATTATATTGCACGGGTTAAGGCTGTCACAAGCCCTCTCTCCCTTTTGGCAATGAGGCAGAGCTTTCTGATAAAGCCAGGTGAGACGTCTTCTTAGGTGCAGGCCTCTTTTGGGGCCAGGCCGTAAGGGGTCCCTTGGCAACCTTGAGTCCCATCTTCTCCTTTCCTCTTCATTTGTCTACACTCTTCCGCGTGCGTGACCGGAGGCTGGCATCCAGGAGAAGAGTGAACGTGGGCAGTCGCTGCAAGGAATTGGGAGCTAAAGGGAGGGTCCCGAGCCCATGGGACGAGTGGGAATGAAGAGATCCGGGAAATCCTGGCTCCTCTTAATCAGCCCGATTGGCCAGAGCTCCTGTTTTGAGCCTGCATTGGGCCTGCTGACCTCAGAGTCGCTCCAGGACCAAGCGGCCGATTGCCTTTGCTTCCTTTCTGCAGGCGAGAGTGGGAGATTCGCCTGCAGGCCACGCTGGGCCCGCAGTATGTCATGTCTTACGCAGCTGCTCACGGCGTCCTTTACCTGTCCTTCTTCTTGCGGAGGGATCTCATCTGGTTTTGCTCAGGTATGCCTGGCCAGGGATAAATTTCGAGGGGCCTTTCAAGTCACTAAATGCCAGGGGATTATTGGTGAATCGCCAGACAGCGTGTTTTTTGTTTGGCGGGGAGAAAGCTGAACCAAAACGAGAGCTGTGTGCTCAGGAGATGGAACTGAACCCCATCATTGAATTGCCGCATTTTCACCCCTTCCGCCTTTTTTGTTTCATTTTGTTCTGTCCCTGTCCGATCTGTGCACTCTTGTGACAGGCTGTGCCGCTTCTCTCTTCCCACAGAGGTAGAATGCGCCACGGTGACAACCCGCATCGTGTCTCAGTTCAAAACCAAGGGTGCGCTAGGAATTTGCTTCACTTTCTTTGGCACGTCCTTCCTTTTCATCACTTCCCACTTTACCTGTGAGTATCTCCTCAAGCTCCGCTTGCGCCTGCATTGGAGCCAAAGTAGGTTTTTTCCACTCCCCCCAAAGCTCTGTAAACTGGTGCGCCAGCCGAGCTGCCTGCTTTGTGCTCTGTTCCCAACTGAATGCAAGTAAAGTAGATATGTGGAGTTATTGCAGAAGGTGAGGAAGCTGTGTCTACAAAGAAATGGACAACACCGGACACTCCTCCCCCTCTGTTCCTTCATCCCTAGACTTAAATCCAGTCGGAGAAGGGCAGGATATAAATGGGATTAAAATAAATCAATAAAATAAAAAATAATGTCAGGACCCTCCCCGATCCACGTCTTAGGGAAGAAGAACTCTTGGAGACAGGATAGTCCAAACAGGAATTTTTACTAAAACATGATTGACAAGTGGATAATCTAGACAGGATCTGGAAACTGTGTCGCAGACTGATACTTTTAAAGTGTCCCTGAGTAAAAACCCCTCCCCTCAGTCCATTTGGTCAGTCCCGGATCAATTAAGTTTCAGGTGTCAAAACCTTCCATGGGAAAAGGGATCTTCCATGCATTTACAACATTTGCTTCCTCCCCTTCAAATTCCAATCAGAGATACAAACCAGAATCTCTGCCTGCCCACCTTCTTTGTTCTTCTCAGTTCAAAGGTTTTCTTCCCTCATCTTTGTGATGGCCCCCAGGCAGGCTGAATAAACAACCTTGCATCTAATGGATAGGGATGGCCAATTAACATCTTCTCTTCCCCTCCTTGGGAATGGCAGAATCCAGTAAGGGGGTGAGATTTAGGTTTGCACAGAGAGGGAGTTAGGGATGGAATATAAACGGATTCTGACACATCCGCACCTGCCTTTTTGGAGCCTGCAATCATATAGCATCTACTGACCTGTGACGATTCTCAGGAAATTCTCCAGTATGACATTTGGAGATTTCTACCCCACCAGGTTGAACCCATACAGGTTTCCCTTCTCAAATAAATGAACACAACTGCTCAGGTGATGCACCTATAAACTCTTTCTCCCTCTCTTCCAAAGATAGTGCATGTAGAATAAAAGACACACCCGGAGGGTTGATGTAGGAGACACGTTGTGCTTTTGTAACTGAACAAGAGACCCGGTTTGGTGTTGTGGTTAAGGCACCCTGGTTCTAGTCCTGTCTTGGCACAAAGCAGGCCGGTCATTTTCTCTCGTGTCTAGAAAGGAGGGGGGGGGGGAAACCTTGCCGAAGAACTGCAGGGACTTGTCCAGGTAGTCTTTTAAGAATCGGACATGATTGAACAGAAAAAATAATAATAAAATTCACATTGATGAGGCTGTTTCCATTGAGAGTACAGATTTCACAGCAGTCCTGTTTCAGAGAAGGTGAGTGGGCAGAGGAAAGCTGCCAGCCTTGTTCACTCCCCAGCCTGAGGTCCACGATCTGCAACATTTGGCACCCTTAGAATTCCAGCTCCCCTCTCCTTCCCTTCCCCACTGTCTCCCAGCCAGGAGTTCTGGTCTTTCCCAGGAGGAAGTGGGGAAACGGGTCACTTGAAATCTCTGGATCATGGCCCGACAGCTGGGCTAACTACTGACCCTCAACTGGACTCGGTGGCCCTCATTCCTCTCCCCGATCTTCAGAATTCTGGCCTTGCGTTGGAGATTGTTCTAAAAGAATCTTGCCTGATTTTTAGTGGGACACTGATCCCGATCCTTGCCTTAGTCCGACTGAGAGCAGCAGGCCCTCCTCCTCCCATTTTGCAGAGCTTTGGCCCTTCTGAGGATTGAAGTCAGCACGGGGAGCGTTGTTCTCCTCTCCTTCAGCAGAGAGAGAGAAATCTCCCGAAGTCGTTTCCAGTGGAAAGTGCTGCTTTGAGTCTTTTTTTTCCCCCCACCGGAACCAGCCCTACGTGGCCTTCTTTTCTTTCAGCCGGAGATGGCAAAGTCAACGAGCGGGTTCTCGATTACAACAAAACCATCCAGGCTCTTTCGCTGCCCAGAAATATCCCGGATACCAACCCGTATCGATCCAGTCCCTGTGAGTAACTTGGCCCTGGGAAAGGCTTCCTTCCCTCTCTGTTCCTCGCATGCAGACGGACTTCTCTCTTTCAAATAAGCACCGCCATCGTGATGCAGCCAGAGGAAAGCTCTATTCTGGAAGGTCACCGATTTGGCCTCGGCCCCAAATGTCGGTCCCAGCGACAAAAATCAGACTTGGAGGGAACGGCAATTTTGAAATGTGTGGGCTTTAACCCCAGAATTCCCCAACCAGCAAGGCCGATGCTAAGAATTCTGGGAACTGAAATCCATGCATTTCAAAAGTTGCTGAGATTAGCACTAGATTACAGTTGCCGTGTGTCAAGAAATGGGATGAAGTCACCCAGAAATTCAGAATTGTAAGTGCAGCCATTTGTGTGGCGGCTGTTTGAAGTTAACAGCAGGACTGGAAAAAGCCGCTTGTGACCGTTGCAGCCTCCCCAGGGTCACGTGATCAAAATTCGGATGCGTGTCTTTATGAGGGTCGCAGCGTCCCGGGGATGTCACGCGGTCCCCCCTTTTGTGCCCTTCTGACCTGCAAAGCCAACGGGGGAGGCAGATTCACACGATAACCCTGCTGCTAACTTAACGGCTGCAGCGATTCGTGTAACCACCGTGGCAAAAACGGTTATAAAATCCACAAAAACCTGTCTGGTTTCACAAGGGAAATGTTGGGTTCAAAGGTGGTTCTAAGTCAAGGACTCTGTGTACGGGAATTCAGAGTTGAGACTCGAAACGGTTTGAGTTCCTCCGTTGGCAAGCTTTGAATGGAGTGACTTGCACCCTCGATTGAGCACACACACACACACCCGGCCCAACCCGGCTGTCCAGTAATTCTGCACAGGTGTTGGGGAAGACTTGGGCTAAATGCGTAGCCTCTTCTCCACTTTTCTTCCCCCCCCCCCCATCCTTTGCTTGGCCTTGCAGCGGACGTCACCACCCGCTTTGACAACGTCTTCTGGTTCGGAGACTTCAACTTCCGCCTGAACGAGAACCGGGAGGTGGTCGAGCAGATCCTCAGCCCTGGCCAGGAGCTGGACGTCCCACGGCTGCTGCAGCACGACCAACTGCTGGAGGAAATGCAGAGGGGTGAGCACCCCCTTCCCTTCCCCTGGGTTTTGGCAGGGACCGGCCCCACTCCCTTCCATCCCTGCAGTCTCTGCGCCTCAGCTCTTGCCTGCTCGGGGACCTTTGTGAGGGCCCTCTGAAGACACCCCCTCCCTCCCTCTCGAGAAGGCAACCTGTGCCCCATGCCCTCCGCAGCTCCTGCTTGGTTTCGGAGTGCAATTGAGAGAGTTGGTTTTGGCCTGTTAGTCCCTGATGACCTTCTCCAAACAGAATTATCCCAGCCACCTCAGCTGACCTGGGCAGAATCTCTTTTACGTGAAGGGCCATGAGGTCCAGACCTGTTGGGGGTCAAGCCTGCTCCTTCTCTTTTGGGAAGGTGCTAAAGAAAGAGCTCTTCCAAGGAGCATTTTGTCAGCTGATCCTGGGGGTTTCTCAGGGGTTTCTCCTCCTGTCTTTAAGGGATTACTAAGGGACACGGTGGCTCAGTGGGTTAGGACGCTGAGCTTGTCGATCCAACCCAGCACCCCCGTGGCTCGCTCTCAGTCTGGCTGGGAGGCTTTTGACTTAGATCGGTGTGGCCAAAGCCTTTCTCATGCAACTGTGGCTTAAGAACAGTATCCTCAGTTTGCCATTCGCTGCAGCCCGGCACGTAATGGCAGAGTGGCTGTATGTCTTGGGGCGCCCTTAAGGCTGGGACTTTGGGGTTCAGTCCTTTGACTTGCCTGATCCGCTCTTTGCACAGGTTCTATATTTAAGGGGTTCCAAGAGGCCCCCATCTTTTTCCGTCCTTCCTACAAGTTTGATGTTGGACAGGACACCTATGACACAACCTCCAAGCAGAGGACGCCTTCCTACACGGTAAGGGTTTGGTGGGGGGGGGGGGCAGCAAGAAAACAGGCATTCCCCCCCCCGGGAACCTCTCCAAGCAGAAAAGGGCACCCAAAAGCCAACCATTCTGTCCCCAATTCCCACAATTCCTACGACATACACAGCACCCTTTGGCCAAAAAGCTTGCCTGCACTGGCCTAGAGCAGGGGTGGGGAACCTTGGCTCTTTTATAACTCATGGACTTCAACGCCCAGAATTCCTCAGCCAGCATGGGGGAACTATGGCCCCCTTATGACTCGTGGACTTCAACTCCCAGAATTCCTCAGCCAGCATGGGGAACTATGGCCCCTTCATGACTCGCGGACTTCAACTCCCAGAATTCCTCAGCCAGCATGGGGAACTATGGCCCCTTCATGACTCGCGGACTTCAACTCCCAGAATTCCTGAGCCAGCATGGGGGAACTATGGCCCCCTCATGACTCGTGGACTTCAACTCCCAGAATTCCTGAGCCAGCATGGGGGAACTATGGCCCCCTCATGACTCGTGCACTTCAACTCCCAGAATTCCTCAGTCAGCATGGGGAAACTATGGCCCCTTCATGACTCGCGGACTTCAACTCCCAGAATTCCTGAGCCAGCATGGGGGAACTTTGGCCCCCTCATGACTCGTGCACTTCAACTCCCAGAATTCCTCAGCCAGCATGCGGGAACTATGGCCCCCTCATGACTTGTGGACTTCAACTCCCAGAATTCCTGAGCCAGCATGGGGGAACTATGGCCCCTTCATGACTTGTGGACTTCAACTCCCAGAATTCCTGAGCCAGCATGGGGGAACTATGGCCCCTTCATGACTTGTGGACTTCAACTCCCAGAATTCCTGAGCCAGCATGGGGGAACTATGGTGCCCTCATTACTCGTGGACTTCAACTCCTAGAATTCCTCAGCCAGAATGGGGGAACTATGACCCCCTCATGACTCGTGGACTTCAACTCCCATAATTCCTCAGTCAGCATGGAAACCTCTCCATTTCTCCTCAGCATGGCTGGCTCAGGAATTCTGGGAGTTGAAATCCACAAGTCATAAAAGAGCCAAGGTTGCCTACCCCTGTCCTATAGTAATAGTGGAGGATGAGACTGAGGGAGCTGGGTCTGTCTAGCCCAGGGGTAGGCAACCTTGGCTCTTTTATGATTCATAGACTTCAACTCCCAGAATTCCTGAGCCAGCATGGAGGAACTATGGCCCCCTCATTTATTTACTTATTTTATTTATTTAATTAGTTTTCTATACCACCCTATTCCAGAAGAACTCAGGGGGGTTTACAGGCAATATTTAAAAGACAATATAAAATTAAGATAAAAAATAGAATGAAAAAGAATTAAATTAATTAATAGCCCAACGATAAAAAAATGTTAAAAACTTGAAACTAAAGAAACCCCTCAGGCCAGGCCAGATGGATCGAAAAGCCAGGTTTTCAGGTCCCGGCGAAACGAGCGCAGGTCGGGGGCAGTCCAGAGTTCATGACTCGTGGACTTCAACTCCCAGAATTCCTGAGCCAGCATGGAGGAACTATGACCCCCTCATGACTCGTGGACTTCAACTCCCAGAATTCCTCAGCCAGCATGGGGGAACTATGGCCCCCTCATGACTCATGGACTTCAACTCCCAGAATTCCTCAGCCAGCATGGGGAACTATGGCCCCCTCATGACTCGTGGACTTCCAGAATTCCTCAGTCAGCATGGAAACCTCTCCATTTCCGCTCAGCATGGCTGGCTCAGGAATTCTGGGAGTGGAAGTCCAGGAGTCATAAAAGAGCCAAGGTTGCCTACCCCCGGCCTAGAGGCTTTGGATAAAGGCAACATAAATCTGCCTGGCAAGAACAAAGGTAAATGATACAAGGATGACTTAGCTGGGTTCCTTTTTCCTTAGGTAAGAGCTGGTTTTGTCCAGTGGTTAGAAGCACCGGGCAAGAAAGGGGGGAAACTCTTGAGTTTATTCACTTAACGTTCTTGCCACCCATCTCCCCTACAGAGCGACTAGTTCCGCCTTCTGAAGCACACGGACCCATCCGTGAAGCCACTAGAGGCCTTCCCTTGTTTTGCCTCTTCAAGACTCCCCAGCGCTCCTTGAGCATTGTGCTCCTCTTTTGTGCGTGGTTCCCTCCCTGGAAGCTTCCTGGAAAGGCCCAGTTCCCTCTCTTTGCCCGCCTGAAGCTTGCATAATGCTCAGTTGCCAGGGGCAGGAAAGAAACATGAGAACGGAAGCTCACCCAGCTTACAAACTATAAAAGGAAGATCTCGGAGCCCTTTCCCCAAACTCAAGTCCAGGGCGGCTCCAGGCCCAAGGCCTTGTGGGCAGTGGTGGGATTTAAATAATTTAACAAGGGGCTCTGTTCGTCATCACCGGCGCGACGCACCTTGCACATCTGTCATCGCATTGCTATCACTGGCGCGTCGCGCACTGCAGACATCATCCCCAGCGCCACGTGCATTGCACTGATGTCATCAGCGGCGCCACACACCTCGCGGTGTCGCCACCAGCCCAACAGATTTATCATAACCAGTTCGCCGAACTCAAACCAAAAGCTAGGTATCGGTTCTGCGACAGTGGCCTGTCGCAGCTCCTGGAAGGTTGTATCTGGGCCAGAGATCTAGGGCCGGAGCAAAAGAGCCGCTCTGCTCATCTTTTTCTCTTTTCAGGACCGGGTCATCTATCGCAGCCGCCACCAGCATGAAATCCATGCCGTGAAGTACTCGGCCTGCTTTGGGATCAAAACGTCCGATCACCGCCCTGTCTACGGGTTGTTCCGTGTCAAAGTGAGGCCCGGGAGGGACAAGTGAGTAGGAATGCCATCCGGAGCCACCGCAGGTGGTGCCTTTGAAAAGGCTTCATTCTGAGGCCTCCCCACGTTCCTGCAGACACACTTGCATTGCAACACCTGGCTCCGAGTTGTGACTTTAAGAGACCCAGGCGATGAAGCCAGAGGGCAGGGCCGGAACCCGGAGCCGAGAAGGAATGAGGCTTTGGCTCTGCATCGGGATAAAACAGTGCCTGTCAGAACTAGCCGTGAGAAGGCAGAGGGGCATCGGTCACCCCACGCCTGGACTGAACTGCCTTTAATCCTAACAGCTGAAACTGGGGTTCAGTGACCGACAGGGATATAAAACCCACCAGGCGGTTGGGTGGTTCTGCTAACCTCTACTTAAAAGAATACGCTGCTCCGTCTTTGGAACCGTTCTTAACTATTCAAAATCTCACGGAGTAGCCAAGATCTTATACGGTCTTGTGATCTTTTTTTTTTTTTAAAGGCACACTTTTGTTTTTGGCATCTGTGCACGGTGGTCCACATGGTGTGAAAAGGTTACTGACCCAACCAAGGGGGCGGGGGAATCTAATCTAATTACTGCTAGTGTTTCCTGGCCGTGGAAAGATGAAACGAGGGAAAACCAGGATGCCCAGTTCTTGGAACGGGTCCCACAGGGTGTAAAACAATATAGCGCACATATATATATGTAAGTTTTGACAAGCCGGTTTGTGCTTTGTCCCATTCACCTACAGCATCCCGCTGGCTGCAGGCCTATTTGACCGAGAACTTTATTTGACTGGCATAAAGAGACGGATCAGAAGGCAACTTCAGAAAAAACAAGCTCTCAAAAACCAGAAATCCAGCGCTATCTGTTCTGTTTCCTGACCAAAGGCACCCAAGACTTCCGGGCCAAGCGAAAGGAAGCGCGGACGAGGCCTCCTTCAGCTCGTTCGGCGTAAACCAGGCTGGAAGGGCGTCAGCAAGACCCACAAAAGCGAAGAAGGCTGGAAATGGCTGGGGGGGGCGTGTAGGGGCGGCTCACGGATCGGATCCAGATTTTATCAAGCGCGTAGCCTCTTCCTGCTCAAGAAGCTGCTGTTCCCGTGTCCTGTTCCTCGAGGAGGATCCTGGAATAAACCCTGCAGGGTGTTGGCATTGTCAGCGTTACACCAGCCACAAACATTGCTCGGGCTGGGAAGCTATTTCTGAGGACCATCTTGGGAACACATTCTAAGCCTTTAGCTAGGAAGTGAATTGCGCACCCAGCCTAGTTTGGGCCCCCCCAAAGTCAACATTTTTCCTAAGAATTCTAGAAAGGTCCCTGGAATGCCAGAGGGGCGAGGGAAGACTCGGAAAGTCCCAGCCTGAGGAGGTCACAGGGTGCGTTTCTTACCTTCAGTGAAGACAAGCCGCCACCTGCCATTAACTAAGAGAAAGTGGAAACCGATTCCACTCAATACAGGGCCTCGAGTGGCGGCAAAAACCAGTATTTTCGATAGCAAGGGCCAATTTTAGCCGCTGCCGGTGGGTGGTAAGTAGCTACGCTTTCCCCTCCTCAGGTTTAGTCATCATTTTCCTGGATTGCGCTTGGGTTCAGAATTCCTTGAAATAAAAGGACGATGCAGAACCTAAGAAATGCGTTTCTAGTGCAGCCATGGCAAACCTTTAAGAGACTGAGTGCCCAAACCACAACCCAAAACCCACTTATCGCAAAGTGCCAGGGCCACATAAGCATTGTGGTGCCCTTAGCAGGAGCATGGCCCAAAAAGGGCGTGGCTGCGGTTGTCACGACAGACTGGGTGGGCGTGGCTGGGGTGGGCACTGCCACCTCAATGTTGCTCATGGGCCGGGCAGGGTTGGGGGAGATCCAGGGGGTCTCTGGTGGGTGGGATGGTGGGCAGGCCTAGCATAGATGGGGGGAGGCACGCAATCCTAGCCGGGACTGGGGAGCCATGGCGCCAATGGGGATCCAGCCTTCCATGCTCAGGGTGGCCTTGCTGGGTGTGGGCGTGCTTACCACCTCTACTAGGGCTTGCTAGCCAGCCTCTTCTCCTTTGTGTTGGGTGGGGCTGCCGCTACGGGCGGCAGCCCAATGGACCTGCACAAGCTGCTGGCAGCAGTGGCGCGCGTGCCCACAGAGAGGGCTCTGAGTGCCACCTCTGGCATGTGTGCCGTAGGTTCACCACCACTGCTGTAGTGCATCAACCGATCTACTCTGTATTCCCTACCTAGAGCTTAGCTTAAAATCTCATCAAAGGAATTCCAGTATTTTCAATGGGTAATACCACTTTTCTCTTTCCCTCTGTGCGGGAATTAAGCATTAATTACAAGATTCAGAATGTGCATGTATAACGTGTACAGCTGCTTGCAAGCGCTGGATTGTGGCAGGAGGGCTGTGCCCCAGAGCATCCCTCCAGCCTGCAATGTGGCAACTCCATGAAAGATATCTGGGGTGGATTCCTTGCCAAGCAAACCCCAGCAGAGCAAATTCATGGCGAATTCCAGCTATAGTAAATGGGCCCAAGATTCCCTTGGGACCAGAGGGGGCCGACTGACGGCAGCCATGAATCGGCCATCCTGCTGCAGAGGACAAGGAGGCTGGCAAAGAATCACTCGAGGAAAGAGGAAGATAACTGGCTATTTATTCAGCTGATACTTCAGGCTATTTTCAAGCAGTCCTCTCCTCCCTCTGCAATTAGACCAGGATCCTTTCCTCTCAACAGAAATTCCTTGACGCATTGGAAAAAGGAGGATTTTGTCAGCCAGCAGAGCATGAGAGAACAGGTTCTCACCAGGTGTGTGTGTGTGGGGGGAAGAAAACATGAAGTGCACAAGAAGTGGACCAATCAGTGCCTCATAAGCGGTTTTTAGAGCAAGGGTTGCCAACCTTTCTGGGTTGGTGGCCCGGTGGGAAAGGGAGGGGCAGGCACCTTTATGCGCGCACGCGCACACAAATGTAGCTCCACGCGCATGCACGCTCCACAAATGGGGCTGCTAGCACTGGTGCGAGGCTCGCATCGTGCCAGCAACTCAGAGCTTGGCTAGCGCCGGCGCAAGCACAAGAAACAAGCACGCACACACACGCACATGCACTGGCCAGCCACTCACGCAGCCCAGTGGCCAAGAGGCCAGGCCATAGCCTGGTAGTGGGCCGTGGCCCATAGGTTGGGGACCTCTGTTCTAGAGCATTACAGGCAGTTCGTCCTAAGATGGTTCAAATTAATGAGGGCCTCCCTAAACAGTTATCGCCTAAGTTTGAATGAATGACCTCCAGCCACATCACTGCCATTTGAGCATTTGGCAACCTGCTCCCATTTAAAACCAGTTGCAGTATCCCAGTCATGGCTGATTTGTGACTCTTTTGCCAGTTTCTGGCAAAAATAGCATTGGTTTAAGCTGGGTTCACACTTGGGACTGTGGTGACTTACTACTGCTATAAAGGTGGTTGTAAAGTCAGGTCCAGTCACAAGATGTCTCAATTTATGACAACTTACGACAGATTCTGGTTCCAACTGTGGTCCTAAGTCAAAGACTCCCTATGACGGGTGTCAAACTGCCAGCCAGACACGTCATCCGGAAGCCGCGCCCACCCCATTGCCAGCAATGGCAAAACTGTCCCAATACATTGTGTGACATCATGTGACGTCGCTTGTTTGACATGTCTATGAGAAAAGTTCTCATCTTGGGTCAAGAGTAACAAAAAAAGGCACCTGAAAAATGTTATTGCAACTAAAAACCCGATGTAGATTGTGAATAAATCTCCCAATCTTAAGATTCAGTTTTGTTGCTACCAATTGAAAATACCATTGATTTACCACTCGTAGTTTAAACTTAAATTTTGGAAACAAAGGTCAACATACCACAGTGTAGCACCCTCATTAACTCTTTTTATCTGTATTCTTCGCCATGGAGCAGGCTCAGACTTATTGTCCCTTAATTCAAGACAAATCAATGAGGACAGGAATTTGAAATACCAAAATAGTAATCGGATTCGTAGGAGCAGCTCTCTTCAACCGTCCGGCCTCCTCGTTTAGTTTGAGTCTCACAAAATAAGTTATTTTAAAGCTGAACAGAATTTGAACAGACGTGGAAACTGCTCTGGCAACCCCCTTCCTCTGATGCCCCCTGTGCGTGCCAAGCTGCCCTCCTGGCAGAGAAGGAAGCACATGGCAAGCAATGGGTCGTCTCGGCCAAACCCCTCGGTGGGGCAGCCGCAACCTTAACGGAACAGCCGGTACACCCTGGGAAGACGCCCGTCCTTGCTGGCAAGGGCGGCCTGGAGGTGCTCGTAGCTGGGCAGCTCCCGCAGGTCCCCCAGGGCAGCCACCGCCGGCTTCTTCCGCAGCATCTTCGTCGCCACCCGCCTGATGTCACTTGCGCTCACTCTGTCTGCGCAGGAGGGAAAGAGAGGCAACCACAGCATCAGTTTGTGCGGCTCCCACACAAGGCTGCTGCTCCACCACAACATGGGCCACCGCCCCACCTGGCCCACGTTCCCTCAGAATCCGCAGAGAACGGGCCCAGAGACCCAAGAGGAGCAGAGGGAGAGAGCGCCCAAGGGGGAGGCCTCCGGCTAGGGAGGGCAGTAAAATGCCACAAGGGCCCTCGGGCTGCAGAGCAAGGGAGGGGCTCGCTTCGCCAGCAGACTCAGAAATCAAGGACCCCTCCCAGAATTTTCTCCCCAAGTGGGGAGGCTCCGTCGAGCTGCAGCTCAGGAAGCTGAGGCTTTCGCTTACCGATCAGGACACAGAGCTCCTCCGGCAGCTTCCTCCCACCCGTGGCCAAGACCTGCCTCCCGACATCCTCAAAAATGACCGGCCGAGACTCCAGGTTCATCATCAGCATGGAGCGCAACTGGGTCTTGGCCCGCTCCAGTTCCACCTACAGGGAGGGGAGGCAGCAGAGCCACTCCAGCCTCTGAAAGAGGGCTCTGCTCCGAGCCCAAGGCCCCGACATAAACCCTCCTCCCCAACTTCTTACCTCGCCCAGCGTTCCAGCCATTAACACAAATTCCCGCGTAATGATTTCCACCATTTCACGGACCTGCAATCGAGGAGACGCGGAGGAGCCGAGCGTGACAACCGATTCCATCCAAGGCCTCTCCCTTCCTCAAGGGTGGAGAGCTTCGGAGGAGACTTCTGGGGTGAGGGCAGGCAAGGCGGCCTTCTGCTCGCCAGGCCAGGCAAGGGGGCACTGGGGACTGCTGCTCCCTCGCCTGCTGGCCTGGTAGAGGTAGCCCAACCTCCTGGCAGGTGAGGAATCCATTCCGAGGACCAGCTCACCTGTCTGGGATCTGCGCTGGCGTGAATACACAGGAGGCCGGTGTCCTCGTAGCTGTGGTGGTAGGAGGTGGCGTTGTACATCCAGTGGTGCCTGGGAGAGAGCGGCAGAGAAGGGGACGGGTGAACATCAGCGGCCTTGTAGGGTTCTCCAAGAGCAGTGGTAGGCAACCTTGGCACTTTTATGACTCGTGGACTTCAACTCCCAGAATTCCTGAGCCTGCCACGCCAAGGGGAAAGGGAGAGGTTTCCAAGCTGAGCCATGCTGGCTCAGGAATTCTGGGAGTTGAAGTCCATGAGTCATGAGGAGGCCATAGTTCCCTCATGCTGGCTCAGGAATTCTGGGAGTTGAGGTCCACAAGTCAAAAAAGAGCCAAGGTTGCCTACTCCTGCCCAACTGCCTCTTGCAACTGTAGGCCCTGCTCAAGAGCCGGACAACATGTCCCATCAGCCCCAGCCACCGGTTGGCCCAAGGAAGGCGACTATGACACAGAAAGAGAAGTATCGGCCGGTCGGAATTCCTGAAGAATTCTGCTAAACTCGCAGATAACATTCCCGGGAGAAGCAAAAGCTGACTGGGGACAACCCAGATCAGGACTGCGCAGCAATTCAGCGTGTTGTGCAAACCCGTCTGCTTATCTCAGGCTACAATCAATTCTGTGCTTGCAGCAGGAGCAGGAGCTCTATCACTGCTGGATTAGCAAAACTGAAACAATAACACCCCACAATTAAAGCTAATTAGGATTTAGCACCATGTATAAACCGGCTACTTTTCTGGCCCTTCAGACAGTCCCCCCTCCAACTTCCCAATGGAAGGTCAGCACCCTCCCCGCCCCCAGGCTCTGGCCCAGCTTGGCTCCGCTCCTGGCTCTTAGCAGCGAAGCCTTCCGGCTCCTTCAGGGAAGGCAGAGAGACGTACCGGTTGAGGACGTTGAGATACAGCCGCGTGAACATGCCTTTGCCGGGGCCTCCAGCCGAGAAAGACCCCCCGCCCCCCATCATCATGTTCAGGACAGCGAAGGGGATGAAGTCTTCCTCCTGGGGCAGAGAAGCCAAACCGGAAGGTCACTCGGACGTCCAAGCAAAAGGGCCGCCCCAGCTAGAAGTGGACACTTACCAGGAAGGAGCAGCTTTCCAGTCCAATCATGACGTGCGCCAACTCTGGGATGGGGGTCGGCCCTAAACTCACGTCGGACATGTCCTTCTCGAGCTGCAGAGAGAGGGAGAGAGGCCCCGTGGGAATTTGTGCGCCTAGTGATTGGCCCTAGAGCAGGGCTTTTTAACCTTTTCACCGATTGTGCCACTTTTAGGATATGCCAACATCCGAGTACCACCAGTCGCCTAGCAAGGGGTCAAAACCTTGATGACCCCCCTCAAAAAAGAAAAAAAGTGATGAAGTACAGGTAGTCCTCGACTTACAATAGTTCATTTAGTGACTGTTTGAAGTTACAATGGCACTGGAGCCTGGCGATGATCCTGGCGCTTCCGCTGAGCCCCGACAGCCCTGCAGCTCCAGCCGTCTCTCGCTTAGGTTTGTGCGGTGCTGCCACCGGTTCCACTCGTTCCCCTCCCCCACTACCACTTCTCTAGGATAGTCGCGTACCACCTGCCAGGTGCCAATGTACCACCGGTGGTACCCGCACCACTGGTTGAAAAGCCCTGATCTAATGTTCTTTTTACCTTCAGCTTTTGAAAGTGTGCCTTCCTTTTACTGCTTTTAATGCTTGCTTATTTTTATAGTTGTGAGCGGCTCTTTATGTTCCATTTTGAAAGAGGCACAGAATCCTCGACTTATGACCGTAATGGAGCCTGACTCAAAACTACGGCGCTGGCTTTCCCCTGATGTCCGGGAAGGGAACAGCTGCCTGCTGAAAGAGGTCTGAGCTTCCTCCCACCAGCCGAGCACGGCATTGCCTCCTCTTTCCAGCCTTCAGAAGCGCTGCAAATCCGCTCTTTCTGGAGTTTCCCCCTCCTTCAAAAGACCTTGATGATGTTCAGATATTTTGGATCAACATCCATAATTCCCAGCCTTCATGGTCAAAGGAAATACAGTAACTGGCTACATTCTACACGTACTGCACATCCTTCCGATCTTTTTTTTCCACTTTAACTTTCTTCTAGCTGCTCTGAGAACCAGTTTAAGGCAAACCCTCCATTTTACATCATAATAAATCACTTTATGTAACCGAGAGATGCAAAGAACATTTTGCTTCCCAACCTGCCAATATTTTTTTTGTAATCCCATTTATATCCCGCCCTTCTCCGAAGACTCAGGGCAGCTTACAATCTAAAGCACAAATCAATGCGCTTAGCAATAGACTCCTGGCTGTCTCCCTTTCCTCACCTTGAGGATCCCGCCAGTGTATTGGGCAACTGACTTGTCCACCTCCTCGGCTTTCCCACTTCCCCACGCCGGAACGGTTCCCACGAAGTACTTCCGAGCACAGTCCACAAGCTGCTGGTGTTCAATTCCCACTCCAGCCAACACCATCCGGTCGGGTGTGTAGTAATTCCTCAGGTACGAGTGGAGGACCGTCCTGTCGATTTTCTCGATGTTCTCTGCCGGACAGAACCTGTTCAATCCCACAGTGTTTTCCCTGTAAGCTGCCTGTGGGAAGGGCAAACCCAAATGATTTTCAGAAAAGAAGGCAATGACCAAACAGATATTTGACCAGACTTTCTTGCTTTAGGATTGCTGTTGGCCACTGGCACCAAGAAGAGCCCAAGTGAGCACAAGGGAGAGAAAGCTCCGTATCTAAGAAAATAACAGCCTCTCCTAAAGAGTGCAATGGATTAAACAGTTGATGGTATGCCTTCACTGTCTGATAAACCTGGATTTGAACCCAGGTCTCCCTGATCCACGGCCTGAGCTACTTGAGAACATCTTTGAAGGAACCTTCCTCGGCCCCCAACATCATGGCCTGCAAGCGATTCCGTGTGTGAAGCGTTGTGGGCCCAGTAAGCTGACAAAGGGCTTTGAGTAGGGATGGGTGCAGGTGCAGCAGGCGAGGTTCCCCCACAAAGGCGGAGCATTGGATCTTGGGCTGCACGATCCAAGAATAGTGCATATTACAGGGGAAATCAACAGTGCCCCCCCAAAGCATAACATCACACTACTCTGTTGGCCAGAACGAAAGACACAGTGAAGGGGTGGGTGGGGGCACCCAAACTCACACAAAGCCCCGTTTTGACTTTGCGTTCCGCAATGTTGCACACCACTGGACTATTCTTTCACTTCCCAAACTGCAGGCAGGAACACAACGCAGTGTGTTTTGCCTTATTGTGCCCCGCCTCACATAATGGGCACAATGATGCTTATCATTAACAAAGGCAAGCTTGTTTCTTCTGAAAACTATTCAGCTCCTGCATCCACCACCAGAAGGGAATTCCCAGTGAGACTGAGGAAGCCCCCACGGCCCCCCCAAACTCCTCAGGGGTTGCCCTGCCTGGCACGCTGATCACAGGGTCCTTCGCCCACTTGCCCCCCCCCAAGCTCAATCCGGATTAGAAGGCCACCGAACAGCTCAGGGGCTTTGTGGGGCAGAACGCCAGAGGGCCTTACTGCATGGATCATCTCAGTCAGCAACGGCTCTGGATCGGGCCTCATGTTCAGGTCCTGCAGCTCGAAGCGGACCGCCATACGAGTCATCTCGATTTCCTCATCTGCCAAGAGAAGCCAAGGAGGAACCCCTTTGGATCCAGGCCACAGGACCCAACCTCCTCCCAAGGGACAATGGCCCAACCCCCCTGGAGGGGGAGGAAAATTCCTACCCACCTCCCAAATGGCCACCAAATCCCACAGAATCAGCCTGTGTTCCTTCCCAGAAGATAAACTGGATTGGGCACACCCACCTACAGCCCCCCCCACTCCTGCCACCTTGGTCTCTCCCACTCCTGTCTTTCCAAATGATGCCACTGCACCACATTTTCCTCTGGCAGAAATCACAAACATCTTTATGGCAACGCAATTTGCGTTCAGGTGGGACAGCGAAATCCTGCCTGGCTCTCTTCTCTTGAAGCACAGAAGACACCATGACAATCTCACCTGACAATCTACTTTTTTAACTATACTTTTTAAAAAGTATAGTTAAAAGCAGCACAACTCCCAGTTCAGGTCTAAGGCTGGCAGCTGAGACCAGCCCATCCACTCAAAACACATCCCCACCCAATCAGAACACAGCTAAGGCCCCACCCAATCAGAGCACACCTCCAACCCATCAGAACACAGCCAAGCCTCCACCCACAGAACACACCCCCTCTGGCAGTTTAAAAAAGAAGAAAAAACAGCCACTATCACACACTTCTCCCAGAAGAACGAAGCTGAAGTCACCAGCCTCAGGATGACGGATGAAATTTCGTCGAAACGTTGCCCTGATACCTCCAAAAACCCAAATGACACTATATATATATATATATATATATATATATATATATATATATATATATATATATATATATATATATATAAATTTATTATATATAAATAAAAAACTAGATTGCCAGGTGAGATTGTCACGGCACCTTCTGTACACACACACATATATATATATATGTACTAGAAGATTACCTGACAGTCTGGGCTGAAGAACCACATCAGCTAAGAGACTGACCATGGGGTCCAGGCCCCTGCTATCTGCAGAAACAGCGTACATTGTGGTATCCCTGAAAGAAGAGCAAATTGGATTTATGTTCTACTGGGGTGGCATGGTCGCCTCCACCCAGGGTGTGAAAAATGGCATCACTCAAAGCAAACTCGAATGACAGAATCTCCCCTTAGCCTCCCTGTGAAGGACAGATCACATGCTAAAACGGGAGCCGGGAAAAGTCCCAAAGATGCTTTTTCAGTAACTACGACCTGGATAATTTGAGAATCTCCACATAGACAGAGTTAGGAAAAAGGACGCCATACGCCAAACAGGTTCCAGTCAAAAGCCACACATAGCTCGGCTCGGCTTTGTCGAAGGATGCCCGACAGGAAACAGACCTTGACACCTGGCAATCACAGATGCCTCCGTGCTTCTCCAACGTGAGAAGGATCTCATCCTTGCTGCTAAACCGGGCCGTAGACTAAACGGAGAAGGGAGGGAGAAAGCAGGAACCGGGTCAAGGAGGCAAAAATAAAAGGCAACTCAGCCCTAGTACAGGGCTAGGCAGCCTTGGCTCTTTTCTGAGCCGGCTCAGCAATTCTGGGCGTGGAAGCCACGAAAGAGCCAAGGCGGCCTACCCCTGCCCTCACGCATCCGAGGCTGGCTGGCAGCTTTTGGAGCAGAACTCGGGCCAAGAGCCCAGCAGGCAGGGGCAGGGGCGGGGGACAGGTGGCCTGCCTGGGGGCCTCGCTGACCGTCCGGCAGGCTGGCCATAAGCCCGACCCTTTCGCCTCCCCACCCCCCTCCGGGAAAGGCACTCACGGAAAAGGCCAGCTTCTCCAGGAAGTGGGCAACGCCGCCGGTGTACTTGGCTTCGTGCCTCGAGCCGGAGTTGATCAGCACTGGGCAGACGGGCGGGGGAGACGGTCAGCTCTCGGCCTCGCTTCGGCCCCGCCGCCCCCCGCCGCCGCCCCCCGCGCCCCTTACCGCCCAGGGTGCAGAAGGGCCCGAACCTCCGCTGGGAGGCCACGCGCAGCCCGCCCTCCAGGGCGCTGACCTCCGTCTCGAAGCCCTCCGGCCCGTCCAGGCCGGCGAAGGCGGGCTTGGGCAGCCCCGGCAGAGGGGCCGTCAGCGGCGTGCCCGGGTAGCCGCCCCCGCTGCTGAACCGCCGCGAGCCGGCCAGCCTGCAACGGGAGGAGGGGGAGGCTGAGGCGAGGGAGGGCGAAAGGAAGCCCCGGGGGCAGGGAGGCCGTTCCCCACAGGAGTCCCCTCGGCCGGGGGACGCGAAAATCGAGGCCGAGGCCTCGACTCACCTCCGCGCCGGGCCCAAAAGGCCCCTCCGCACCGCGCTGGCCGCCATCTCGCTCGCCGAGGAGGAGGAGGAGGAGGACGCCGATTGGTCGCTGGGCTGACGGCGCCGGCGATGGGCGGGAAGGAGGTGAGGGTCCCGCCCCCGCTTCCGGCATTGGGCCGGAAGTGCCCGGAGGCAGGTGAACCCCGGGGGATGCCGGGAGTGGCGGTGGGCGGAGCGCGAGGCCTGGTCGGGCGGGGGAGGGACGGCTGAGGAGGCCCCAGAGCGGCCCTTGGAGCCGCCCGGAATGGCCTGGAAAACGTTCCGGTGACGAAAGGAGTTCGAGTGGAGGGAGGGGGGTTAACTTGCAAATGTGCTGGCAGACAAGCAGGTGCACTGTTTTGCCAGTCAGCTGCAGGAAGAAGAGGAAATTTTATTTTATTTATTTTAATCCCATTTATATCCCGCCCTTCTCCGAAGACTCAGGGTGGCTTACAATCTAAGCACAAATCAAATGTGCTTAGCAATATGAGACAGGTGCCAGCCCAGGGTTGGAGGGCTGTGTCTCAGGACACGCTGGCCACGGCAGCAACAGGAGCCCCTTCCGAAGGGGAGATAGGGAGGAAAATGGGAGATAGGGAGGATATTGCCTGTGTGGGCAATAGAGGTTGAAAAATCCAAGTGTTAAGGGGAGAGGCGTTGGAGGGATTTCCCTTCCCTCAGCTACAGTTTTGCAAAGGGGTCCTGGGGAGAGAAGGGGCCAGAGAGAAGCTGGATCTGGGCAGGGAGGGGCTAGGGTTGCAACTAGAGGCGAGGGGGCTGACTGACACAATAATTTTGCTGCCCCTGATGTAATTTGCAGTTATCGTTCATGACAGATTGATATATTGACCCCAAACTGTACACCTATGACCACAATTGAACCAAAAGTTTCTGTTGCTGACCGTTGTTAAGTCAGTTGCGCTCCATTTTACTACCTTTTTTTGCTATAGTTTTCAGGTCATCTCCCCAGTTTTTAAGCCAGTTAGTGCAGCTGCTAAGTGACTCACACCATTGTTAAGCGAATCTGGCTTCCTTCGCTGACTTTGCTTGTCAGACGGCAGCTGCAGAGGTTATAAAGTGTGAGCACGTGAGCCTAGCACTGTGCGACTGTCGGGAATGCACGCCAGTTGCCTGAATTTTGGTCACGTGACCATGGGGATCTGCAATGCTCACAATTGTGCAAATTGATCATGTCACTTTTATTCAGAGTTGCTGTAACATCAATCACTAAACAAATGGTGTTAAGTCGAGGACTCTCTCTACAGCCCTTGAAAAACACCCCATAATATCCCCCAAAACAGAACTGTCCTGCAACCAATCTCCAAAACTAGCCCAATTGGGTAGAAAAACTGCTCCACTCTCTGTTCCCAGCCAGTATTCCAACTCAGTCCCCAAACTTCCACCTCATGGACACAGTTTGGCTTTTCAAGGGAAGAAAATGACACTGTTGTACTTTTGGTACACCCTACAGTTAAATTTGGTCTGCTAAAGCTTTGCAAACTCAGGAGATAAATGTGGGAATGGTTGAATCCAAAATAAAGCATCTCACCCCACTGAAAAGTCTTCTGCCCTGAAAATACTCAGCTGGTTTCTAATCAAAGCTTTATTACGGTCAAAGAGAGAAGGGTAGAGTTAGGTGTATGAAAAAGCATAAAAACTATTGCAAAAGTAAAAGATTGATTTTACTATATGTGGAAGTAGTCACAATCAGAGCACTCAGGGCGGGGAGTCCCAAGCTGGGCGAGGAGCTTCTTGGCACCCCAGGAGCCGACTCTGAGCTCCCTCTGCCCAGAGGAAGGCAGTGCTAGGAAGCGCTAAGATCCGGCGCAGAAGCTTCAGTCTCCCTGCCCTGCGATGGACGAGTCAGGATTGAGGAAGAGACATAGCTGCCACCCTCGGGGGGGGGATGGAGCCCCCAAAGGGGCAGCAGCGTTAAGACGTTATACGGCACCCCCAAATCCACAGACTTCGCTACTGCGCAGGCGCCACCTGGCTGGCTGAGGAAGGGCGACGCGGATTGGTCACTGGCGAGAGCGGCGATTAACAAAAAGACTCTTCGGGGCGGTCCCTTCAAGCGAAAGAGAAACAGCTACCAGGAAAAGGGCGCACAGAGAAGTCCCGCCTCCACTTCCGGGAACGAATAGAACTGAGGCGCCTAATTGACTCGGTCGCGGACGGGCTCGGAGCCAGGTAGGGCGCAAGGGATGCCGGGAGTCGCAGTCCAAGCTTTCCTCTGGTGGAGAAAAGGGGGAGGGGGGAGGCCGAGGCCTGGTCTGGCGGGAGGGGCGCTGGGAGGGAGGCCTGGCCGGAAAGTCTCACTGAGAGGCCGAGGCTTCGGCTTTCCTCCCCGGGCGGGGCTGGGACTCCCCTCCGGGGAAGGGACGAAGCCGTGACCCGCCTCTCCCCCTTCGCCCCTGCAGGACTTCGGGCGACCCGGCGGAGGAAGGAAGGAAGGAGGCCCCGGGGAGCAGCCCCGGGAGGAGACGGCGGAGAAGGCCCGAAAGGGATGAGCCGAAGGGGACTCCGCGAAAGGAGGCCGCCTGGAGGGAGGAACGGGGAGCAGGAAATGGGCGGAGACCCCAAGACAGGCCTGGAGGGCGGAGGGTCCCTCAGAAGAGGCGGGAGACTCGGGAAACGCCACAGAATCCAGGAGGGAGTAGAGAAATATCAGTGCCCAGAATGTGGAAAATCCTTTAAGAGAAATGGAGATCTTAAAAATCATCTAAGAATCCACACTGGAGAAAAACCAATTAAATGCCCGGAGTTTGGAAAATCCCTTGAAAGAAATGGAGATCTTGAAAGGCATCTGAGAATCCACACAGGAGAAAAACCATATGAATGCCTGGAGTGTGGAAAGAGCTTCACTCGGACGGGACACCTTCGTATCCATCAAAGGATCCACACAAGCGAGAAACCGCATAAATGCTCTGACTGTGGAAAAAGCTTCAGTCGGAGGGGCACCCTTTATATACATCAAAGGATCCACACAGGAGAAAAGCCGTATAAATGCCTTGAATGTGGGAAAAGCTTCAATGTGAGGGGAAACCTTTGTAAACATCAAAAAATTCACACTGGAGAAAAACAGCATAAATGCCTGGAGTGTGGAAAGAGCTTTAGTCAGAGAGGAAACCTTTATAAACATCAAAAAATTCACACTGGAGAGAAACCATATGAATGTTTCGAATGTGGAAAGAGATTTATTAATGGTGAAAAACTCAGTAATCATCAAAGGATCCACACAGGAGAAAAACCATATAAATGCCTGGAATGTGGAAAAAGCTTGAGTCAGAGGGGAGATCTCTCTAATCATCAAAGAATTCACACAGGAGAGAAACCATTTAAATGCCTGGAGTGTGGAAAGAGTTTCACTCGGATAGGACACCTTTATATCCATCAAAGGATCCACACTGGAGAAAAACCATATGAATGCCTGGTGTGTGGGAAGAGCTTTACTGTGGCTGGACACCTCCGAAGACATCAAAGGATCCACACAGGAGAAAAAACGTATAAATGCCTGGAGGGCTTTGAGTGTGGAAAGAGCACCTTTTCCATTCATCAAAGAATCCACTCAGGAGAGACACAGCATAAATTCCTGGAGTGTAGAAAGAGCTTCAGTCTAAGGGGAAACCTTTATGTACATCAAAGGATCCATTCAGGGGAGAAAGCATATAAATGCCTCCAGTGTGGAAAGATCTTTACTGAAAATAGTGGTCTTCGTAAACATCAAAGAATTCACACAGGAGAAAAACCATATGTCTAGAGTTTGGAAGGTGTGAACACTTACTGTTCATTGCCATCTCATCCTTTGTGTGACAACATTTTACTGCTCCCTTTATTGCTACTCTCTGTTTAATGATGCTGCTATTTTGTGATGCCTAATAGTTGAATTTAAATCTTACACACTTTTCAAGGAGTACAAAATCTTATGAGTAGAAGTGTATTCAATTCCACAAACTCATATCACAATTTCTTCTCATTGCTGAGATTTCATTTTGAGATTCAGAAGCTACTACTGAAATGTTCTTCCCATGGGCCTAGAAATCAGAGCGCTCTCTCCTGGGTTAATTTTCCCCTTGAAATAGTTCCGTACTTTTTGGCACACTCCCTCCTTCAACACAGAGGACAAACTGCACTCTTGGTTATTACTGAATCAATTAATGAGTCTATTTACCCTTTTCTCTCCTTATGCGGGCCATAACCATTGCCTCATGTGAAGACCTCTGTGTTGCAGGAATATAGTCCTTGCTGAGGGCCAAGCAACGGCTTTCTTGCACTTGGTTGCACTTTCTTGTAACTTTAATGTTTTTGTGATAACCTTGTAATATAGAAGGTTTCTGCCTTAGCATCTAGGTGCTTGTAACTTTCTAACTGCAAAACAAGGCACTCTCTCAGGCTGAATAGCAAAGGACTTTTTCAGTTGTACATGCTAGAAGATTCAGCTGCCTAAAAATGTCCCTTTTCACAATAGATTTCTGTGGCTCATGCTCTGGATGCCTTTTCCCATGTGAACATTCTCCTTTTAATACAATGGTTTGAAATGGTTATTATGGGATGTTTAACTTATTGTCCACGTTTCTGATTAACAGGATTTCTTCCATCCAATCAACTATTCTTGTATGAAAGGAGACTCACACGAATCTTGAGCAGCTGTGTTCTTTATTGGTTAACATTCACTCATATATGTATGTCTTAAAACAATAGCTTTAGCAGTTAAACATTAACAGTTTACATGCCATCCCGAAATTGGTTGTTTTTCCTTATCTATTGCTTATCCTTTTCAATTAACACAAGGAATAATATATGATCCAGTTTCCTGCATTCCATAAGCTTATCTTTCTAATTTAAGATCTTGTTTTTTGCATGTTATCTCAAGCCCACTCTGTACACATCCTTTGCAGTCCCTGTCTGAGCTTTGCCATCCAAAAAGGAACATACAGAATGTGTACTTCAAGATGGACTCAGGAAACATGCTACATATTCTTTTGTACTTTTTCTACTGTATGTGTCCTGTGCTCCTCTTTTCATTAAGGGAAACCTCCTTGTGAGATTAATAAGTTGCCTTTAAATGATCTTCTAATTGGAACAAGTGTCCCATCAGGTACAAATTTTCCCTTTGTCCCCACCCCACCCCCAATGCCCGTCCAGATGGCAGGAACTGGCAGGACCTGGCTCTAGAGCTAATTTGGCCTTCATGGTTGGGGATGTCATTGTTTGATATAATCTAAATGGGTTTTCCAAATGTCAGCACCATGTAAGACCATCCCCAGATATCTGAAACTCTTGTAAATTGGATGCTCTCAGTAGTTCCCTTATCTTTATAAAGCTTTTTAGCAGAAACAAGAGACTCTCTAAGGCCAACAAAGCTTTGTGAGATACGATCCATATCCTCAGCATATAGGAGGAGAAGTAGGGCCCAGGGATTGACACAGGTGTAAGCAGGAGAATGATCAGATGAGCTGTTGAGCAGCGGAGTTGCTACGTAAAGAGTGTGGAGGTCTAAATACAGCCCTGGGAGACTGAAGAGGTACCAGGTTGATTAGCACATTTCATACAAATGCTGAATGAGAAAAAGTAACATCCCTTTGTACTGTATTCGCCATGTTCATCAAGATTTCTCTCAAATGTTGGTTTAAAATCTACAAAGGCTTCATGCAGTGATTTTGTCCATGCCATTTTGTTTTATTTAGAAGAATGTTAGTCATAAATCAAAATTCACAGCCAATGTATTATGCAAGGAACTATCAGTGCTGTTTAATTGCATCAGTTTCAACTGATTTCACAGTAGATTGAGATTTGATAAAAAGGTACCCCTAACTTTTTGCTTCTACAGGGGGACTCGACCATTCACCTTGTCCTTCTCTGAAACTTGGAAGGGACCTTGCAGGTCCAGCTCGAACCAGGATTGCCACCGAGACGGGGCAACTGATAGGCCAGCTTGAACTCAGCCAGGAAGTAATGAAGGCTGGACTTGGACAACAGCCAGAAATCCAACTCTTCTCAACACTGCCACACTTAGCAAATGTGAATGTGGGTGTTAGATGCTATGGAGAGAGTAGTGCTGCGTGAATCAAATCAAAATTTACTGGTCTGGCCACGATATCTCAAGCTCTGGAGCAGACATGTCAAACACAAGGCCCATGGGCCACATCCAGCCTGCAATGTTGTCCGTCTGTCCCGGAGACCTGCTCTGGAACAACAAAAGACCACCCCAGGCCAACCAGACATTGATCTACAACCTGGTTGCGTCCATCAAAACTAGAACGTGCTCAGCTTTAGATCCACAGGTCAGCCCTGGAACCAGCGACGTTTCCTGCCCTGCTTACTGGGTGCACACGCAAGTGGAGTCTCCTGGCTATCTTGCCCCACAGGCTGACTTCACCCAGGGTACTGGCCATCTGCTGTGCGCACACCCTGGTGGTGGGGCGGCTTCCTGGTTCTAGGGCTGTCCCATGGATCTAAGGCTGAGCAGGTTCTGGCTTTGATGGACGCAACCAGATTGTAGATCAGCGCCACCCCCCACCAGCACCTCCACGGTCCCCTTGCTGAAATAGCCTTGCAGCCACAGGCTTCCCTTTCACCAGGACCAGCCCTGCCCACCCACGAGGCATAGTGACGGGCAGTGGCAGCATGGAGACCGATAGCATTGGCAATCTCCCCGTCCCCTCCTATCACCGAGCATAAAGGCCGGCAGGTGGCGCCAACAGTTGTCCTTTGCTGTCCCCTGATGGTCGGTAGGGGGGTTGCCGCTCGGCTGTACTTCATCTCGAGGGCCGGGGAAAGGCCACGGCGCCCCCCCCCCCCAGCAAAGAGCTCAGTGGCTCTCTCAAAGATTCCTTCGTTGGCACTTCCTGCAGCCCAGGGCTCGTGGGGGCTGGAGCTAGAAGGCTGTCCGGGCGGACAGGGCAAGTGGTATGGCCTTCATCATCCACGACCGCAGCGGAGAAGACCTGTGAGTGGAAGTCCTGGAAGGCACCATATTTGTGCCGGGCGGAAGCGCTGCATGCTGAAGGCACCATCTTTCCAGCAGGCGGAAGGAAAAGTTAACTGAGCTCGCTGTCGCATTCTTTGCAAGTGTCGGAACAGAGCGAGACTCCTGGCGCCCTCTGCAGGCGGTCAGCGGGAAAAGGGAAGGGACGAACTGGGCGATCGCCTGCCCTAGATTAAAACGATGGCCAATTTTTGACTTGTGGTCTTCAACTTCCGGAAACCTCTCCAGGCAGGTGACTCTCAGTCTGTACCTGGGCAGCCTTGGCTGACTTGGGAAGGAAAGCTTGCTTAGGCTTGGATGGGGGACCACCAGGAAATGCAAGAGATGATGTCTAGCAATGGAACGTTTAAAAAGCTCGGCTCCCTCCTCCTCGGGGCGCCCCCCAGATAAGGGAAGGCTGCTTTCCCGCCTCCCCCACCCTTCTCCCCATCGGCTCCGACCCCCTCACGGGAGGGGGGCTGCCTGGGGGTTGCGGGGCGAGCCTGGCTGGAGCCCCCCGGAGGAAGAAGGGAGGTCAGAAAAAACCCCGGCAGGCCCCTCAGCTCCGCCGGCCTGGATGTAGGGGGGTGGGAAGACGGGACCCCAAAGATCAAAGGGAGCCCCTCGCTCCCCTTCCAAAAGAAAACCTTTGCTACTGCGCAGACGCCAAATGGATTATGGATGGAAGGACGACGCTGATTGGTCGCTCTGGCGAGGGCGGCGATTGGCATGAGGACTTCTCAAGGCGGTCCATTCAATGGAAAGAAGAGCTAACAGGCGCTCTGAGAAGTCCCGCCTCCACTTCCGGTATCAAACATTACAGAAGGGCCGAATTGACTCAGGTAGGGCGCAAAGGATGCCGGGAGTCGCAGTCCGAGCTCTTCTCTGGCAGAGAAAGTGGGGAGGGGGGAGGCCGAGGCCTGTCTGGTGGGACGGGCGCTGGGAGGGAGTCCTGCCCGGAAAGTCTCACTGAGAGGCCGAGGCTTCGGCCTTCTTCCCTGGGCGGGGCTGGGACTCTCCTCCAGGGAAGGGACGAAGCCGTGACCCGCCTCTCCTCCTCTCCATTCCCCCCTGCAGGAGGATGGGCGAGCCCGGCGGAGGAAGGAAGGAGGCCCAGCGGAGCAGCCCCGGGAGGAGACGGCGGGGAAGGCCCGGAAGGGATGAACAGAAGGGGACTCCGCGAAAGGAGGCCGCCTGGAGGGCGAACCGGGGAGCAGGAAACGGGCGGAGACCCCGAGACGGGCCTGGAGGGCGGAGGGTCCCTCAGAAGAGGCGAGAAACTCGGGAAACGCCACAGAATCCAGGAGGGAGGAGAGAAATATCAGTGCCCGGAATGTGGAAAATCCTCCAAATCAAATGAAGCTCTTAAAAAGCATCTAAGAATCCATACTGGAGAGAGACCGTATGAATGCCTGGAATGTAGAAAGAGCTTCAGTCTGAGGGGAAACCTTTATAGACATCAAAGGATCCACACAGGAGAGAAACTGAATAAATGCACAGAGCGTGGAAAGAGCTTCAGCCGGAGGAGCAGCCTTTATAGACATCAAAGAATCCACTCGGGAGAAAAACCATATGAATGTCTGGAGTGTGGAAAGAGGTTTTCTGATAGTGGAAACCTCCGTAATCATCAAAGGATCCACACTGGAGAAAAACCATATGAATGCGCGGAGTGTGGAAAGACCTTCACTCGGATGGGACATCTCCGTACACATCAAAGGATCCACACTGGAGAAAAACCGAATAAATGCACACAGTGTAGAAAGAGCTTCAGTCGGAGGAACAGCCTTTATAGACATCAAAGGATCCACACAGGAGAAAAACCTTATGAATGTCTGGAGTGTGGAAAGAGCTTTTCTTATATTGGACACCTTCGTATTCATCAAAGGATCCACACTGGAGAAAAACCTTATGAATGCTTTGAGTGTGGAAAGAGATTTAGGGATAGGAGCACCTTTCGTGTTCATCAAAGAATCCACTCAGGACAGACACACCATAAATGCCTGGAGTGTGCAAAGAACTTCAGTCGGAGGAGCACCCTTTATAGACATCAAAAGATCCACTCAGGTGAAAAACCATATAAATGCCTGGAGTGTGGAAAGAGCTTTGATCGGAGGTCCACCCTTTGTGTGCATCAAAGGATCCACACAGGAGAAAAACCACATAAATGCCTGGAATGTGGAAAGAGCTTTGGTCACAGGGGAAACCTTTATGTACATCAAAGGATCCATTCAGGAGAGAAACCGTATAAATGCCTCCAGTGTGGAAAGAGTTTCAATCATAGGGGAACCCTTTATGTACATCAAAGGATCCATTCAGGGGAGAAAGCATATAAATGCCTCCAGTGTGGAAAGAGTTTTACTGAAAGTGGTGGTCTTCGTAAACATCAAAGAATTCACACAGGAGAGAAACCATATGTCTAGAGTTTGGAAGGTGTGAACACTTACCATTCTTTGCCACCTCATCCTTTGTGTGTCAACATTTTACTGTTCCCTTTATTGCTACTCTGTTTAATGATTCTGCTATTCTGTGATTTCTAATAGTTGAATTTGAATCTTACACACTTTTCAAGGGGTACGTAATCTTATGAGTAGAAGTGTATTCATTTCCACAAACCCGTATCACAATTTCTTCTCGTTGGTGAGATTTCATTTTGAGATTCAGAAGCTGCTACTGGAATGTCCTGAAGAAACTTAGCAATTTCCATTGTGCCCACGGTTCTTTCCTTGGGCCTGGAAATCAAACCGTTCTCCTGGGTTAATTTTCCCCTTGAAATAGGACTCTCGCCTCTTCCGTACCTTTTGGCACACTCCCTCCTTCCACACAGAGAACAAACTGCACTCTTGGTTATTACTGAGTCAATGAGTCAATTTACCCTTTTCTCTCCTTATAACCTTTGCCTCCTGTGAAGACCTCTGTGTTACAACAATACAGTCCTTGCTGAGGGCCAAGCAACGGGTTTCTTGTACTTGGTTGCACTTTCTTGTAACTTTAATATTTTTATGATAACTTTGTAATATTCTAGGTGCCTGTAACTTTCTAACTGCAAAACAAGGCACTCTCTCAGGCTGAATAGCAAAGGACTTTTTCATTTGTACATGCTAAAGTTTCAGCTGGCCGAAATGGTAACTTTTCACAACAGATTTCTGTGGCTCATGATGCTCATGATGCCTTTTCGCATGTGAATGTTCTCCTTTTAATACAATGATTTTAAATGGTTATGTTATTATGTGATATTTAACTTACTGTCCACGTTTCTGATGTAACAGGATTTCTTCCATCCAATGAACTGTTCTTTTGTACTTTTTCTTCTGTATGTGTCATTTGCTCCTCTTTTCATTAAGGGAAACCTGCTTGTGAGATTAATAAGTTCCCTTTAAATGATCTTCTAATTTGAACAAGTGTGCCGTGGCACAATCTAGGTATCTGACCTACCTCAATTGGGTCCCTTAGGAAGGAAAGATCCTCAACTTCATCAGATTGAAGCAAATGGTCCCTGTCGTAGAAACCAATTCTGGTCCAATTTGCTATCCCTTGTGGGTGGGCGGGGCTGGTCCTGGTGAAAGGGAAGCCTGATGGCTGCAACCTCCCCACCCCCATCATCCTTTTCTGAGCGGAGGAAGGAAAGAGATGAGGAGGGAGAGAGGGAGGGAATAAGTGAGGAAGGAAAAGCACCTTGGTAGCATCAATCCTGCATCCATTGAGACTTGGGCTCAAAGGAGAAAGCAATTTTGTGTTCTCTTTTGTCGCAGACAGGACTTTATTGGCAGTCCAAGTTAACATTGGTATTCTTGAATTGTGAGCTCTTTAGGAAAGTGTCCCCTCCTTGTGTGTTGCAAAGAGCCATTTCCAGTGGGGAAAACATTTTCTTTTGCTATATTTCTAGTCTGAATTAGACCAAGGCAGGGTCCCTACAGGAGAGCCCTTGTAAGGGTTATGTATTAATAGAAAAGCAACTAACTTAAACTTGCTCCGAAATGCTAAAGCTGTTGCACATAAAAAATGGAGGAGCTCTGATCAACTATCACAGCCACCATTTTGACACTTTTGCTGTACTGTTGTCTGTGGAAGTCCCCACTAAATGCAGGCATGGGATAAACTGAACCTGGTTTGTTCTCGGTCTTTTAAGTGGTCACAGACTGCTAAAGTGGCATTTGATCACAAGTCAAGAAGGCCTAGAGAAATGTTTCCCCTTTTGCCTTTCAGCATCCAAGGGAGAAGGAAGGAGAAAGGGAAAGAGGAAAGAGAAAGAAAAAGAAGGAAAGGGGGGAAGGAAAAAGAAGAAAATTGGGGATGGAGGAAGATTATAAAGAGAGGAAGGGACCAAGAGAAGTCCTGCCTTAGCACTTAACCATAAGCAGCCATGCTACCAGTCCCTTGTACCTTCCTCCTGATCTCTCCTGGTGGTCTCCCATCAAATTGCCAAGGAAAGTGAGCCTATCAGCAGCAGCCTTTTTTTAAATCCCATTTATATCCCACCGTTCTCCGAAGACTCAGGGGGGCTTACAATCTAAGAAGCCCAAATCAATGTGCTTAGCAATAGCCTTGAAGAGGTAAGTGCAACTGGGTGCCCCCCGAGCAGCTGGCATCACTGGGGGTCCTCTGCATGGCCTGGGAGGGACAGCCAGGCTCCTGGTGGACAAGGCTATGGTGTTTGCCCTGGTCTTTCCTTCCTCACCTGGAGACAATGTATTCCCTCCCGCCTGGGCCCCCACAGGCACCCACCCTGAAACAAACAATGTTGAGGTGGCCACCCCCACCGCAGCCCACCAAGGTCAACCACAACGCTAATGCAGCCCTCAATGATATTGAGTTTCACACCCCTGCTCTAGAGCGTGTTGGGCAGACTACCTGGGCAGCTGGTTGTCATGCACTAATCTGGGGTCAGCTGGCGCCCCACCTCCTTGGCAGGAAGACAGGCTAGGAGTAGCACTTCAAAGAAAACTTGGGGCTCAGCATCTCAGGGAGGGCCAACAGATGGCACAGTCTGGTCCTTTGCTGCCCCCTGATGGCTGTTAGCAGAGCTGCTGCTCTAATTCCATCTCAAGAACCCAGGCGGCTTTGGCAGCTCCCACAGTAAGGATGGCAGTTGGGTCCTTCAAAGCGCTCCCCTGACCTCTGGTGGTTCCTTAGCAGGTACAAGGGCCCTTGGACCATGGGGGTTGAAAATCGGGCTGGTTGGGTGGCTGGTGCGGAGGGAAATAGCTCCATAGTCCCCATCTGTGGTTTCCTGGCCAAGAATAGCTTTGTTTGCCTAAACTCACTTGCATCAGCTATATTATATGCCTAGGCAGAAAAGAAGTTTTCAGTGCCAAAGAAATGCTGTTCTCCAATTTCCGCTGCCTTCTATCAAGTGCCAGGAACACTGGTGGTGTGTTCGTGGCCCCTGAGTTTTTTTTCTTTTTTCATATAGACAAATCCAAGAGTGCTCCACCACCACCACCCTTGCTGGATACCCCAGGAAAAGTTCCTTCTTTACCCAGGAAACCAGTTCCACCAACCTGCTCTGCAGCTTCCAAGCAACAGCCTGGCTGACCTGATCAGGTGTCAGGACCCACGCCGGTCCACATCTTAGGAAAGAACTCTTGGAGACAGGATTGTCCAAACAGGAACTTTTACTAAAACATTGACAGTGGATAATCTAGACAGGATCAATACTTTTAAAGTGTCCCGGAGTAAAAACCCCTCCCCTCAGTCCATTTGGTCAGTCCGGGATCAGTTAAGTTTCAGGTGTCAAAACCCTTCATGGGAAAAGAGAACTTCCATGCATTTTCAACATTTGCTTCCTCCCTTTCAAATACCAATCGGAGATAAACCAGAATCCCCCCCTCTTTCTTTGTTCTTCTCAGTTCAAAGGTTCTTTCCCTGGTCTTTGATGATGGCCTACAGGCAGGCTGAATAAACAACCTTCCATCTAAGGCAGGGGTGTCCAAACTTTTTTCAAAGAGGGCCAGATTGGATGAAGTGAACATGCTGGAGGGCCAAACATTTTTCCGAACATTCTTTGAACAATTACAATTAAATGCAAATGAATTATTTTATGCCAAGTTAATTGCAAATGGCATACTTTTCATTTTATAACATTAAGATCAACTGACAGCTGAGTTTTCACAATGTATTTTATGTGCAAAACAAGAGGCTTGACAGAACAGTGGAGCCTAAGGGGAGACATACAGGTGCCCTGCCCCATCCGCTCTCATTCACTCACCTTTGCTTGGAAAAGTTTCTCGGTCTCATTCACTCATGTTTTGTTTGCAAAAGCTTCTCTCTCGCTCTCTCATTCCCTCACTCTTGCTCCAAAAAGCCTCTTTCATGCTCTCATTCACTCACACTGCTCAATAAATGTTTCTCTCTCACTCTCATTCACTCACCAACTCAAAAGGCCAGCCGCGGCGCCTCCATTGACTTCCATGGGGACGCTTGGCAATTAAAACCACTCCCGCTACTGCTGCTAACTTTTTCACTTGCTGCTTGGTTCTGATTTAACCTGCAGAAACAAATCCCCGAGCCGGCCCCCATGGCAGCAGCGAGCCCCAAGGAGCGGGACGGCCCAGTGTGCTCGTCGAGACGCTGGAGCGAGATTGCCCCCAACAATCTGAGCACAAGATCGGCATTTCTCAGCCCGCGCTGATCTCGCGCTCCTTACAATCTCCCTCTCTTTGTTTCAGTTTGCTTTCTACATTTGGGATGAAGACTCGAGGTGCGGCATTTCTCCACGTCTGCTGATCAGCGCGTGCGGAGAAATGCCCATTCCCTCTGCTGAGCCATCCCAGTTACTTCCCTGGAGCACCTCCATATCTTGTAAGGGTGCACAGGGAATCGGCGTTTCTCTGCACTCGCTGATCAGCGCGTGGGGAGAAATGCCCATTCCCTCTGCTGAGCCATCCCAGTTGCTTGCATTGCAGAAGGCAAGTATTTGGGATGAAGACTCGAGATTCGGCGTTTCTCAGCCCGTGCTGATCTTGCCCTCCTTACAGTCTCCCTCTCTTTGTTTCAGCTTGCTTTCTGCATTTGCGACAAAGACTGGAGACTCGAGAGAGGGAGATTGTAAGGAGCGCGAGATCAGCACTTTCTGCATTTGGGACAAAGACTCGAGATTCGGCGTTTCTCAGCCCACGCTGATCTCGCGCTCCTTACAGTCTCCCTCTCTCGAGTCTTCATCCCAAATGCAGAAAGCAAGCTGAAACAAAGAGAGGGAGACTGTAAGGAGGGCGAGATCAGCGCGGGCGCAGAAATGCCGAATCTCGTGTCTTTGTTCCAAATGATTGCCTTCCGCAATGCAAGCAACTGGGATGGCTCAGCAGAGGGAATGGGCATTTCTCCGCACGCAGGAGAGGTTTGTTAGGGAGGCGGTGGTCCGGCGTTGTTTACCTCCTGTGTGTGTGTGTCGGGCCCACAGAGAGATGCAAACACCAGACTGCCACCACCTCTACCAGCCGTTCCCCACAGGTCCGACACACACACACACACACACACACATACAAATGAGAGGGGGGGGGAAATGCCAGACTGCCGCCTCCCTACCAGCCTCCCTACCAGCCATTCCCCGCAGGTCCGACACACACATACACAAACGACAGGGGGGGAAATGCCGGACTGCCGCCTCCCTACCAGCTGTTCCCCGCGGGTCCAACACACACAGACACACAGAGAGAGAGAGAGAGAAGGGGGAAAAGAAGGAGGGGATCTGGCAGCACCTGAGACTCCATATGCTGCTCAGAAACACCCTCTCACCGCCCTCCCTCCTGTGGCAGACAGTCTTCTGCTTGCCGCCCACGCTGATCTCGCGCTCCTTACAATCTCCCTCTCTTTGTTTCAGTTTGCTTTCTACATTTGGGATGAAGACTCGAGGTTCGGCATTTCTCCACGTCTGCTGATCAGCGCGTGCGGAGAAATGCCCATTCCCTCTGCTGAGCCATCCCAGTTACTTCCCTGGAGCACCTCCATATCTTGTAAGGGTGCACAGGGAATCGGCGTTTCTCTGCACTCGCTGATCAGCGCGTGGGGAGAAATGCCCATTCCCTCTGCTGAGCCATCCCAGTTGCTTGCATTGCAGAAGGCAAGTATTTGGGATGAAGACTCGAGATTCGGCGTTTCTCAGCCCGTGCTGATCTTGCCCTCCTTACACGGAGGGCCGTGGGAGGGCCGCATTTACACAGAGCAAGGAGGGCTGTTAGAGGGCCGTATTAAACCGCCCCCCGGGCCGCAAATGGCCCGCGGGCTGGACTTTGGACATGCCTGATCTAAGGGATAAAGGTAAAGGTAAAGGTTCCCCCGCACATGCGTGCTAGTCGTTTCCAACTCTAGGGGCCGGTGCTCATCTACGTTTCAAAGCCGAAGAGCTTGTCCGAGGACATCTCCATGGTCATGTGGCTGGCATGACTAGACGCCAAAGGCGCACAGAACACTGTTATGAATGTTCTCCTTTGAATACAATGCTTTTAAATGGTTATGTTATTATGGGATGTTTCAATTACTGTCCACGTTTCTGATGTAACAGGATTTCTTCCATCCAATGAACTATTCTTTTGTACTTTTTCTTCTGTATGTGTCCTGTGCTCCTCTTTTCATTAAGGCAGGGGTGTCAAACTCAATTTCATTGAGGGCCGCATCAGCATTGCGGTTGCCCTCAGGGGGCCGGGTGGGTATGGCCTGGGTGGGCGTGGCCTACTGGGTGGGCGTGGCTAGAGTGCATATGGCCTACTGGGTGGGCGTGGCCACCTCTACATCGTTGGCATCAAGGGTGCCTATGGGGGCCTGGGCAGGAGTGGGACAGATCTAAGGGTCTCTGGCAGAAGGAGGGTCTCTGGGCCGGGGCCAAGGCAGTGGGGGCCGTTCCCTCACTGTTTCCAGGATGGCTTCGCGGGCCACATAAAATCACTCCGTGGGCCGGATCCGCCCCCCGGGCCTTGTGTTTGACATGTCTGCATTAAGGGAAACCTCCTTGTGAGATTAATAAGTTGCCTTTAAATAATCTTCTAATTGGAACATGTGTGTCGTGGCACAATCTAGGTGTCTCATCTGCCCCAACTGGGTCCCTTAGGAATGAAAGATCCTCAACTTCATCAGATTGAAGCAAAAGGTGCCTCTCGTAGAAACCAATTCTGGTCCAATTCGCTATCCCTTGTGGGTGGGCGGGGCTGGTCCTGGTGAAAGGGAAGCCTCATGGCTGCAATCTCTCCCCCCCTTCACCCTTTTCTGAGCTGAGGAAGGAAAGAGATGAGAAGGGAGGGAGGGAGGGAACAAGGGATGAAGGAAAAGCACCTTGGTAGCATCAATCCTGTATCATTGAGACTTGGGCTCAAAGGAGAAAGCAATTTTATGTTCTCTTTTGTCGCAGACAGGACTTTATTGGCAGTCCAAGTTAACATTGGTATTCTTGAATTGTGAGCTCTTTAGGAAAGTGTCCCCTCTTTGTGTGTTGCAAAGAGCCATTTCCAGTGGGGAAAACAGGACAGAGCAGAGTGGGGGAAAACATTTTCCTTTGCTATATTTCTAGTCTGAATTAGACCAAGGCAGGGTCCCTACAGGAGAGCCCTTGTAAGGGTTATGTATTAATAGAAAAGCAACTAACTTACACCTGCTCCTAAATGCTAAAGCTGTTGCACATAAAAAATGGAGGTGCTCTGATCAACTATCACAGCCACCATTTTGACACTTTTGCTGTACTGTTGTCTGTGGACGTCCCCACTAAATGCAGGCATGGGATAAATTGAACCTGGTTTGTTCTCGGTCTTTTAAGTGGCCACAGACTACCAGCCACAGTGGCATTTGATCACAAGGGAAGAAGGCATAGAGAAATGTTTCCCCTTTTGCCTTTCAGCATCCTTTCAGCAATGGGGAGGGAGGAAGATTATAAAGAGAGGAAGGGACCGAGAGAAGTCCTGCCTTAGCACTTAACTTAGCATTTAGCACTTAACCACAAGCAGCCATGCTTCCAATCCCTTGTACCTTCCTCCTGACCTCTCCTTGTGGTCTCCCATCAAATTGCCAAGGAGAGCGAGCCAATCAGCAGCAGCGTTGAAGAGATAAGTGCAGCCGGGTGCCCCCCAAGCAACTGGCATGACTGAGGGTCCTCTGCATGGCCTGATAACAACAGCCAGGCTCCTCTGGTGGACAAGGCTATAGTGCCTTCCTCACCTGGAGACAATGGTTCCCCCCCAACCTGGGCCCTCACAGGTGCCCTCCCAAAGCGAACAATATTTTTTTTAATTTTATTTTAATCCCATTTATATGCCGCTCTTCTCCGAAGACTCAGGGCGGCTTACAATCTAAGCACAAATCAAATGTGCTTAGCAATAGCCTTCATTCTGTGTATATGCCTGCTTATTAGGGCTTTCACCCCCCCCCCCAAGCGGCATTATTACAAAGTCAGCTTATTGCCCCCAACAATCTGGGTCCTCATTTTACCTACCTCGGAAGGATGGAAGGCTGAGTCAACCTTGAGCCTGGTGGGATGCGAACCTGCAATAATTGCAGGCAGCTGGTGTTACTTAAGGAGGCATTAGCCCACTGCTCAACCAAGCTTCCTAATATTGAGATGGCCACCCCCATCCCGGCCCCCCAAGGTCAACCAAAACGCTAATGAAGCCCTCAATGAAATTGGGCATGTTGGGCAGACTACCTGGGCAAGTGGTTGTGAGGCATTAATCTAGGGAGACCCAGCACCCCACCTTCTTGGCAGGAAGGCAGGCTAGGAATGGCCCTTCAAAGGAAACTTGGGGCTGAGCATCTCAGGGTCTGCTCCTTTGCTGCCCTCTGATGGCCGTTAGTGGAGCTGCTGCTGTGATCTAATTCCATCACAAGAACCCTGAAGACTTTGGCAGCCCCCACAGTAAGGATGGCAGTTGGGTCCCTCAAAGTGCTCCCCTGACCTCTCTGGTGGTTCCTCAGCAGGTGCAAGGGCCCTTGGACCATGGGGGCCAGAAAGCAGGGGCTGGGTGGGTGGCTGGTGCGGAGGGAAATATCTCCATAGTCCCCATCTGTGGCTTCCTGGCCAAGAGTAGCTTTGTTTGCCTAAAGTCACTTCCATCAGCTATATTATATGCCTAGGCCAGGGGTCGGCAACCTGAAAAAGCAAAAGAGCCACTGGGAACCGGTTCCATCACACATAAAAAAAGTGGGAGCCGCGTGCGTGCGTCCATGCATGCGCATGCGCAAAAAACTTTGCGCATGCGCAAGTTTTTTCTTGCGCATGTGCGGACGTACGCGGTTGCCATTTTTTAATGTGATGGAACCGGTTCCCGGTTACGCGATGTCGACGGCCCGTTTGCAGAGCTACCGCCTTCGGCAGCCTGCAAACATGCTGTGGCAGCTTTCTCAAAGAGCGGCGCTGCTGCCCGTTCGCGCGGAGGTACGCGCGCACCTCTCCAAAGGTTTGGGGAGGTGCGTGCGCACCTACGGTCGTTCGGAGAGGTGCGCGCGCACCTACGGTCGTTCGGAGAGGTGCGCGCGCACCTCTCGGAATGGGCAGCGGCGTCACTTGTTGGGAAAGCTGCCGCGGCCCGTCTGCAGAGCTGCTGCTTTTGGCAGCCTGCAAACGTGCCGCGGCAGCTTTCCCAAAGAGCGGCGCCGCTGCCCGTTCGCGCAGAAGTGTGCGCGCACCTCTCCAAAGGTTTGGGGAGGTGCACGCGCACCTCTCCAAACGGGCGGTGCCACTCTCCATTTGGAGAGGTGCGCGTGCACCACTGCCCGTTCGAAGAGGTGCGCGCGCACCGGGCGGCTGGAAGCCGCAGGAGACGGCTCAAAGAGCAGCATGCGGCTCCGGAGCCGCTGGTTGCCGACCCGTGGCCTAGGCAGAAAAGAAGTTTTCAGTGCCAGAGAAATGCTGTTCTCCAATTGCCGCTGCCTTCTATCAAGTGCCAGGAACACTGGTGGTGTGTTCCTGGCCCCGAGTTTTTTTCTTTTTTCATATAGACAAATCCAAAACTGCTCTCCACCACCACCATCCCTGCTGGATACCCCAGGAAAAGTTCCTTCTTTACCCAGGAAACCAGTTCCACCAACCTGCTGTGCAGCTTCCAGGCAACAGCCTGACTGACCTGATCAGGTGTCAGGACCCACCCCAATCCACATCTTAGGAAAGAACTCTTGGAGACAGGATTGTCCAAACAGGAACTTTTACTAAAACATGGTTGACAGTGGATAATCTAGACAGGATCTGGAAAATGTGTCGCAGATCGATACTTTTAAAGTATCCTTGAGTAAAAACCCCTCCCCTCAGTCCATTTGGTCAATCCGGGATCAGTTAAGTTTCATGTGTCAAAAGCCTTCTTGGGAAAAGAGAACTTCAATGCATTTTCAACTTTTGCTTCCTCCCCTTCAAATTCCAATCAGAGATAAACCAGAATGCCCCCCCCCTGCTCTTTCTTTGTTCTTCTCAGTTCAAAGTTTCTTCCCTGGTCTTTGATGATGGCCTCCAGGCAGGCTGAATAAACAACCTTCCATCTAAGGGATAAAGGTAAAAGGTAAATGTTCCGCCGCACATGCGTGCTAGTCGCATGTGCTAGTCGTTTCCGACTCTAGGGGCCGGTGCTCATCTCCGTTTCAAAGCCGAAGAGCTTGTCCGAGGACATCTCCGTGGTCATGTGGCTGGCATGATTAGACGCCAAAGGCGCACAGAACGCTGTTACCTTCCCACCCTAGTGGTCCCTATTTTTCTACTTGCATTTTTACGTGCTTTCAAACTGCTAGGTTGGCAGAAGCTGGGAGGAGTAACAGGCACTCACTCTGTTACGCGGCACTCGGGATTCGACCCGTGAAACTGCCAACCTTCTGATCAACAAGCTCAGCGTCCTAGCCCACTGAGACACCGCGTCCCTTTCTAATGGATAGGGATGACCAATTAATGGGAATGGCAGAATCCATGGGGCGAGATTTAGGGTTGCACAGATAGGGAGTTAAGAATGGAATATAAATGGATTCTGACACCAGGGTTCCAGATTCACAGCTCTAGTGCCTTCCAAGCTGCCTGATCAAAGGAAGCACCTGATTTTCCATGCTATTTTTTTATTTAGGAGAAAGTCATAAATCAAAATTTACACTCAATGCATTATGAAGGAACTGGATACTGTTTAATTGCATCAGTGTCAACGGATTTCACAGTAAATTGAAATTATTTGGTAAAAAGGTACCCCTAAATACTTTTTGCTCCAATGGGAGGATTCGACCATTCACCTTGTCCTTCTCTGACTCTTCTGCAGAGAATTTGAGGGGCCCAAACTTGGCACAGTATTTATGATGCAGGTTGAGCAGAGCAGAACCGATCAGAACAATTCTTGGCCTCTGTTTCATGGCCCTGATCTGAATTCTTAGGAGAGGACAGTTTCTGGCTCCTTCTCCACCTTCAGGAGGGGTCTCAGCTGCAGCCAGGATGGCCCAGAAAAGGAGCAGCTGAGAGGCCGGCTGGAACTCAAGCAGGAAATAAGGAAGGCTGGTCTTGGACAACAGGCTAAGTCACAGAAATCTAGCCCTTCTCAATACTGCCACACTTAGCACGTCAATGGGGTGTTAGATCCTAGGGAAGAAATTGTGTTGTGTGAACGAAAACAAGTCATGCTGAAGTATAAAATTGCAACTTTCTTGCCATTCAGCCTCTAGAGTGCCTTTGCCAGCCTACCTGGGCAGGTTGTTGTGAGCTTTAATCTAGGGCCAGACAGTGCCCCGCCTCCTTCACTGGGCCGAGCATCTCTGAACTGCAGCGCTCCCAAAGGCCAGCCGGTAGTGCCAACACCCATCTTTGGCTGCCCCCTGATGGCCGGTGGGGGAGTGGCTGCTCAGCTGTACTTCATCTCCGGGGCCAGGAAAGCCAAAGAGCCCCCCTTGCAGCAAAGACCTCAGTGGGTCCCTCAAAGATCTCTTTGCTGGCAGTTCCTGGGCAAGTGCGAGGAAGGACTCACGGATTGTGTGGGCCGGAGCTGGAGGGCTGGTGCGGCCTTCATCATCCCGGGCCTAAGATTGCAGCCCTCCAGCCTTGAACGGGGCAGTAGCAGGAGGAGGACCCACAGAAGTTGCTCTTGGTTGCTCTCATATGTTGCCATTGAGGCTTGTTGCAGGGACTCGCCTGAAGGGTGTCCACTGGGAACCTTCTCCAGCCGGGGACTCTCAGCCTGGCCCTGGACATCATTGGCTGTCCTGGGAAGTAATCTTGATTAGGGTTAGTTGGGACTTCAATGGGAAAGGTGGTTCTCAAGGCCAGTTTATGGGACCATCTCTTCTCCCCACTTTCCTCCTTTCTCTTTGGCAGGGCAGAAGATGTGAGAAAAAAACCCAAGAAAAACATTTGGGAAAATCATGAGATGAATACAAATATTTAAAGTCAAACAATAATTGCATATCCTCCTTCCCCCCCCCCCTATGCACGAAGAGGTTCCAGTGTGAATGCAGAGCGAGTGAAGGGAGGGGCAGAAGCTCTGGAGAGCCAAAAGACCGAAACAGGCAGATTCGTCCATGAGATCAGGATCAGAATCACAGAATTAATGTAAATGAATTAATAAATAAAGATGATGATGATGATAATGATGAGAGCTGGTAGGGACCCTGGGGGTCTTCTAGTCCAGCCCCCTGCTCAGGCAGGAGACCCTATACCATTTCAGACAAATGGCGGTCGAGTCTCTTCTTAAAACCTTCCAGTGTTGGAGCATTGACAGCTTCTGGTGGCAGGTAGTTCCACTGCTTAATTCTTCTCCCTGTCAGGAAATTCCTCCTTCCTCCCCGCTGGCTTTCCCTCCGTCGCTGCTTCTCCCGCCTTCGGGGGGCTTCGGGGACGAGCCCGGCTCCCTCCTCCTCGGGGCGCCCCCCAGATACGGGAAGGCTGCTCTCCCGCCTCCCCCGCCCTTCTCCCCATCGGCTCCCACCCCCGCGCGGGAGGGGGGCTGCCTGGGGGCCGCGGGGGGGCCTGGCCGGAGCCCCCCCAACTCCCCCCCGCCCTGCCTGGGGAGAGACTTCGCTACTGCGCAGGCGCCATGTAGCTGATGGATGCAAGGAGGACGCCGATTGGTCGCTCTGGCGAGGGCGGCTATTGGCAGGAGGACTCGTAGGGGCGGTCCCTTCAAGCGAAAGAGGAAGAGCAACCAGCAAAAGGGCGCGCAGGGAACTCTCGCCTCCACTTCCGGGAACGAATCGAACTGAGGCGCTTAATTGACTCGGCCGCGGACTGGCTCGGAGCCAGGTAGGGCGCAAGGGATGCCGGGAGTCGCAGTCCGAGCTCTTCTCTGGCGGAGAAAGGGGGGAGGGGGGAGCCCGAGGCCTGGTCTGGCGGGAGGGGCGCTGGGAGGGAGGCCTGCCCGGAAAGTCTCACTGAGAGGCCGAGGCTTCGGCTTTCCTCCCCGGGCGGGGCTGGGACTCCCCTCCGGGGAAGGGACGAAGCCGTGACCCGCCTCTCCCCCTTCGCCCCTGCAGGACTTCGGGCGAGCCCGGCGGAGGAAGGAAGGAAGGAGGCCCCGCGGAGCAGCCCCGGGAGGAGACGGCGGGGAAGGCGCGGAAGGGATGGGCCGAAGGGGACTCCGGGAAAGGAGGCCGCCTGGAGGGCGAAGCGCGGAGCAGGAAACGGGCGGAGACCCCGAAACGGGCCTGGAGGGCGGAGGGTCCCTCAGAAGAGGCGGGAGACGCGGGAAACGCCACAGAATCGAGGAGGGAGGAAAGAAATATCAGTGCCCGGAATGTGGAAAATCCTTCAAAAGAAATGGAGATCTTAACAAGCATCTAAGAATCCATACTGGAGTGAGACCGTATGAATGCCCGGAGTGTGGAAAGAGCTTCAGTCTGAGGGGAAACCTTTATAGACATCAAAGGATCCACTCAGGAGAAACACCACTTAAATGCCTGGAGTGTGGAAAGAGCTTCAGTCAGAGGGGAAACCTTTATAACCATCAAAGGATCCACTCAGGAGAAACACCATTTAAATGCCTGGAGTGTGGAAAGAGCTTCAGTCGGAGGGGACACCTTTATAGACATCAAAGGATCCACTCAGGAGAGAAACCACATAAATGCCTGGAGTGTGGAAAGAGCTTCAGTCAGAGGGGAAACCTTTATACACATCAAAGGATCCACTCAGGAGAAACACCATTTAAATGCCTGGAGTGTGGAAAGAGCTTCAGTCACAGGGGAAGCCTTTATAGACATCAAAGGATCCACTCAGGAGAGAAACCACATAAATGCCTGGAGTGTGGAAAGAGCTTCAGTCTGAGGGAACACCTTTATAGACATCAAAGGATCCACTCAGGAGAAACACCATTTAAATGCCTGGAGTGTGGAAAGAGCTTCAGTCGGAGGGGAAGCCTTTATATACATCAAAGGATCCACTCAGGAGAAACACCATTTAAATGCCTGGAGTGTGGAAAGAGCTTCAGTCGGAGGGGACACCTTTATAGACATCAAAGGATCCACTCAGGAGAGAAGGCACATAAATGCCTGGAGTGTGGAGAGAGCTTCAGTCAGAGGGGAAGCCTTTATACACATCAAAGGATCCACTCAGGAGAAACACCATTTAAATGCCTGGAGTGTGGAAAGAGCTTCAGTCAGAGGGGAAGCCTTTATATACATCAAAGGATCCACTCAGGAGAGAAACCACATAAATGCCTGGAGTGTGGAAAGAGCTTCAGTCAGAGGGGAAGCCTTTATAGACATCAAAGGATCCACTCAGGAGAAACACCATTTAAATGCCTGGAGTGTGGAAAGAGCTTCAGTCGGAGGGGAAGCCTTTATATACATCAAAGGATCCACTCAGGAGAAACACCATTTAAATGCCTGGAGTGTGGAAAGAGCTTCAGTCGGAGGGGAAGCCTTTATAGACATCAAAGGATCCACTCAGGAGAGAAACCACATAAATGTCTGTAGTGTGGAAATTGCTTCAGTCGGAGGAGCAACCTTTATGTACATCAAAGGATCCATTCAGGGGGAAAAGAGCTTTACTGAAAATAGGGGTCTTCGTAGACATCAAAGAATTCACACAGGAGAGAAACCATATGTCTAGAGTTTGGAAGGTGTGAACACTTACCCTTCATTGCCACCTCATTCTTTGTGTTTCACCATTTTACTGTTCCCTTTATTGCTACTCTGTTTAATGATTTTGCTATTCTGCGATATCTAATAGTTGAATTTGAATCTTACACACTTTTCAAAGGGGTACGTAATCTTATGAGTAGAAGTCTATTCAATTCCACAAACCCGTATCACAATTTCTTCTCATTGGTGAGATTTCATTTTGAGATTCAGAAGCTGCTACTGGAATGTTCTGAAGAAACTTAGCAATTTCCATTGTGCCCACGGTTCTTTCCATGGGCCTGGAAATCAGACCCTTCTGGGTTAATTTTCCCCTTGAAATAGGACTCTCGCCTCTTCCGTACCTTTTGGCACACTCCCTCCTTCCACACAGAGAACAAACCACTCTTATTACTGAATCAGTTAATTATTACTGAATCAATTAATGAGTCAATTTACCCTTGTCTCTCCTTATGCGGGCCATAACCTTTGCCTCCTCTGAAGACCTCTGTGTTGCAGGAATACAGTCCTTGCTGAAGGCCAAGCAACGGGTTTCTTGAACTTGGTTGTCCTTTCTTGTAACTTTAATATTTTTATGATAACCTTGTAATATTCTAGGTGCCTGTAACTTTCTAACTGCAAAACAAGGCACTCTCTCAGGCTGAATAGCAAAGGACTTTTTCATTTGTACATGCTAAAGTTTCAGCTGGCCGAAATGGTATCTTTTCACAACAGATTTCTGTGGCTCATGATGCTCATGATGCCTTTTCCCATGCGAACGTTCTCCTTTTAATACATTGGTTTTAAATGGTTATGTTATGGGATATTTAACTTACTGTCCAAGTTTCTGATTAACAGGATTTCTTCTGTCCAATCAACTGTTCTTTTGTACTTTTTCTACTGTTTGTGTCCTGTGCTCTTTTCATTAAGAGAAACCTCCTTGTGAGATTAATGTTGCCTTTAAATGATCTTCTAATTTGAACAAGTGTGCCGTGTCACAATCTAGGTGTCTGACCTACCCCAACTTGGACCCTTACGAAGGAAAGACCCTCAACTTCATCAGACTGAAGCAAAAGGTGCCTCTGGTGGAAACCAGTTCTGGGCTTCTGTGGTCTTTGTCACCTGTCATTTCCCACCTTCCTTTTTCCCATCACGTAGAAACATATTTTCCATTTGTCTAAATACAGCCCTGGGAGACACTAGATTGGGATTTGATAAAAAGTTACCCCTACTTTTTGCTTCAACAGGTGGACTCGACCATTCACCTTGTCCTCTGAAACTTAATAATAGTAATAAAGTTGGAAGGGACCTTGCAGGTCACCTAGTCCAGACAGGAAACCCTATACCATTTCAGACAAATGGCTGTGTAAAGTATTTGAGGGACTCAAACTGGGCAAAGTATTTATGCTGGTGGTTGACTGGAGCAGAACCAGGTGGAAGAATTGTTGGTCTGTTTTGTGTCTGCCATCTGTATTTTTATGAGGGGGCAGTTTCTGGCTCCTTATCTCTCCTTCAGGAAAGGTTTCAGCTGGAACCAGGATTGCCACCGAGATCGCAGCCCAAGGCATCTTGGCTCAGCCCAGGTCAACCAGACACTGATGTACAACCTGGTTGCGTCCATCAAAGTCAGAACCCGCCTTAGATCCACAGGGCAGCCCTGGAACCAGCAACGTTTGTCCCTGGGTGCAGTGGAGTCTGGTGACCCTGCTGACTATCTTGCCCCACAGGCTTACTTCACCCAGGGTGCTGGCCATCTCCTGTGTGCACAGCCTGTTGGCGGGGTGGCTCGCTGGTTCCAGGGCTGCCCCGTGAATCCAAGGCTGAGCTTGTTCTGGCTTTGATGGACGCAACCAGGTTGCAGATCAGCGCCACCCCCCACCAGCACCTCCATGGTCCCCTCGCTGAACTAGCCTTGCAGCCACGAGGCTTCCCTTTCACCAGGACCAGCCCCGCCCACCCACGAGGCATAGCGACGGCCAGTGGCATCATGGAGACCGGTAGCACTGCCAATTTCTCTGTCCCCTCCTATCACCAAGCATATCTGGGCTGCTGGGTTCTCGAGGGCCGGCAGGTGGCGCCAACAGCTGTCCTTTGCTACCGCCTGATGGCCGGTGGGGTAGTTACACCAAAGACCTCAGTGGGTCCCTCAATCTTCGTTGGTGCTTCCTGCAGCCCGGGCGTTGTGGGGGCCGGAGCTGGAAGGCCGCCCGGGCGGCGAGGGCAAGTGGAGCTGCCTTCATCGTCCACGACTGCAGTGGAGAAGACCTGTGAATGGAAGTGCTGGAAGGCACCATCTTTGTGCCGGGCGGAAGCACTGCAAGTGCCATCTTTGCAGCAGGCGGAAGCAAAAGTTAACTGAGCTCGCTGTCGCATTGTTTGCAGCTGGCGGAACAGAGCAAGGCTCCTGGTACCCTCTGCAGGCGGTCAGCGGGAAAAGGAAAGGGACGAACTGGGCAATTGCCTAGATTAGAACTATGGCCCTTTGTTGACTTGTGGACTTCAAGTCCCAGAATTCCTCAGCCAGCCAAATACTGTCCATGCTGGCTCAGGAGTTCTGCGAGCGGAAGTCCACAAATAATAAAAAGAGCATCGTTCCTCACCTCTGACATACAGCAACCTAAAGGGGGACGCAGCAGTACCCAAGGTTCTGTTCACGTGACCTGCTTCCTCACTCCTGGCTTTGCACATCCAGACCCCTGGCATTGTTTAACAGGCTTTGTTTGTTTGTGTGTGTGTGTGTGTAGAAAACTTTGATTTATAATAATGATGTGTTTGGTTTATAATACATGTGTAGGTGAATTTTTCCCATGTAATTTTGGAAGATGGGCAATCTGGGTGTAACAAAAGAAGTAATACCTAAATAAATGGGCATATCCCCCAAATTCCCTGCCCTTGGATATCCCAGAAAGCCACTTTTGAACATCCCTGAGTGGATCCTGGCTTCTCTGTTAGGTATGCGGGATACAATCTGTGAAAACTATTTCTAGGGTGGCTTATCATCATGGAGTCGTGGTATGTAGAGATGGAGGTCAAGAATATGAAGGGACGTGCGCAGCAAACTGCCTGTCTTAGTATCTTATTCCCATGTTCTAATGCCTCCTTAAGTATCACCAGCTGCCTGCAATTAGTGCAGGTTCGCATCCCACCAGGCTCAAGGTTGACTCAGCCTTCCATCCTTTTGCTGTGCTTAATTTCCTGTTTGTTAACACTGTATAAATACAATAAACTCTGCGTAGGCAGACAGACATATTTGGGACACCCTGCTTGACTGGTCTTTGAATCCCACATTTTGGCACCCTGAACAGGGACCTATAAATCTTTAAAAACAAACAAAAAGAGATTTGGAATGGGAACCTCCCTCCGGGGGAGCAACTTGCAATGTATTTACCTTCATCTGGAATAGAACCCAAAGGTACCTTCGTCCTACGGGACCCCTCCGAGGTAAGTGTTAAGGAATTTGTTGTGCAGAGGTCTCCTTGTGCTACCAAAGAGTTGCACAGACAAGGAAGGGTACTGAGAGTAGTAAAAGTCACACACAGGAGTACACTGAGTTCTAAAAGCAAAAAGTATTTTACTTTGAGGTGGTGTAAGAACAAAAATGCACAGTCAAAAAATAAACAGTCCAGGTCATAAACAATAGCAACAGTCCAAGCTACAAAATCTTCTTACCGGTCCAGAGGTCAAATACACAGTTCAGGTTACAACAGTAGTAAACTAACAGCAGAGCAAAAAACAGTAACAGTCGAGATCAGTGAAATCAGAGAGAGAGAGAAGCTACGTTCCTAGCTTCCTCTTATGGCCATGAGAACACTTACACACCCATTGGCCAATTAACATCTTAAAGCCATAGCATTATGGTTAATATATTTTCAACCCAACATTGTAGGCTAACACCATATGCCTAACATTCTCCCCTTTGGGTAGAATAATATATAACTCTTACAATCTTATGCACATTCTTTCACAATTAGCATTGTGTTTCACAGCACTTTGTACCTTTGTAAAATGGTCTGCAATATTTACATCAGTTGAACAATACTCTAGCTGTATTAATTTATCCTTGATACATTGTCTGACATTTAAATAACGAAGATCAGTATGTTTAGATCTTGTTCTTACTGCAGCATTATTAGCCATCTTTATCGCAGCTTGATTGTCCTCATATACAATGAATGGATCATTTACATTTAAACCCATATCTAACAATAATTGTTTGTACACTAGCAGCTCTGTACATAACACTGATAGACATGAAAATTCAGCCTCCATTGTAGACAAGCTTATGTGTTTTTGTCTAATAGACTTCCATCCAATCAAAGAATCACCCAACATTATAGCAAACCCTGAAGTAGATTTACGAGTGTTTGTATCAGAGGCAAAACTCGCATCTGCATATGCTGTGAGGATTAACTCATGATTTGGCTCTAAATATAACGAGTAGTGAATTGTTGTTGTTGTTGTTAGTTGCGAAGTCGTGTCCGACCCATCGCGACCCTATGGACAATGTTCCTCCAGGCCTTCCTGTCCTCTACCATCTTCTGGAGTCCATTTAAGCTCACACCTACTGCTTCAGTGACTCCATCCAGCCACCTCATTCTCTGTCGTCCCCTTCTTCTATTGCCCTCAATCTTTCCCAGCATTAGGCTCTTCTCCAGTGAGTCCTTCCTCCTCATTAGGTGGCCAAAGTATTTGAGTTTTAGCTTCAGGATCTGGCCTTCTAAAGAGCAGTCAGGGTTGATCTCCTCTAGGACTGACCGGTTTGATCGCCTTGCAGTCCAAGGGACTCGCAGGAGTCTTCTCCAGCACCAAAGTTCAAAGGCCTCAATTCTTTTGCGCTCAGCCTTTCTTATGGTCCAACTTTCACTGCCATACATTGCAACTGGGAAGACCATAGCCTTGACTATACGCACTTTTGTTGACAGGGTGATGTCTCTGCTTTTTAGTGTGCTGTCTAGATTTGCCATGGCTTTCCTCCCGAGGAGCAAGCGTCTTTTAATTTCTTGACTACAGTCCCCATCTGCAGTGATCTTGGAGCCCAGGAAAATAAAATCTGTCACTACCTCCATTTCTTCCCCATCTATTTGCCAGGAATTGAGAGGGCCGGATGCCATGATCTTGGTTTTCTTAATGTTTAGTTTCAACCCAACTTTTGCACTCTCCTTCTTCACTCGCAACAAGAGACTCTTCAGTTCCTCTTCACTTTCTGCCATTAGAGTGGTATCATCTGCATATCTTAGGTTGTTGATATTTCTTCCAGCAATCTTAATTCCAACTTTTGACTCCTCTAGCCCTGCCTTTCTCATGATGTGCTCTGCATATAAGTTAAATAGGCAAGGCGACAGTATACAGCCTTGCCAGACACCTTTCCCAATTTGGAACCAATCAGTGGTTCCGTGTCCAGTTCTCACTGTTGCTTCTTGGCCCGCATATAGGTTTCTCAAGAGACAAATAAGATGTTCTGGTACTCCCATCTCTTTAAGAACTTGCCACAGTTTGTTATGATCCACACAATCAAAGGCTTTAGCATAGTCAATGAAGCAGAAGTAGATGTTTTTCTGGAACTCTCTAGCTTTCTCCATGATCCAGTGTATGTTGGCTATTTGATCTCTAGTTCCTCTGCCTCTTCGAAATCCTGCCTGTACTTCTGGTAGTTCTCGATCCACATACTGCTGGAGTCTAGCTTGTAGGATTTTAAGCATAACTTTACTAGCATGAGAAATGAGTGCAATGGTGCGATAGTTTGAACATTCTTTGGCACTGCCTTTCTTTGGAATTGGAATGTAAACTGATCTTTTCCAATCCTGTGGCCACTGTTGAGTTTTCCAAATTTGCTGGCAAATTGAGTGTAGCACTTTTACTGCATCGTCTTTTAAGATTTTGAATAGCTCAGCTGGAATACTGTCACCTCCACTAGCTTTGTTGTTGCTCAGCTTTTCTAAGGCCCACTTCACTTCACATTCTAGGATGTCTGGCTCGAGGTCAGTGACCACCTCATTGTGATTATCAGGGACGTTAAGCTCATTCTTGTATAGTTCTTCTGTGTAATTTTGCCATCTCTTCTTAATCTCTTCTGCCTCTGTTAGGTCCCTGCCATTTTGGTCCTTTATCATGCCCATTTTTGCATTGAACGTTCCCTTCATCTCTCCAATTTTCTTGAAAAGATCTCTGGTCCTCCCTATTCTATTGTTTTCTTCTATTTCTTTGCACTGTTCATTTAAGAAGGCATTCTTATCTCTTCTAGCTATTCTCTGGAATTCTGCATTCAATTGGGCGTATCTTTCTTTTTCTCCCTTGCCTTTTGCTTCCCTCCTTTCCTCAGCTATTTGCAAAGCTTCCTCAGACAGCCATTTTGCTTTCTTGCATTTCTTTTTCTTTGGGATGGTTTTGGTTGCTACCTCTTGTACAATGTTGCGAACCTCTGTCCATAGTTCTTCAAGCACCCTGTCTATCAGATCTAATTCCTTAAATCTATTTGTCACCTCTACTGTATATTCAACGGGGATATGATTTAATTCATACCTGACTGGCCTGGTGCTTTTCCCTACTTTCTTCAGTTTAAGCCTAAACTTTGCAACAAGAAGCTCATGGTCTGAGCCACAGTCAGCTCCTGGTCTTGTTTTTACTGACTGTATAGAGCTTCTCCATCTTTGGCTGCAGAGCATATAGTCAATCTGATTTCTGTGTTGACCGTCTGGTGATGTCCATGTGTAGAGCCGTCTCTTGGGTTGTTGGAAAAGAGTGTTTGCTATGACCATCCTATTCTCTTGACAAAATTCTATCAGCCTGTGCCCTGCTTCATTTTGTACTCCAAGGCCAAGCTTGCCTGTTATTCCGGTTATCTTTTGGCTTCCTACTTTAGCATTCCAATCCCCCATGATGATAAGGACATCATTTTTTGGTGTTAGTTCTATAAGGTGCTGTAGGGCTTCATAGAACCGGTCAATTTCATCCTCTTCAGCACCAGTGGTTGGGGCATAGACTTGGACTACTGTGATATTGAATGGTTTGCCTTGGATTCGAACTGAGATCATTCTGTCATTTTGAGGATTGTATCCCAGTATTGCTTTTCCTACTCTTTTATTGACTATGAAGGCTACTCCATTTCTTCTGAGGGATTCTTGCCCGCAGTAGTATACCTGATGGTCATCTGAATTAAATTCACCCATTCCTGTCCATTTTAGTTCACTGATACCTAAGATGTCGATGTTCAGTCTTGTCATCTCTTGTTTCACCACGTCCAGCTTGCCTTGATTCATGGATCTTACATTCCAGGTTCCTATGGAGAAAAAATCTTTACAGCATCGGACTTTCCTTTCACCACCAGACATATCCACAGCTGAGCGTCCTTTCGGCTTTGGCCCAGTCGCTTCATTCTTTCTGGCGCTACTAGTACTAGCCCTCTGCTCTTCCCCAGTAGCATATTGGACGCCTTCCGACCTGAGGGGCTCATCTTCCAGCGTCATATCGTTTTGCCTTTTGGTACTGTCCATAGGGTTTTCATGGCAAAGATACTGGAGTGGGTTGCCATTTCCTTCTCCAGTGGATCACGTTTTGTCAGAACTCTCTGCTATGACCTGTCCGTCTTGGGTGGCCCTGCACGGCATAGCTCATAGCTTCATTGAATTACGCAAGCCCCTTCGCCACGACAAGGCAGTAATCCATGAAGGGGAGTAGTGAATAGTTTGCTTCAAATACCTTAATACTCGTTTAGCTGATTGCCAGTGTCTAACAGTAGGATTATTGTTGTACCTAGCTAATTGGTTTACACAGTAAGAAATATCAGGTCTAGTCCAATTACTCAGATACATAAGACTTCCTATCAAAGATTGGTACATAGTCTTATCAAATACAGGACTCTCAACATTAGTGTCCTTAAAATCCATAGTCATCGGAGTTTTTGCTGGTTTACACATTTCCATATTGTATCTCTTTAATAACTGAGATATTTTACTGGCTTGCGACACCTTAAAACCCCTATTTGTTTTCACAATATCTAACCCCAAATAGTGGCTAATTTTCCCAAGATTTCTGATTGTGAATTTATTTTGCAATCTTGAAATGATAGTTTGTGCTTCTAACTCAGTTTTTGTTATTATTGCAATATCATCTGTGAATAATAAGAGAAAAGATAATGCTCCGTTGTGTTCTCTTCTAAACAAACAAGGATCAGCATTACTGGCTACAAAACCTAATGCACTTAACTCATTAACTATACATTTGTTCCACTCATAGCCTGATTGTTTCAATCCATAGAGGCTTTTCTTTAACTCCCAACAATCATGGTCTCTATCATTGGTCAATCCTGGTGGTATTCTTAAATAAATAGTATGTTGCAATGGAGCATGTAGATATGCAGTTTCAACATCTACATGGTTAACCATATATTGGTTTTTAGCTGCCCATACTAAAGCTGCTCTTAAAGTAGTTGCCCTTAGACTGGGTGCAAACACTTCGTCATAATCCTCAGTAGTTTGGGCAAAACCTTGTGCAACCAAACGTGCCTTATGGGTTATAGTTCCATCTACTCCTTTCTTTATTTTACATATCCATTTGCAACCTATAGCTTGCTCACCAGGTGACAGTTTTGCTTTCACATAAACTTTAAGATCCTGCAAAGACTTCAACTCCCTGTTCATTGCAGCTTTCCATGATGCCTGTTCCTTTTCAGGATACATCCTGATCTCATCATAGTTAGAAGGTTCTACATTAACTTGACATACTATACTTGCTTCATAGCGATCAGGTGGATGTCTGATACGCGTTGAACGCCAAGGAATTACAGGGCTTTGAATTTCTGACTCCTTTCCTTCCTCTGACTCTGATTCATCTTTTATCTCCCCTATCTCCTCTTCATCTTTTATATTTACAGGAGATGTATTATCATTACTACTTACATTATCAGAGGAGTCCTCAAACACTAGAGGATCAGTATTAACAGTTTCTTGCTCTAACCTATCCCAACCAACGTGCTCAAGGAATTTTGCACTCGCACTGTTATATACATTAGTTGTGCCTCGTTCCCAGAAACGATAGGATCTGTGGTTAGCTTCATAACCTACAAAGTATAATTGCCTAGCCCTATGTTGGCCTTTACTCCTGAGTTGTGCAGGAATGTGGACCCAAGCTGGGGTGCCAAACGTGTGCAGGTAATCAAGGTTTGGTCTTCTACCATGCCATATAGTATATGGTATTTTACCAGTAGAAGTATTAACAACTATATTCAGAACATGGTTTGCACATTTTGCTGCCTCCCCCCACAGTCTATCTGTTAAGCCAGAATCTTGTAACATGGTTCTCATCATGGCTTGTAACGTTTGCCCACGTCTCTCAACAAAAGCATTATGTTGAGGCCTATAAGGCACTGAACGTTTATGCTCAATGCCAGCTGATTCTAGCATATCAACAAAACGCTTATTTGTAAATTCAGTACCATTATCAGTAATTATGCACTGAACCTTTCTCTTTGTTTTTCTCTCCACGAACTTCAGCCAGTTTGCAAATTGTTGGAAAGTGTCTGCCTTTGACTTAAGCAGATAACAAAAACCATAACGAGAGTAGTGGTCCAATATACTTAAAACATAACATGAACCTCCTAAACTTGGTTTCATGGGTCCAATTAAATCAGCAAACACAACTTCCAAAGGAACAGTTGTTTTGAAGCTGTTTATCCTGTTTGCAGGAGTTGCCTTGCTCTTTTCCTGATTACAGGCATTGCAATTCAAATACTTACTACATGGCTTCAGTTTAATTCCGTCTACTAATTCAACTGTTTTACGTAGTGAGTTAAAGTTCACATGCCCTAACCGCCTATGCAATAAATGTATACACTCATCATGTGGCTTCTTGTTCTCACATATTGAGTTAGCTCTAACTGTACTAACCTGGTTACTTGTGAGAACGAATAAACCATCTTTCAAATTAGCAGTTACACAGGTTCCATTCCTCTCAATAGTGCATTGCTCCCCTCTGAATGTTACCACAAACCCAACCTTAACCAATTCCCTTACAGATAACAGGTTGAATCTTACCTTAGGTATATATAACATAGGTAACTGTTCATTAATGCATGGACAATAGGAATTACCTTCACCAGAGGCCTTCATCCTCCAACCGTTGGCTAGTGAAACATATTGGTTGCTGTTTTTCATAGTAATAAACTTCTTTTTCTCTTTAGTAATGCATTGTGAAGCCCCACTATCAACAACCCACAATTCATTATTTCTGGATGTTGATTCATCAGAAACAGCCAAACCAATGCCCTTCTTAGCCTGTCCACTGCTATTTACATTCTGTTTTCTACCCTTTCTACAGAATTTGGCTATATGCCCTTTAGTCCCACATGAATAACATTTCTTGACGTTGTAAGCAGTGGTGAATGGCTGCTCCTCTCGTGGCTGTGTCTCTCTCAGCTGGTCTCTGTCACGCCTCCTTCTGGACTCTTCTAGCAGTCTCCCATTAATGTTAGTCAATGTCAGTTCCTCTCTGGTCAGGACTTCCAAAGAAGAAACATACTTATCATAACTCTCATCCAAAGATGACAGAATAATGTAGACCTGATGCAACTCTGAAAAAATCAGCTCCTTTTCATGAAGCTCTTGAAAGGTTGCCTTCATGTAGTTTAAATGGGTCAGCATATCTCCATTCTTCTGCAGACGAGCCCTAAACAGCTTACGTGTAAGGTGTATATGTGCACCCACACTGTCTCGAACATAAAGCCTTCGCAAAATGCCCCAACACCTAGCAGCAGACTCCTCACCACGAATATGGACAAGCTGCTGGTCATTCAGTGTTAGCCCAATAATGCAAAGAGCTTTCTCGTTGCTTCGTTTAAAGTCGTCTAACTTCTTTACATCCTCTTCGTCATCTGGATCCCAAGCAGTAGTATCTGGTGGGTTATTTACAACAGCCCATAGTCCTTCCTTGCGCAAAAGCAAGCAGCATTTCGTGGACCAGGAAACATAGTTTGTCCCATCCAACCGGGTTATCCAGGAGATGCCTGACAACAGTTCTTGTGCCATTTTACACCAAAAAGCTAACACAAACTCAGCTAGGAATACTGTGTGTACTAACTCTCAGTACAGGCCTGGGCCCATAACCAGTGTTAAGGAATTTGTTGTGCAGAGGTCTCCTTGTGCTACCAAAGAGTTGCACAGACAAGGAAGGGTACTGAGAGTAGTAAAAGTCACACACAGGAGTACACTGAGTTCTAAAAGCAAAAAGTATTTTACTTTGAGGTGGTGTAAGAACAAAAATGCACAGTCAAAAAATAAACAGTCCAGGTCATAAACAATAGCAACAGTCCAAGCTACAAAATCTTCTTACCGGTCCAGAGGTCAAATACACAGTTCAGGTTACAACAGTAGTAAACTAACAGCAGAGCAAAAAACAGTAACAGTCGAGATCAGTGAAATCAGAGAGAGAGAGAAGCTACGTTCCTAGCTTCCTCTTATGGCCATGAGAACACTTACACACCCATTGGCCAATTAACATCTCAAAGCCATAGCATTATGGTTAATATATTTTCAACCCAACATTGTAGGCTAACACCATATGCCTAACAGTAAGTATGGGTTGCAATCTATCTCTCCAACAGCAGCAGCAAGTAGAGGAACTTACCTTCCTGCTACCAAAGTCAGGCCTTAAAACACCCGTGGCAGAGTTAAAGAAACTCATAGGAGAGAGAGGGAAACATTGTCCTTGGTATCCGGAGCGCGGGACGCTCCATTTACAGGACTGGGTAAAGATAGGGCATACTTTACATCTTGAACCCCGGGCTCCAGTTGAGATATTACATCTATGGCTTCAATGCCGTCAAGCAGTGGAAAAATTTGGCTCTGATGCTTTGGCAGGACAGCAATTGACCACAACACCTCCACCTAATTATGATCAAATAAATTTTTCCTCCAGTGTTGTCTTTAATTGGACCTTCAGCTCCTCATGAAGAGGTTAATTCTTCTGCTTCTTCACAGTCATTGTATACCCCCAAGAGGCAAATTTTAAAGGAACAATTAGCAAAAGGTGGGGGGGGGGAAATGTAGAAGAAATTGCTGACGGGTCTGGTCCCTTTGTTCCAGTTCATGTTGCAGTTCTTTTACCAGCTACTACTTTACAAATTTCTTACCAAGCATTTGGAAAAGTATCTGTTTCTGGCAAACCTCATCAAGCCTTCTCTAACATCAGGCAGAAGGCTACTGAGCCGTATCCTGATTTTGTTATCAGATTACAGGATATCGGAACAGCCTTTTATCAAACCAATTTATTGGCAGCCGCTTTATCACAAGGCAGCAAGCCCCAAGGAAAGTGTTATAACTGTCTTCTGTCTTAACCTGGCTCTTTGGACTATTTGATTCTTTTGTCGGAGGTGAGGACACCTCCCACTTCACACCTACAAAAGATCCCAGGTTCAATTTTCCTTTTAGTCTTTCCCCACTGTCTTTTGAAGTTGGTGGGATAAATTGTAAGTAACCATAAATGTTCCTCTCCTTTTAATAAAAAGGGGAGGCCTGTTTTGGCCTCAAACTCCAAATTGATGTGTGTTTTGTTTTGATATATATATCTCTGTACATTTGGAACATTAAGCTTGGACTTGGAATGGTGAGAAAAATGGGGATGGTTAAAGGGCCCTATAATCACTTCCTGATTTTCTCAATTCTGGCAGGACAAGCCATATGTCTAAATGAATGTTGTTTTACTAGTATCTGTGTATGTATGTCTGTTTATGTTGTTCTGTGTTATTCCAAGACTTGGAAGAGGGTCTAAATCCCCTCTGATAACAATAAACAAAAAGGCCTTATTAACAATAAACAAAGAAACAAAAAGATTGGGAACAAGGAGCTCATTGGCTTGTAAACAGCTCCCTGAAATTATAATAATAGTGATTGGTTTGCCTGGAGAAAGTATGAAATGAAGTGTTTGCATGAGAAGATGCCGGCAGTTGGAATGGACGCGAATGAGTTAATTTGTTGATGTGTAAATGTTTGTGTGTTAGCCACCTCCGTCCTAGGCTGTGAAAGGAACAGTAAATTGCTGATTTTATTGTTGTGTTTGCATGTGAAGAGTTTTATGGGGGATCTGTGAGTGAAATTCCTTTTAACTTTTCTTTCCCCCCTCCAGTCTCTTTCTCCCCCCCCTCCCCGCTGTGTTACTCTAAGAATGAGAGAGAGAGAGACACACGGAGGAGAAAGGGGGGGCTGGTCGTTTTAACTGTTTTTTTCTCTCTGCTTGGAATTCTGGTCTGAGAAAGGGAGGGTGGATGTGAAATTTAATACCCATTCTTGCAGTTTCAGCTTGCAGTTTTCTTTTCTTTTGTTTTTTTCCTGGAAGGAGGAGACAGTACTTGTTGGACAATTCTGTGAGATTTAAAAGCCCAAAATCTGATACTCACAACTCAAAGACAAGTCTGGTTAACAAAAACAAAGATTTATTGAAAAGAAATTGAAAATAATAAAGAAAATAAAGAAAGAAAGAAAGCGTTTGCAAACGCGGCCTCTTAGACCCTTCCCAAGTTGGATTGGGTTCAAAGAGCAAGTTTCAAACTAGGCATTTATACTTTCTTTTCTTTAGGTTTACAACAACAACTACAACAATTGCCCAGCTTCTTTGAGAGTTTCCCTGATTATGGTTCCCTGAGGTTCTCGATTTTATGGCCACTCAAAATTTTCAACACCACTTCGCTTCCCTTCAGGCTGTCCTCTCCCCTCGCGGGTTAAGGAAATGCAACCTTTCAGGTCCGCACTCGCTTTGGACTTACCAGTGTTCCCAGAACACAGCCCATCACACTCACACAGCCATTATCGCAGAAACCTCCCACAATCGCTCTCCTGACCACCCAGGTACAATTGCGTGCTTCCCTCCTTCGGGGCAAAAGTTTCTTACCTGGGCCAGTGCACTGGGTTACCTGGTCCTGGGCCTCAGTTGTTGACTCTCTTCCTTTTTCCTATTCTTTGATTTGATAAACCAGAAATATTAATTTAGTTTGGCTCGGAGCCTGCAATGGGAAGCTAGATCTCAGACAACTCCAGGCAGTTGAAATCAACAGGCGCGCCCCTGGACTTTACTGAGAACAGCTCCTCCCTAGAGGCTCTTTCAAGGCCCACGTTGGGCGCCAAGATTGTGAGATTTAAAAACCCAAAATTTGATACTCACAACTCAAAGACAAGTCTGGTTAACAAAAACAAAGATTTATTGAAAAGAAATTGAAAATAATAAAGAAAATTTATAAAAAAAAAGAAAAGATGTTTGCAAGCGTGGCCTCTTAGACCCTTCCCAAGTTGGATTGGGTTCGAAGAGCGCGCTGAGCAAGTTTCAAAGCAAGTATTTATACTTTCTTTTCTCGATACATGTCCCCCCTTTTAAGAAACTTAAGTCAGTCTTTGAAGTCAAAAAGATCTTCTTTGAACCTTTACTTCCAAAAGACTCATTGTAACAACTTCCTTTCATCCATCACTATACTATCTTGTTTTATTCACTTTCTTGAGGTGAGTATCCTCTTTAACATTTCAAAGGAGCTTTGTTGATTACCACGTGTGAATTCTCTGTCTAAGCAGGAAATAGATCTTAGTGTTACATTTGATACAATTCATTGGTGTTACATTTGATGTTACATTTGGTACCATTTATAAAAGAATAACCTTTTTTTTCCCTTTACTATTGCAAAAGTAAAAGATTGATTTTACTATATGTGGAAGTAGTCACAATCAGAGCACTCAGGGCGGGGAGTCCCAAGCTGGGCGAGGGGCTTCTTGGCACCCCAGGAGCCGACTCTGAGCTCCCTCTGCCCAGAGGAAGGCAGTGCTAGGAAGGGCCAAGATCCGGCGCAGAAGCTTCAGTCTCCCTGCCCTGCGATGGATGAGTCAGGATTGAGGAAGAGACATAGCTGCCACCCTTGGGGGGGGATGGAGCCCCCAAAGGGGCAGCAGCGTTAAGACGTTATACGGCACCCCCAAATCCACAGACTTCGCTACTGCGCAGGCGCCACCTGGCTGGCTGAGGAAGGGCGACGCGGGTTGGTCACTGGCGAGAGCGGCGATTAACAAAAAGACTCTTCGGGGCGGTCCCTTCAAGCGAAAGAGAAACAGCTACCAGGAAAAGGGCGCACAGAGAAGTCCCGCCTCCACTTCCGGGAACGAATAGAACTGAGGCGCCTAATTGACTCGGTCGCGGACAGGCTCGGACCCAGGTAGGGCGCAAGGGATGCCGGGAGTCGCAGTCCAAGCTTTCCTCTGGTGGAGAAAAGGGGGAGGGGGGAGGCCGAGGCCTGGTCTGGCGGGAGGGGCGCTGGGAGGGAGGCCTGGCCGGAAAGTCTCACTGAGAGGCCGAGGCTTCGGCTTTCCTCCCCGGGCGGGGCTGGGACTCCCCTCCGGGGAAGGGACGAAGCCGTGACCCGCCTCTCCCCCTTCGCCCCTGCAGGACTTCGGGCGACCCGGCGGAGGAAGGAAGGAGGCCCCGGGGAGCAGCCCCGGGAGGAGACGGCGGAGAAGGCCCGAAAGGGATGAGCCGAAGGGGACTCCGCGAAAGGAGGCCGCCTGGAGGGAGGAACGGGGAGCAGGAAATGGGCGGAGACCCCAAGACAGGCCTGGAGGGCGGAGGGTCCCTCAGAAGAGGCGGGAGACTCGGGAAACGCCACAGAATCCAGGAGGGAGTAGAGAAATATCAGTGCCCAGAATGTGGAAAATCCTTTAAGAGAAATGGAGATCTTAAAAATCATCTAAGAATCCACACTGGAGAAAAACCAATTAAATGCCCGGAGTTTGGAAAATCCCTTGAAAGAAATGGAGATCTTGAAAGGCATCTGAGAATCCACACAGGAGAAAAACCATATGAATGCCTGGAGTGTGGAAAGAGCTTCACTCGGACGGGACACCTTCGTATCCATCAAAGGATCCACACAAGCGAGAAACCGCATAAATGCTCTGACTGTGGAAAAAGCTTCAGTCGGAGGGGCACCCTTTATATACATCAAAGGATCCACACAGGAGAAAAGCCGTATAAATGCCTTGAATGTGGGAAAAGCTTCAATGTGAGGGGAAACCTTTATAAACATCAAAAAATTCACACTGGAGAAAAACAGCATAAATGCCTGGAGTGTGGAAAGAGCTTTAGTCAGAGAGGAAACCTTTATAAACATCAAAAAATTCACACTGGAGAGAAACCATATGAATGTTTCGAATGTGGAAAGAGATTTATTAATGGTGAAAAACTCAGTAATCATCAAAGGATCCACACAGGAGAAAAACCATATAAATGCCTGGAATGTGGAAAAAGCTTCAGTCAGAGGGGAGATCTCTCTAATCATCAAAGAATTCACACAGGAGAGAAACCATTTAAATGCCTGGAGTGTGGAAAGAGTTTCACTCGGATAGGACACCTTTATATCCATCAAAGGATCCACACTGGAGAAAAACCATATGAATGCCTGGTGTGTGGGAAGAGCTTTACTGTGGCTGGACACCTCCGAAGACATCAAAGGATACACACAGGAGAAAAAACGTATAAATGCCTGGAGGGCTTTGAGTGTGGAAAGAGCACCTTTTCCATTCATCAAAGAATCCACTCAGGAGAGACACAGCATAAATTCCTGGAGTGTAGAAAGAGCTTCAGTCTAAGGGGAAACCTTTATGTACATCAAAGGATCCATTCAGGGGAGAAAGCATATAAATGCCTCCAGTGTGGAAAGATCTTTACTGAAAATAGTGGTCTTCGTAAACATCAAAGAATTCACACAGGAGAAAAACCATATGTCTAGAGTTTGGAAGGTGTGAACACTTACTGTTCATTGCCATCTCATCCTTTGTGTGACAACATTTTACTGCTCCCTTTATTGCTACTCTCTGTTTAATGATGCTGCTATTTTGTGATGCCTAATAGTTGAATTTAAATCTTACACACTTTTCAAGGAGTACAAAATCTTATGAGTAGAAGTGTATTCAATTCCACAAACTCATATCACAATTTCTTCTCATTGCTGAGATTTCATTTTGAGATTCAGAAGCTACTACTGAAATGTTCTTCCCATGGGCCTAGAAATCAGAGCGCTCTCTCCTGGGTTAATTTTCCCCTTGAAATAGTTCCGTACTTTTTGGCACACTCCCTCCTTCAACACAGAGGACAAACTGCACTCTTGGTTATTACTGAATCAATTAATGAGTCTATTTACCCTTTTCTCTCCTTATGCGGGCCATAACCATTGCCTCATGTGAAGACCTCTGTGTTGCAGGAATATAGTCCTTGCTGAGGGCCAAGCAACGGCTTTCTTGCACTTGGTTGCACTTTCTTGTAACTTTAATGTTTTTGTGATAACCTTGTAATATAGAAGGTTTCTGCCTTAGCATCTAGGTGCTTGTAACTTTCTAACTGCAAAACAAGGCACTCTCTCAGGCTGAATAGCAAAGGACTTTTTCAGTTGTACATGCTAGAAGATTCAGCTGCCTAAAAATGTCCCTTTTCACAATAGATTTCTGTGGCTCATGCTCTGGATGCCTTTTCCCATGTGAACATTCTCCATTTAATACAATGGTTTGAAATGGTTATTATGGGATGTTTAACTTATTGTCCACGTTTCTGATTAACAGGATTTCTTCCATCCAATCAACTATTCTTGTAGTATGAAAGGAGACTCACACGAATCTTGAGCAGCTGTGTTCTTTATTGGTTAACATTCACTCATATATGTATGTCTTAAAACAATAGCTTTAGCAGTTAAACATTAACAGTTTACATGCCATCCCGAAATTGGTTGTTTTTCCTTATCTATTGCTTATCCTTTTCAATTAACACAAGGAATAATATATGATCCAGTTTCCTGCATTCCATAAGCTTATCTTTCTAATTTAAGATCTTGTTTTTTGCATGTTATCTCAAGCCCACTCTGTACACATCCTTTGCAGTCCCTGTCTGAGCTTTGCCATCCAAAAAGGAACATACAGAATGTGTACTTCAAGATGGACTCAGGAAACATGCTACATATTCTTTTGTACTTTTTCTACTGTATGTGTCCTGTGCTCCTCTTTTCATTAAGGGAAACCTCCTTGTGAGATTAATAAGTTGCCTTTAAATGATCTTCTAATTGGAACAAGTGTCCCATCAGGTACAAATTTTCCCTTTGTCCACACCCCACCCCACCCCCAATGCCCGTCCAGATGGCAGGAACTGGCAGGACCTGGCTCTAGAGCTAATTTGGCCTTCATGGTTGGGGATGTCATTGTTTGATATAATCTAAATGGGTTTTCCAAATGTCAGCACCATGTAAGACCATCCCCAGATATCTGAAACTCTTGTAAATTGGATGCTCTCAGTAGTTCCCTTATCTTTATAAAGCTTTTTAGCAGAAACAAGAGACTCTCTAAGGCCAACAAAGCTTTGTGAGATACGATCCATATCCTCAGCATATAGGAGGAGAAGTAGGGCCCAGGGATTGACACAGGTGTAAGCAGGAGAATGATCAGATGAGCTGTTGAGCAGCGGAGTTGCTACGTAAAGAGTGTGGAGGTCTAAATACAGCCCTGGGAGACTGAAGAGGTACCAGGTTGATTAGCACATTTCATACAAATGCTGAATGAGAAAAAGTAACATCCCTTTGTACTGTATTCGGCATGTTCATTAAGATTTCTCTCAAATGTTGGTTTAAAATCTACAAAGGCTTCATGCAGTGATTTTGTCCATGCCATTTTGTTTTATTTAGAAGAATGTTAGTCATAAATCAAAATTCACAGCCAATGTATTATGCAAGGAACTATCAGTGCTGTTTAATTGCATCAGTTTCAACTGATTTCACAGTAGATTGAGTTTTGATAAAAAGGTACCCCTAACTTTTTGCTTCTACAGGGGGACTCGACCATTCACCTTGTCCTTCTCTGAAACTTGGAAGGGACCTTGCAGGTCCAGCTCGAACCAGGATTGCCACCGAGACGGGGCAACTGATAGGCCAGCTTGAACTCAGCCAGGAAGTAATGAAGGCTGGACTTGGACAACAGCCAGAAATCCAACTCTTCTCAACACTGCCACACTTAGCAAATGTGAATGTGGGTGTTAGATGCTATGGAGAGAGTAGTGCTGCGTGAATCAAATCAAAATTTACTGGTCTGGCCACGATATCTCAAGCTCTGGAGCAGACATGTCAAACACAAGGCCCACGGGCCACATCCAGCCTGCAATGTTGTCCGTCTGTCCCGGAGACCTGCTCTGGAACAACAAAAGACCACCCCAGGCCAACCAGACATTGATCTACAACCTGGTTGCGTCCATCAAAACTAGAACGTGCTCAGCTTTAGATCCACAGGTCAGCCCTGGAACCAGCGACGTTCCCTGCCCTGCTTACTGGGTGCACACGCAAGTGGAGTCTCCTGGCTATCTTGCCCCACAGGCTGACTTCACCCAGGGTACTGGCCATCTCCTGTGCGCACACCCTGGTGGTGGGGCGGCTTCCTGGTTCTAGGGCTGTCCCATGGATCTAAGGCTGAGCAGGTTCTGGCTTTGATGGACGCAACCAGATTGTAGATCAGCGCCACCCCCCACCAGCACCTCCACGGTCCCCTTGCTGAAATAGCCTTGCAGCCACAGGCTTCCCTTTCACCAGGACCAGCCCTGCCCACCCACGAGGCATAGTGACGGGCAGTGGCAGCATGGAGACCGATAGCATTGGCAATCTCCCCGTCCCCTCCTATCACCGAGCATAAAGGCCGGCAGGTGACGCCAACAGTTGTCCTTTGCTGTCCTCTGATGGTCGGTAGGGGGGTTGCCGCTCGGCTGTACTTCATCTCGAGGGCCGGGGAAAGGCCACGACGCCCCCCCAGCAAAGAGCTCAGTGGCTCTCTCTAAGATTCCTTCCTTGGCACTTCCTGCAGCCCAGGGCTCGTGGGGGCTGGAGCTAGAAGGCTGTCCGGGCGGACAGGGCAAGTGGTATGGCCTTCATCATCCACGACCGCAGCGGAGAAGACCTGTGAGTGGAAGTCCTGGAAGGCACCATATTTGTGCCGGGCGGAAGCGCTGCAGGCTGAAGGCACCATCTTTCCAGCAGGCGGAAGGAAAAGTTAACTGAGCTTGCTGTCGCATTCTTTGCAAGTGTCGGAACAGAGCGAGACTCCTGGCGCCCTCTGCAGGCGGTCAGCGGGAAAAGGGAAGGGACGAACTGGGCGATCGCCTGCCCTAGATTAAAACGATGGCCAATTTTTGACTTGTGGTCTTCAACTTCCGGAAATCCTGAGCCAGCCAAATACTGTCCATGCTGGCTCAGGAATTCTGCGAGCGGAAGTCCACAAATAATAAAAAGACCGTCGTTCATCACCTCTGACATACAGCAACCTGAAGTGGGACGCAGCGGTACCCAAGGTTCTGTTAACACGACCTGCTTCCCCGCTCCTGGCGTTGCACACCCAGACCCCTGGCGTTGTTTAACAGGCTCAGTGCATGCCGATTTAACCTGGCAAACTGAGCAGACCCTGCATGTGTGAGGGCTTCCCTTACCACTGTGGCTTATTGCAGGGACTCCACCGGGGAACCTCTCCAGGCAGGTGACTCTCAGTCTGTACCTGGGCAGCCTTGGCTGACTTGGAAAGGAAAGCTTGCTTAGGCTTGGATGGGGGACCACCAGGAAATGCAAGAGATGATGTCTAGCAATGGAACGTTTAAAAAGCTCGGCTCCCTCCTCCTCGGGGCGCCCCCCAGATAAGGGAAGGCTGCTTTCCCGCCTCCCCCACCCTTCTCCCCATCGGCTCCGACCCCCTCGCGGGAGGGGGGCTGCCTGGGGGTTGCGGGGGGAGCCTGGCTGGAGCCCCCCGGAGGAAGAAGGTAGGTCAGAAAAAACCCCGGCAGGCCCCTCAGCTCCGCCGGCCTGGATGTAGGGGGGTGGGAAGACGGGACCCCAAAGATCAAAGGGAGCCCCTCGCTCCCCTTCCAAAAGAAAACCTTTGCTACTGCGCAGACGCCAAATGGATTATGGATGGAAGGACGACGCTGATTGGTCGCTCTGGCGAGGGCGGCGATTAGCACGAGGACTTCTCAAGGCGGTCCATTCAATGGAAAGAAGAGCTAACAGGCGCTCTGAGAAGTCCCGCCTCCACTTCCGGTATCAAACATTACAGAAGGGCCGAATTGACTCAGGTAGGGCGCAAAGGATGCCGGGAGTCGCAGTCCGAGCTCTTCTCTGGCAGAGAAAGTGGGGAGGGGGGAGGCCGAGGCCTGTCTGGTGGGACGGGCGCTGGGAGGGAGTCCTGCCCGGAAAGTCTCACTGAGAGGCCGAGGCTTCGGCCTTCTTCCCTGGGCGGGGCTGGGACTCTCCTCCAGGGAAGGGACGAAGCCGTGACCCGCCTCTCCTCCTCTCCATTCCCCCCTGCAGGAGGATGGGCGAGCCCGGCGGAGGAAGGAAGGAGGCCCAGCGGAGCAGCCCCGGGAGGAGACGGCGGGGAAGGCCCGGAAGGGATGGGCCGAAGGGGACTCCGCGAAAGGAGGCCGCCTGGAGGGCGAACCGGGGAGCAGGAAACGGGCGGAGACCCCGAGACGGGCCTGGAGGGCGGAGGGTCCCTCAGAAGAGGCGGGAAACTCGGGAAACGCCACAGAATCCAGGAGGGAGGAGAGAAATATCAGTGCCCGGAATGTGGAAAATCCTCCAAATCAAATGAAGCTCTTAAAAAGCATCTAAGAATCCATACTGGAGAGAGACCGTATGAATGCCTGGAATGTAGAAAGAGCTTCAGTCTGAGGGGAAACCTTTATAGACATCAAAGGATCCACACAGGAGAGAAACTGAATAAATGCACAGAGCGTGGAAAGAGCTTCAGTCGGAGGAGCAGCCTTTATAGTCATCAAAGAATCCACTCGGGAGAAAAACCATATGAATGTTTGGAGTGTGGAAAGAGCTTTTCTGATAGTGGAAACCTCCGTAATCATCAAAGGATCCACACTGGAGAAAAACCATATGAATGCGCGGAGTGTGGAAAGACCTTCACTCGGATGTGACATCTCCGTACACATCAAAGGATCCACACTGGAGAAAAACCGAATAAATGCACAGAGTGTAGAAAGAGCTTCAGTCGGAGGAACAGCCTTTATAGACATCAAAGGATCCACACAGGAGAAAAACCTTATGAATGTCTGGAGTGTGGAAAGAGCTTTTCTGATAGTGGACACCTTCGTATTCATCAAAGGATCCACACTGGAGAAAAACCTTATGAATGCTTTGAGTGTGGAAAGAGATTTGGGGATAGGAGCACCTTTCGTGTTCATCAAAGAATCCACTCAGGACAGACACAGCATAAATGCCTGGAGTGTGCAAAGAACTTCAGTCGGAGGAGCACCCTTTATAGACATCAAAAGATCCACTCAGGTGAAAAACCATATAAATGCCTGGAGTGTGGAAAGAGCTTTGATCGGAGGTCCACCCTTTGTGTGCATCAAAGGATCCACACAGGAGAAAAACCACATAAATGCCTGGAATGTGGAAAGAGCTTTGGTCACAGGGGAAACCTTTATGTACATCAAAGGATCCATTCAGGAGAGAAACCGTATAAATGCCTCCAGTGTGGAAAGAGTTTCAATCATAGGGGAACCCTTTATGTACATCAAAGGATCCATTCAGGGGAGAAAGCATATAAATGCCTCCAGTGTGGAAAGAGTTTTACTGAAAGTGGTGGTCTTCGTAAACATCAAAGAATTCGCACAGGAGAGAAACCATATGTCTAGAGTTTGGAAGGTGTGAACACTTACCATTCTTTGCCACCTCATCCTTTGTGTGTCAACATTTTACTGTTCCCTTTATTGCTACTCTGTTTAATGATTCTGCTATTCTGTGATTTCTAATAGTTGAATTTGAATCTTACACACTTTTCAAAGGGTACGTAATCTTATGAGTAGAAGTGTATTCATTTCCACAAACCCGTATCACAATTTCTTCTCGTTGGTGAGATTTCATTTTGAGATTCAGAAGCTGCTACTGGAATGTTCTGAAGAAACTTAGCAATTTCCATTGTGCCCACGGTTCTTTCCTTGGGCCTGGAAATCAAACCGTTCTCCAGGGTTAATTTTCCCCTTGAAATAGGACTCTCGCCTCTTCCGTACCTTTTGGCACACTCCCTCCTTCCACACAGAGAACAAACCACTCTTATTACTGAATCAGTTAATTATTACTGAATCAATTAATGAGTCAATTTACCCTTGTCTCTCCTTATGCGGGCCATAACCTTTGCCTCCTCTGAAGACCTCTGTGTTGCAGGAATACAGTCCTTGCTGAAGGCCAAGCAACGGGTTTCTTGAACTTGGTTGTCCTTTCTTGTAACTTTAATATTTTTATGATAACCTTGTAATATTCTAGGTGCCTGTAACTTTCTAACTGCAAAACAAGGCACTCTCTCAGGCTGAATAGCAAAGGACTTTTTCATTTGTACATGCTAAAGTTTCAGCTGGCCGAAATGGTAACTTTTCACAACAGATTTCTGTGGCTCATGATGCTCATGATGCCTTTTCGCATGTGAATGTTCTCCTTTTAATACAATGATTTTAAATGGTTATGTTATTATGTGATATTTAACTTACTGTCCACGTTTCTGATGTAACAGGATTTCTTCCATCCAATGAACTGTTCTTTTGTACTTTTTCTTCTGTATGTGTCATTTGCTACTCTTTTCATTAAGGGAAACCTGCTTGTGAGATTAATAAGTTCCCTTTAAATGATCTTCTAATTTGAACAAGTGTGCCGTGGCACAATCTAGGTATCTGACCTACCTCAATTGGGTCCCTTAGGAAGGAAAGATCCTCAACTTCATCAGATTGAAGCAAATGGTCCCTGTCGTAGAAACCAATTCTGGTCCAATTTGCTATCCCTTGTGGGTGGGCGGGGCTGGTCCTGGTGAAAGGGAAGCCTGATGGCTGCAACCTCCCCACCCCCATCATCCTTTTCTGAGCGGAGGAAGGAAAGAGATGAGGAGGGAGAGAGGGAGGGAATAAGTGAGGAAGGAAAAGCACCTTGGTAGCATCAATCCTGCATCCATTGAGACTTGGGCTCAAAGGAGAAAGCAATTTTGTGTTCTCTTTTGTCGCAGACAGGACTTTATTGGCAGTCCAAGTTAACATTGGTATTCTTGAATTGTGAGCTCTTTAGGAAAGTGTCCCCTCCTTGTGTGTTGCAAAGAGCCATTTCCAGTGGGGAAAACATTTTCTTTTGCTATATTTCTAGTCTGAATTAGACCAAGGCAGGGTCCCTACAGGAGAGCCCTTGTAAGGGTTATGTATTAATAGAAAAGTAACTAATTTAAACTTGCTCTGAAATGCTAAAGCTGTTGCACATAAAAAATGGAGGAGCTCTGATCAACTATCACAGCCACCATTTTGACACTTTTGCTGTACTGTTGTCTGTGGAAGTCCCCACTAAATGCAGGCATGGGATAAACTGAACCTGGTTTGTTCTCGGTCTTTTAAGTGGTCACAGACTGCTAAAGTGGCATTTGATCACAAGTCAAGAAGGCCTAGAGAAATGTTTCCCCTTTTGCCTTTCAGCATCCAAGGGAGAAGGAAGGAGAAAGGGAAAGAGGAAAGAGAAAGAAAAAGAAAAAGAAGGAAAGGGGGGAAGGAAAAAGAAGAAAATTGGGGATGGAGGAAGATTATAAAGAGAGGAAGGGACCAAGAGAAGTCCTGCCTTAGCACTTAACCATAAGCAGCCATGCTACCAATCCCTTGTACCTTCCTCCTGATCTCTCCTGGTGGTCTCCCATCAAATTGCCAAGGAAAGTGAGCCTATCAGCAGCAGCCTTTTTTAAAATCCCATTTATATCCCACCGTTCTCCGAAGACTCAGGGGGGCTTACAATCTAAGAAGCCCAAATCAATGTGCTTAGCAATAGCCTTGAAGAGGTAAGTGCAGCCAGGTGTCCCCCGAGCAGCTGGCATCACTGGGGGTCCTCTGCATGGCCTGGGAGGGACAGCCAGGCTCCTGGTGGACAAGGCTATGGTGTTCGCCCTGGTCTTTCCTTCCTCACCTGGAGACAATGTATTCCCTCCCGCCTGGGCCCCCACAGGCACCCTCCCTGAAACAAACAATGTTGAGGTGGCCACCCCCACCGCAGCCCCCCAAGGTCAACCACAACGCTAATGCAGCCCTCAATGATATTGAGTTTCACACCCCTGCTCTAGAGCGTGTTGGGCAGACTACCTGGGCAGCTGGTTGTCATGCACTAATCTGGGGTCAGCTGGCGCCCCACCTCCTTGGCAGGAAGGCAGGCTAGGAGTAGCACTTCAAAGAAAACTTGGGGCTCAGCATCTCAGGGAGGGCCAACAGATGGCACAGTCTGGTCCTTTGCTGCCCCCTGATGGCTGTTAGCAGAGCTGCTGCTCTAATTCCATCTCAAGAACCCAGGCGGCTTTGGCAGCTCCCACAGTAAGGATGGCAGTTGGGTCCTTCAAAGCGCTCCCCTGACCTCTGGTGGTTCCTTAGCAGGTACAAGGGCCCTTGGACCATGGGGGTTGAAAATCGGGCTGGTTGGGTGGCTGGTGCGGAGGGAAATAGCTCCATAGTCCCCATCTGTGGTTTCCTGGCCAAGAATAGCTTTGTTTGCCTAAACTCACTTGCATCAGCTATATTATATGCCTAGGCAGAAAAGAAGTTTTCAGTGCCAAAGAAATGCTGTTCTCCAATTTCCGCTGCCTTCTATCAAGTGCCAGGAACACTGGTGGTGTGTTCGTGGCCCCTGAGTTTTTTTTCTTTTTTCATATAGACAAATCCAAGAGTGCTCCACCACCACCACCCTTGCTGGATACCCCAGGAAAAGTTCCTTCTTTACCCAGGAAACCAGTTCCACCAACCTGCTCTGCAGCTTCCAAGCAACAGCCTGGCTGACCTGATCAGGTGTCAGGACCCACGCCGGTCCACATCTTAGGAAAGAACTCTTGGAGACAGGATTGTCCAAACAGGAACTTTTACTAAAACATTGACAGTGGATAATCTAGACAGGATCAATACTTTTAAAGTGTCCCGGAGTAAAAACCCCTCCCCTCAGTCCATTTGGTCAGTCCGGGATCAGTTAAGTTTCAGGTGTCAAAACCCTTCATGGGAAAAGAGAACTTCCATGCATTTTCAACATTTGCTTCCTCCCTTTCAAATACCAATCGGAGATAAACCAGAATCCCCCCCTCTTTCTTTGTTCTTCTCAGTTCAAAGGTTCTTTCCCTGGTCTTTGATGATGGCCTACAGGCAGGCTGAATAAACAACCTTCCATCTAAGGCAGGGGTGTCCAAACTTTTTTCAAAGAGGGCCAGATTGGATGAAGTGAACATGCTGGAGGGCCAAACATTTTTCCGAACATTCTTTGAACAATTACAATTAAATGCAAATGAATTATTTTATGCCAAGTTAATTGCAAATGGCATACTTTTCATTTTATAACATTAAGATCAACTGACAGCTGAGTTTTCACAATGTATTTTATGTGCAAAACAAGAGGCTTGACAGAACAGTGGAGCCTAAGGGGAGACATACAGGTGCCCTGCCCCATCCGCTCTCATTCACTCACCTTTGCTTGGAAAAGTTTCTCGGTCTCATTCACTCATGTTTTGTTTGCAAAAGCTTCTCTCTCGCTCTCTCATTCCCTCACTCTTGCTCCAAAAAGCCTCTTTCATGCTCTCATTCACTCACACTGCTCAATAAATGTTTCTCTCTCACTCTCATTCACTCACCAACTCAAAAGGCCAGCCGCGGCGCCTCCATTGACTTCCATGGGGACGATTGGCAATTAAAACCACTCCCGCTACTGATGCTAACTTTTTCACTTGCTGCTTGGTTCTGATTTAACCTGCAGAAACAAATCCCCGAGCCGGCCCCCATGGCAGCAGCGAGCCCCAAGGAGCGGGACGGCCCAGTGTGCTCGCCGAGACGCTGGAGCGAGATTGCCCCCAACAATCTGAGCACAAGATCGGCATTTCTCAGTCCGCGCTGATCTCGCGCTCCTTACAATCTCCCTCTCTTTGTTTCAGTTTGCTTTCTACATTTGGGATGAAGACTCGAGGTTCGGCATTTCTCTGCGTCCGCTGATCAGCGCGTGCGGAGAAATGCCCATTCCCTCTGCTGAGCCATCCCAGTTACTTCCCTGGAGCACCTCCATATCTTGTAAGGGCGCACAGGGAATCGGCGTTTCTCTGCACTCGCTGATCAGCGCGTGGGGAGAAATGCCCATTCCCTCTGCTGAGCCATTCCAGTTGCTTGCATTGCAGAAGGCAAGTATTTGGGATGAAGACTCGAGATTCGGCGTTTCTCAGCCCGTGCTGATCTTGCCCTCCTTACAGTCTCCCTCTCTTTGTTTCAGCTTGCTTTCTGCATTTGCGACAAAGACTGGAGACTCGAGAGAGGGAGATTGTAAGGAGCGCGAGATCAGCACTTTCTGCATTTGGGACAAAGACTCGAGATTCGGCGTTTCTCAGCCCACGCTGATCTCGCGCTCCTTACAGTCTCCCTCTCTCGAGTCTTCATCCCAAATGCAGAAAGCAAGCTGAAACAAAGAGAGGGAGACTGTAAGGAGGGCGAGATCAGCACGGGCGGAGAAATGCCGAATCTCGTGTCTTTGTTCCAAATGATTGCCTTCCGCAATGCAAGCAACTGGGATGGCTCAGCAGAGGGAATGGGCATTTCTCCGCACGCAGGAGAGGTTTGTTAGGGAGGCGGTGGTCCGGCGTTGTTTACCTCCTGTGTGTGTGTGTCGGGCCCACAGAGAGATGCAAACACCAGACTGCCACCACCTCTACCAGCCGTTCCCCACAGGTCTGACACACACACACACACACACACACACACATACAAATGAGAGGGGGGGGAAATGCCAGACTGCCGCCTCCCTACCAGCCTACCAGCCATTCCCCACAGGTCCGACACACACATACACAAACGAGAGGGGGGGAAATGCCGGACTGCCGCCTCCCTACCAGCTGTTCCCCGCGGGTCCAACACACACAGACACACAGAGAGAGAGAGAGAGAAGGGGGAAAAGAAGGAGGGGATCTGGCAGCACCTGAGACTCCATATGCTGCTCAGAAACACCCTCTCACCGCCCTCCCTCCTGTGGCAGACAGTCTTCTGCTTGCCGCCCTCAATCAGAAGGGAGGGCCGTGGGAGGGCCGCATTTACACAGAGCAAGGAGGGCTGTTAGAGGGCCGTATTAAACCGCCCCCCGGGCCGCAAATGGCCCGCGGGCTGGACTTTGGACATGCCTGATCTAAGGGATAAAGGTAAAGGTAAAGGTTCCCCCGCACATGCGTGCTAGTCGTTTCCAACTCTAGGGGCCGGTGCTCATCTACGTTTCAAAGCCGAAGAGCTTGTCCGAGGACATCTCCATGGTCATGTGGCTGGCATGACTAGACGCCAAAGGCGCACAGAACACTGTTATGAATGTTCTCCTTTGAATACAATGCTTTTAAATGGTTATGTTATTATGGGATGTTTCAATTACTGTCCACGTTTCTGATGTAACAGGATTTCTTCCATCCAATGAACTATTCTTTTGTACTTTTTCTTCTGTATGTGTCCTGTGCTCCTCTTTTCATTAAGGCAGGGGTGTCAAACTCAATTTCATTGAGGGCCGCATCAGCATTGCGGTTGCCCTCAGGGGGCCGGGTGGGTATGGCCTGGGTGGGCGTGGCCTACTGGGTGGGCGTGGCTAGAGTGCATATGGCCTACTGGGTGGGCGTGGCCACCTCTACATCGTTGGCATCAAGGGTGCCTATGGGGGCCTGGGCAGGAGTGGGACAGATCTAAGGGTCTCTGGCAGAAGGAGGGTCTCTGGGCCGGGGCCAAGGCAGTGGGGGCCGTTCCCTCACTGTTTCCAGGATGGCTTCGCGGGCCACATAAAATCACTCCGTGGGCCGGATCCGGCCCCCGGGCCTTGTGTTTGACATGTCTGCATTAAGGGAAACCTCCTTGTGAGATTAATAAGTTTCCTTTAAATGATCTTCTAATTGGAACATGTGTGTCGTGGCACAATCTAGGTGTCTCATCTGCCCCAACTGGGTCCCTTAGGAATGAAAGATCCTCAACTTCATCAGATTGAAGCAAAAGGTGCCTCTCGTAGAAACCAATTCTGGTCCAATTTGCTATCCCTCGTGGGTGGGCGGGGCTGGTCCTGGTGAAAGGGAAGCCTCATGGCTGCAATCTCTCCCCCCCATCACCCTTTTCTGAGCGGAGGAAGGAAAGAGATGAGAAGGGAGGGAGGGAGGGAACAAGGGAAGAAGGAAAAGCACCTTGGTAGCATCAATCCTGTATCATTGAGACTTGGGCTCAAAGGAGAAAGCAATTTTGTGTTCTCTTTTGTCGCAGACAGGACTTGATTGGCAGTCCAAGTTAACATTGGTATTCTTGAATTGTGAGCTCTTTAGGAAAGTGTCCCCTCCTTGTGTGTTGCAAAGAGCCATTTCCAGTGGGGAAAACATTTTCTTTTGCTATATTTCCAGTCTGAATTAGACCAAGGCAGGGTCCCTACAGGAGAGCCCTTGTAAGGGTTATGTATTAATAGAAAAGCAACTAACTTACACCTGCTCCTAAATGCTAAAGCTGTTGCACATAAAAAATGGAGGTGCTCTGATCAACTATCACAGCCACCATTTTGACACTTTTGCTGTACTGTTGTCTGTGGACGTCCCCACTAAATGCAGGCATGGGATAAATTGAACCTGGTTTGTTCTCGGTCTTTTAAGTGGCCACAGACTACCAGCCACAGTGGCATTTGATCACAAGGGAAGAAGGCATAGAGAAATGTTTCCCCTTTTGCCTTTCAGCATCCTTTCAGCAATGGGGAGGGAGGAAGATTATAAAGAGAGGAAGGGACCGAGAGAAGTCCTGCCTTAGCACTTAACTTAGCATTTAGCACTTAACCACAAGCAGCCATGCTTCCAATCCCTTGTACCTTCCTCCTGACCTCTCCTCGTGGTCTCCCATCAAATTGCCAAGGAGAGCGAGCCAATCAGCAGCAGCGTTGAAGAGATAAGTGCAGCCGGGTGCCCCCCAAGCAACTGGCATGACTGAGGGTCCTCTGCATGGCCTGATAACAACAGCCAGGCTCCTCTGGTGGACAAGGCTATAGTGCCTTCCTCACCTGGAGACAATGGTTCCCCCCCAACCTGGGCCCTCACAGGTGCCCTCCCAAAGCGAACAATATTTTTTTAAATTTTATTTTAATACCATTTATATGCCACTCTTCTCCGAAGACTCAGGGCGGCTTACAATCTAAGCACAAATCAAATGTGCTTAGCAATAGCCTTCATTCTGTGTATATGCCTGCTTATTAGGGCTTTCACCCCCCCCCAAGCGGCATTATTACAAAGTCAGCTTATTGCCCCCAACAATCTGGGTCCTCATTTCACCTACCTCGGAAGGATGGAAGGCTGAGTCAACCTTGAGCCTGGTGGGATGCGAACCTGCAATAATTGCAGGTGTTACTTAAGGAGGCATTAGCCCACTGCTCAACCAAGCTTCCTAATATTGAGATGGCCACCCCCATCCCGGTCCCCCAAGGTCAACCAAAACGCTAATGAAGCCCTCAATGAAATTGGGCATGTTGGGCAGACTACCTGGGCAAGTGGTTGTGAGGCATTAATCTAGGGAGACCCAGCACCCCACCTTCTTGGCAGGAAGGCAGGCTAGGAATGGCCCTTCAAAGGAAACTTGGGGCTGAGCATCTCAGGGTCTGCTCCTTTGCTGCCCTCTGATGGCCGTTAGTGGAGCTGCTGCTGTGATCTAATTCCATCTCAAGAACCCTGAAGACTTTGGCAGCCCCCACAGTAAGGATGGCAGTTGGGTCCCTCAAAGTGCTCTCCTGACCTCTCTGGTGGTTCCTCAGCAGGTGCAAGGGCCCTTGGACCATGGGGGCCAGAAAGCAGGGGCTGGGTGGGTGGCTGGTGCGGAGGGAAATATCTCCATAGTCCCCATCTGTGGCTTCCTGGCCAAGAGTAGCTTTATTTGCCTAAAGTCACTTCCATCAGCTATATTATATGCCTAGGCCAGGGGTCGGCAACCTGAAAAAGCAAAAGAGCCACTGGGAACCGGTTCCATCACACATAAAAAAAAGTGGGAGCCGCGTGCGTGCGTCCATGCATGTGTATGCGCAAAAAATTTTTTTTCGCATGCGCAAAACAGTTTTTTCTTGCGCATGTGCGGACGCACGCGGTTGCCATTTTTTTATGTGATGGAACCGGTTCCCGGTTACGCGATGTCGACGGCCCGTTTGCAGAGCTACCGCCTTCGGCAGCCTGCAAACATGCCGCAACAGCTTTCCCAAAGAGCGGCGCTGCTGCCCATTTGTGCGGAGGTGCGGGCGCACCTCTCCAAAGGTTTGGGGAGGTGCGCGCGCACCTACGGTCATTCGAAGAGGTGCACGTGCACCTCTCGGAATGGGCAGCAGTGCCGCTTGTTGGGAAAGCTGCTGCGGCCCGTCTGCAAAACTGCCGCTTTCGGCAGCCTGCAAACATGCTGCGGCAGCTTTCTCAAAGAGCGGTGCTGCTGCCCGTTCGCGCGGAGGTACGCGCGCACCTCTCCAAAGGTTTGGGGAGGTGCGTGCGCACCTACGGTCGTTCGGAGAGGTGCGTGCGCACCTACGGTCGTTCGGAGAGGTGCGCGCGGACCTCTCGGAATGGGCAGTGGCGTCACTTGTTGGGAAAGCTGCCGCGGCCCGTCTGCAGAGCTGCCGCTTTTGGCAGCCTGCAAACGTGCCGCGGCAGCTTTCCCAAAGAGCGGCGCCGCTGCCCGTTCACGCAGAGGTGTGCGCGCACCTCTCCAAAGGTTTGGGGAGGTGCACGCGCACCTCTCCAAACGGGCGGTGCCACTCTCCATTTGGAGAGGTGCGCGTGCACCACTGCCCGTTCGAAGAGGTGCGCGCGCACCGGGCGGCTGGGAGCCGCAGGAGACGGCTCAAAGAGCAGCATGCGGCTCCGGAGCCGCGGGTTGCCGACCCGTGGCCTAGGCAGAAAAGAAGTTTTCAGTGCCAGAGAAATGCTGTTCTCCAATTGCCGCTGCCTTCTATCAAGTGCCAGGAACACTGGTGGTGTGTTCCTGGCCCCGAGTTTTTTTCTTTTTTCATATAGACAAATCCAAGAGTGCTCTCCACCACCACCATCCCTGCTGGATACCCCAGGAAAAGTTCCTTCTTTACCCAGGAAACCAGTTCCACCAACCTGCTGTGCAGCTTCCAGGCAACAGCCTGACTGACCTGATCAGGTGTCAGGACCCACGCTGGTCCACATCTTAGGAAAGAACTCTTGGAGACAGGATTGTCCAAACAGGAACATTTACTAAAACATGGTTGACAGTGGATAATCTAGACAGGATCTGGAAAATGTGTCGCAGATCGATACTTTTAAAGTATCCTTGAGTAAAAACCCCTCCCCTCAGTCTATTTGGTCAATCCGGGATCAGTTAAGTTTCATGTGTCAAAAGCCTTCTTGGGAAAAGAGAACTTCAATGCATTTTCAACTTTTGCTTCCTCCCCTTCAAATTCCAATCAGAGATAAACCAGAATCCCCCCCCCCGCTCTTTCTTTGTTCTTCTCAGTTCAAAGTTTCTTCCCTGGCCTTTGATGATGGCCTCCAGGCAGGCTGAATAAACAACCTTCCATCTAAGGGATAAAGGTAAAAGGTAAATGTTCCGCCGCACATGCGTGCTAGTCGCATGTGCTAGTCGTTTCCGACTCTAGGGGCCGGTGCTCATCTCCGTTTCAAAGCCGAAGAGCTTGTCCGAGGACATCTCCGTGGTCATGTGGCTGGCATGATTAGACGCCAAAGGCGCACAGAACGCTGTTACCTTCCCACCCTAGTGGTCCCTATTTTTCTACTTGCATTTTTACGTGCTTTCAAACTGCTAGGTTGGCAGGAGCTGGGAGGAGTAACAGGCACTCACTCTGTTACGCGGCACTCGGGATTCGACCCGTGAAACTGCCAACCTTCTGATTAACAAGCTCAGCGTCCTAGCCCACTGAGACACCGCGTCCCTTTCTAATGGATAGGGATGACCAATTAATGGGAATGGCAGAATCCATGGGGCGAGATTTAGGGTTGCACAGATAGGGAGTTAGGAATGGAATATAAATGGATTCTGACACCAGGGTTCCAGATTCACAGCTCTAGTGCCTTCCAAGCTGCCTGATCAAAGGAAGCACCTGATTTTCCATGCTATTTTTTATTTAGGAGAAAGTCATAAATCAAAATTTACACTCAATGCATTATGAAGGAACTGGATACTGTTTAATTGCATCAGTGTCAACGGATTTCACAGTAAATTGAAATTATTTGGTAAAAAGGTACCCCTAAATACTTTTTGCTCCAATGGGAGGATTCGACCATTCACCTTGTCCTTCTCTGACTCTTCTGCAGAGAATTTGAGGGGCCCAAACTTGGCACAGTATTTATGATGCAGGTTGAGCAGAGCAGAACCGATCAGAACAATTCTTGGCCTCTGTTTCATGGCCCTGATCTGAATTCTTAGGAGAGGACAGTTTCTGGCTCCTTCTCCACCTTCAGGAGGGGTCTCAGCTGCAGCCAGGATGGCCCAGAAAAGGAGCAGCTGAGAGGCCGGCTGGAACTCAAGCAGGAAATAAGGAAGGCTGGTCTTGGACAACAGGCTAAGTCACAGAAATCTAGCCCTTCTCAATACTGCCACACTTAGCACGTCAATGGGGTGTTAGATCCTAGGGAAGAAATTGTGTTGTGTGAACGAAAACAAGTCATGCTGAAGTATAAAATTGCAACTTTCTTGCCATTCAGCCTCTAGAGTGCCTTTGCCAGCCTACCTGGGCAGGTTGTTGTGAGCTTTAATCTAGGGCCAGACAGTGCCCCGCCTCCTTCACTGGGCCGAGCATCTCTGAACTGCAGCGCTCCCAAAGGCCAGCCGGTAGTGCCAACACCCATCTTTGGCTGCCCCCTGATGGCCGGTGGGGGAGTGGCTGCTCAGCTGTACTTCATCTCCGGGGCCAGGAAAGCCAAAGAGCCCCCCTTGCAGCAAAGACCTCAGTGGGTCCCTCAAAGATCTCTTTGCTGGCAGTTCCTGGGCAAGTGCGAGGAAGGACTCACGGATTGTGTGGGCCGGAGCTGGAGGGCTGGTGCGGCCTTCATCATCCCGGGCCTAAGATTGCAGCCCTCCAGCCTTGAACGGGGCAGTAGCAGGAGGAGGACCCACAGAAGTTGCTCTTGGTTGCTCTCATATGTTGCCATTGAGGCTTGTTGCAGGGACTCGCCTGAAGGGTGTCCACTGGGAACCTTCTCCAGCCGGGGACTCTCAGCCTGGCCCTGGACATCATTGGCTGTCCTGGGAAGTAATCTTGATTAGGGTTAGTTGGGACTTCAATGGGAAAGGTGGTTCTCAAGGCCAGTTTATGGGACCATCTCTTCTCCCCACTTTCCTCCTTTCTCTTTGGCAGGGCAGAAGATGTGAGAAAAAAACCCAAGAAAAACATTTGGGAAAATCATGAGATGAATACAAATATTTAAAGTCAAACAATAATTGCATATCCTCCTTCCCCCCCCCCCCTATGCACGAAGAGGTTGCAGTGTGAATGCAGAGCGAGTGAAGGGAGGGGCAGAAGCTCTGGAGAGCCAAAAGACCGAAACAGGCAGATTCGTCCATGAGATCAGGATCAGAATCACAGAATTAATGTAAATGAATTAATAAATAAAGATGATGATGATGATAATGATGAGAGCTGGTAGGGACCCTGGGGGTCTTCTAGTCCAGCCCCCTGCTCAGGCAGGAGACCCTATACCATTTCAGACAAATGGCGGTCGAGTCTCTTCTTAAAACCTTCCAGTGTTGGAGCATTGACAGCTTCTGGTGGCAGGTAGTTCCACTGCTTAATTCTTCTCCCTGTCAGGAAATTCCTCCTTCCTCCCCGCTGGCTTTCCCTCCGTCGCTGCTTCTCCCGCCTTCGGGGGGCTTCGGGGACGAGCCCGGCTCCCTCCTCCTCGGGGCGCCCCCCAGATACGGGAAGGCTGCTCTCCCGCCTCCCCCGCCCTTCTCCCCATCTGCTCCCACCCCCGCGCGGGAGGGGGGCTGCCTGGGGGCCGCGGGGGGGCCTGGCCGGAGCCCCCCCAACTCCCCCCCGCCCTGCCTGGGGAGAGACTTCGCTACTACGCAGGCGCCATGTAGCTGATGGATGCAAGGAGGACGCCGATTGGTCGCTCTGGCGAGGGCGGCTATTGGCGAGAAGACTCGTAGGGGCGGTCCCTTCAAGCGAAAGAGAAACAGCAAGCAGGAAAAGGGCGCGCAGAGAAGTCCCGCCTCCACTTCCGGGAACGAACCGAACTGAGGCGCTTAATTGACTCGGCCGCGGACTGGCTCGGAGCCAGGTAGGGCGCAAGGGATGCCGGGAGTCGAAGTCCGAGCTCTTCTCTGGTGGAGAAAAGGGGGAGGGGGGAGCCCGAGGCCTGGTCTGTCGGGAGGGGCGCTGGGAGGGAGGCCTGCCCGGAAAGTCTCACTGAGAGGCCGAGGCTTCGGCTTTCCTCCCCGGGCGGGGCTGGGACTCCCCTCCGGGGAAGGGACGAAGCCGTGACCCGCCTCTCCCCCTTCGCCCCTGCAGGACTTCGGGCGAGCCCGGCGGAGGAAGGAAGGAAGGAGGCCCCGCGGAGCAGCCCCGGGAGGAGACGGCGGGGAAGGCGCGGAAGGGATGGGCCGAAGGGGACTCCGGGAAAGGAGGCCGCCTGGAGGGCGAAGCGCGGAGCAGGAAACGGGCGGAGACCCCGAAACGGGCCTGGAGGGCGGAGGGTCCCTCAGAAGAGGCGGGAGACGCGGGAAACGCCACAGAATCGAGGAGGGAGGAAAGAAATATCAGTGCCCGGAATGTGGAAAATCCTTCAAAAGAAATGGAGATCTTAACAAGCATCTAAGAATCCATACTGGAGTGAGACCGTATGAATGCCCGGAGTGTGGAAAGAGCTTCAGTCTGAGGGGAAACCTTTATAGACATCAAAGGATCCACTCAGGAGAAACACCACTTAAATGCCTGGAGTGTGGAAAGAGCTTCAGTCAGAGGGGAAACCTTTATAACCATCAAAGGATCCACTCAGGAGAAACACCATTTAAATGCCTGGAGTGTGGAAAGAGCTTCAGTCGGAGGGGACACCTTTATAGACATCAAAGGATCCACTCAGGAGAGAAACCACATAAATGCCTGGAGTGTGGAAAGAGCTTCAGTCAGAGGGGAAACCTTTATACACATCAAAGGATCCACTCAGGAGAAACACCATTTAAATGCCTGGAGTGTGGAAAGAGCTTCAGTCACAGGGGAAGCCTTTATAGACATCAAAGGATCCACTCAGGAGAGAAACCACATAAATGCCTGGAGTGTGGAAAGAGCTTCAGTCTGAGGGAACACCTTTATAGACATCAAAGGATCCACTCAGGAGAAACACCATTTAAATGCCTGGAGTGTGGAAAGAGCTTCAGTCGGAGGGGAAGCCTTTATATACATCAAAGGATCCACTCAGGAGAAACACCATTTAAATGCCTGGAGTGTGGAAAGAGCTTCAGTCGGAGGGGACACCTTTATAGACATCAAAGGATCCACTCAGGAGAGAAGGCACATAAATGCCTGGAGTGTGGAGAGAGCTTCAGTCAGAGGGGAAGCCTTTATACACATCAAAGGATCCACTCAGGAGAAACACCATTTAAATGCCTGGAGTGTGGAAAGAGCTTCAGTCAGAGGGGAAGCCTTTATATACATCAAAGGATCCACTCAGGAGAGAAACCACATAAATGCCTGGAGTGTGGAAAGAGCTTCAGTCAGAGGGGAAGCCTTTATAGACATCAAAGGATCCACTCAGGAGAAACACCATTTAAATGCCTGGAGTGTGGAAAGAGCTTCAGTCGGAGGGGAAGCCTTTATATACATCAAAGGATCCACTCAGGAGAAACACCATTTAAATGCCTGGAGTGTGGAAAGAGCTTCAGTCGGAGGGGAAGCCTTTATATACATCAAAGGATCCACTCAGGAGAAACACCATTTAAATGCCTGGAGTGTGGAAAGAGCTTCAGTCGGAGGGGAAGCCTTTATAGACATCAAAGGATCCACTCAGGAGAGAAACCACATAAATGTCTGTAGTGTGGAAATTGCTTCAGTCGGAGGAGCAACCTTTATCTACATCAAAGGATCCATTCAGGGGGAAAAGAGCTTTACTGAAAATAGGGGTCTTCGTAGACATCAAAGAATTCACACAGGAGAGAAACCATATGTCTAGAGTTTGGAAGGTGTGAACACTTACCCTTCATTGCCACCTCATTCTTTGTGTTTCACCATTTTACTGTTCCCTTTATTGCTACTCTGTTTAATGATTTTGCTATTCTGCGATATCTAATAGTTGAATTTGAATCTTACACACTTTTCAAAGGTGTACGTAATCTTATGAGTAGAAGTCTATTCAATTCCACAAACCCATATCACAATTTCTTCTCATTGGTGAGATTTCATTTTGAGATTCAGAAGCTGCTACTGGAATGTTCTGAAGAAACTTAGCAATTTCCATTGTGCCCACGGTTCTTTCCATGGGCCTGGAAATCAGACCCTTCTGGGTTAATTTTCCCCTTGAAATAGGACTCTCGCCTCTTCCGTACCTTTTGGCACACTCCCTCCTTCCACACAGAGAACAAACCACTCTTATTACTGAATCAGTTAATTATTACTGAATCAATTAATGAGTCAATTTACCCTTGTCTCTCCTTATGCGGGCCATAACCTTTGCCTCCTCTGAAGACCTCTGTGTTGCAGGAATACAGTCCTTGCTGAAGGCCAAGCAACGGGTTTCTTGAACTTGGTTGTCCTTTCTTGTAACTTTAATATTTTTATGATAACCTTGTAATATTCTAGGTGCCTGTAACTTTCTAACTGCAAAACAAGGCACTCTCTCAGGCTGAATAGCAAAGGACTTTTTCATTTGTACATGCTAAAGTTTCAGCTGGCCGAAATGGTATCTTTTCACAACAGATTTCTGATGTAACAGGATTTCTTCTGTCCAATCAACTGTTCTTTTGTACTTTTTCTACTGTTTGTGTCCTGTGCTCTTTTCATTAAGAGAAACCTCCTTGTGAGATTAATGTTGCCTTTAAATGATCTTCTAATTTGAACAAGTGTGCCGTGTCACAATCTAGGTGTCTGACCTACCCCAACTTGGACCCTTACGAAGGAAAGACCCTCAACTTCATCAGACTGAAGCAAAAGGTGCCTCTGGTGGAAACCAGTTCTGGGCTTCTGTGGTCTTTGTCACCTGTCATTTCCCACCTTCCTGTTTCCCATCACGTAGAAACATATTTTCCATTTGTCTAAATACAGCCCTGGGAGACACTAGATTGAGATTTGATAAAAAGTTACCCCTACTTTTTGCTTCAACAGGTGGACTTGACCATTCACCTTGTCCTCTGAAACTTAATAATAGTAATAAAGTTGGAAGGGACCTTGCAGGTCACCTAGTCCAGACAGGAAACCCTATACCATTTCAGACAAATGGCTGTGTAAAGTATTTGAGGGACTCAAACTGGGCAAAGTATTTATGCTGGTGGTTGACTGGAGCAGAACCAGGTGGAAGAATTGTTGGTCTGTTTTGTGTCTGCCATCTGTATTTTTATGAGGGGGCAGTTTCTGGCTCCTTATCTCTTCTTCAGGAAAGGTTTCAGCTGGAACCAGGATTGCCACCGAGATGGCAGCCCAAGGCATCTTGGCTCAGCCCAGGTCAACCAGACACTGATGTACAACCTGGTTGCGTCCATCAAAGTCAGAACCCGCCTTAGATCCACAGGACAGCCCTGGAACCAGCAACGTTTGTCCCTGGGTGCAGTGGAGTCTGGTGACCCTGCTGACTATCTTGCCCCACAGGCTTACTTCACCCAGGGTGCTGGCCATCTCCTGTGTGCACAGCCTGTTGGCGGGGTGGCTCGCTGGTTCCAGGGCTGCCCCGTGAATCCAAGGCTGAGCTTGTTCTGGCTTTGATGGACGCAACCAGGTTGCAGATCAGCGCCACCCCCCACCAGCACCTCCATGGTCCCCTCGCTGAACTAGCCTTGCAGCCACGAGGCTTCCCTTTCACCAGGACCAGCCCCGCCCACCCACGAGGCATAGCGACGGCCAGTGGCATCATGGAGACCGGTAGCACTGCCAATTTCTCTGTCCCCTCCTATCACCAAGCATATCTGGGCTGCTGGGTTCTCGAGGGCCGGCAGGTGGCGCCAACAGCTGTCCTTTGCTACCGCCTGATGGCCGGTGGGGTAGTTACACCAAAGACCTCAGTGGGTCCCTCAATCTTTGTTGGTGCTTCCTGCAGCCCGGGCGTTGTGGGGGCCGGAGCTGGAAGGCCGCCCGGGCGGCGAGGACAAGTGGAGCTGCCTTCATCGTCCACGACTGCAGTGGAGAAGACCTGTGAATGGAAGTGCTGGAAGGCACCATCTTTGTGCCGGGCGGAAGCACTGCAAGTGCCATCTTTGCAGCAGGCGGAAGCAAAAGTTAACTGAGCTCGCTGTCGCATTGTTTGCAGCTGGCGGAACAGAGCAAGGCTCCTGGTACCCTCTGCAGGCGGTCAGCGGGAAAAGGAAAGGGACGAACTGGGCAATTGCCTAGATTAGAACTATGGCCCTTTGTTGACTTGTGGACTTCAAGTCCCAGAATTCCTCAGCCAGCCAAATACTGTCCATGCTGGCTCAGGAGTTCTGCGAGCGGAAGTCCACAAATAATAAAAAGAGCATCGTTCCTCACCTCTGACATACAGCAACCTAAAGGGGGACGCAGCAGTACCCAAGGTTCTGTTCACGTGACCTGCTTCCTCACTCCTGGCTTTGCACATCCAGACCCCTGGCATTGTTTAACAGGCTTTGTTTGTTTGTGTGTGTGTGTGTGTAGAAAACTTTGATTTATAATAATGATGTGTTTGGTTTATAATACATGTGTAGGTGAATTTTTCCCATGTAATTTTGGAAGATCGGCAATCTGGGTGTAACAAAAGAAGTAATACCTAAATAAATGGGCATATCCCCCAAATTCCCTGCCCTTGGATATCCCAGAAAGCCACTTTTGAACATCCCTGAGTGGATCCTGGCTTCTCTGTTAGGTATGCGGGATACAATCTGTGAAAACTATTTCTAGGGTGGCTTATCATCATGGAGTCGTGGTATGTAGAGATGGAGGTCAAGAATATGAAGGGACGTACGCAGCAAACTGCCTGTCTTAGTATCTTATTCCCATGTTCTAATGCCTCCTTAAGTATCACCAGCTGCCTGCAATTAGTGCAGGTTCGCATCCCACCAGGCTCAAGGTTGACTCAGCCTTCCATCCTTTTGCTGTGCTTAATTTCCTGTTTGTTAACACTGTATAAATACAATAAACTCTGCGTAGGCAGACAGACATATTTGGGACACCCTGCTTGACTGGTCTTTGAATCCCACATTTTGGCACCCTGAACAGGGACCTATAAATCTTTAAAAACAAACAAAAAGAGATTTGGAATGGGAACCTCCCTCCGGGGGAGCAACTTGCAATGTATTTACCTTCATCTGGAATAGAACCCAAAGGTACCTTCGTCCTACGGGACCCCTCCGAGGTAAGTGTTAAGGAATTTGTTGTGCAGAGGTCTCCTTGTGCTACCAAAGAGTTGCACAGACAAGGAAGGGTACTGAGAGTAGTAAAAGTCACACACAGGAGTACACTGAGTTCTAAAAGCAAAAAGTATTTTACTTTGAGGTGGTGTAAGAACAAAAATGCACAGTCAAAAAATAAACAGTCCAGGTCATAAACAATAGCAACAGTCCAAGCTACAAAATCTTCTTACCGGTCCAGAGGTCAAATACACAGTTCAGGTTACAACAGTAGTAAACTAACAGCAGAGCAAAAAACAGTAACAGTCGAGATCAGTGAAATCAGAGAGAGAGAGAAGCTACGTTCCTAGCTTCCTCTTATGGCCATGAGAACACTTACACACCCATTGGCCAATTAACATCTTAAAGCCATAGCATTATGGTTAATATATTTTCAACCCAACATTGTAGGCTAACACCATATGCCTAACATTCTCCCCTTTGGGTAGAATAATATATAACTCTTACAATCTTATGCACATTCTTTCACAATTAGCATTGTGTTTCACAGCACTTTGTACCTTTGTAAAATGGTCTGCAATATTTACATCAGTTGAACAATACTCTAGCTGTATTAATTTATCCTTGATACATTGTCTGACATTTAAATAACGAAGATCAGTATGTTTAGATCTTGTTCTTACTGCAGCATTATTAGCCATCTTTATCGCAGCTTGATTGTCCTCATATACAATGAATGGATCATTTACATTTAAACCCATATCTAACAATAATTGTTTGTACACTAGCAGCTCTGTACATAACACTGATAGACATGAAAATTCAGCCTCCATTGTAGACAAGCTTATGTGTTTTTGTCTAATAGACTTCCATCCAATCAAACAATCACCCAACATTATAGCAAACCCTGAAGTAGATTTACGAGTGTTTGTATCAGAGGCAAAACTCGCATCTGCATATGCTGTGAGGATTAACTCATGATTTGGCTCTAAATATAACGAGTAGTGAATAGTTTGCTTCAAATACCTTAATACTCGTTTAGCTGATTGCCAGTGTCTAACAGTAGGATTATTGTTGTACCTAGCTAATTGGTTTACACAGTAAGAAATATCAGGTCTAGTCCAATTACTCAGATACATAAGACTTCCTATCAAAGATTGGTACATAGTCTTATCAAATACAGGACTCTCAACATTAGTGTCCTTAAAATCCATAGTCATCGGAGTTTTTGCTGGTTTACACATTTCCATATTGTATCTCTTTAATAACTGAGATATTTTACTGGCTTGCGACACCTTAAAACCCCTATTTGTTTTCACAATATCTAACCCCAAATAGTGGCTAATTTTCCCAAGATTTCTGATTGTGAATTTATTTTGCAATCTTGAAATGATAGTTTGTGCTTCTAACTCAGTTTTTGTTATTATTGCAATATCATCTGTGAATAATAAGAGAAAAGATAATGCTCCGTTGTGTTCTCTTCTAAACAAACAAGGATCAGCATTACTGGCTACAAAACCTAATGCACTTAACTCATTAACTATACATTTGTTCCACTCATAGCCTGATTGTTTCAATCCATAGAGGCTTTTCTTTAACTCCCAACAATCATGGTCTCTATCATTGGTCAATCCTGGTGGTATTCTTAAATAAATAGTATGTTGCAATGGAGCATGTAGATATGCAGTTTCAACATCTACATGGTTAACCATATATTGGTTTTTAGCTGCCCATACTAAAGCTGCTCTTAAAGTAGTTGCCCTTAGACTGGGTGCAAACACCTCGTCATAATCCTCAGTAGTTTGGGCAAAACCTTGTGCAACCAAACGTGCCTTATGGGTTATAGTTCCATCTACTCCTTTCTTTATTTTACATATCCATTTGCAACCTATAGCTTGCTCACCAGGTGGCAGTTTTGCTTTCACATAAACTTTAAGATCCTGCAAAGACTTCAACTCCCTGTTCATTGCAGCTTTCCATGATGCTTGTTCCTTTTCAGGATACATCCTGATCTCATCATAGTTAGAAGGTTCTACATTAACTTGACATACTATACTTGCTTCATAGCGATCAGGTGGATGTCTGATACGCGTTGAACGCCAAGGAATTACAGGGCTTTGAATTTCTGACTCCTTTTCTTCCTCTGACTCTGATTCATCTTTTATCTCCCCTATCTCCTCTTCATCTTTTATATTTACAGGAGATGTATTATCATTACTACTTACATTATCAGAGGAGTCCCCAAACACTAGAGGATCAGTATTAACAGTTTCTTGCTCTAACCTATCCCAACCAACGTGCTCAAGGAATTTTGCACTCGCACTGTTATATACATTAGTTGTGCCTCGTTCCCAGAAACGATAGGATCTGTGGTTAGCTTCATAACCTACAAAGTATAATTGCCTAGCCCTATGTTGGCCTTTACTCCTGAGTTGTGCAGGAATGTGGACCCAAGCTGGGGTGCCAAACGTGTGCAGGTAATCAAGGTTTGGTCTTCTACCATGCCATATAGTATATGGTATTTTACCAGTAGAAGTATTAACAACTATATTCAGAACATGGTTTGCACATTTTGCTGCCTCCCCCCACAGTCTATCTGTTAAGCCAGAATCTTGTAACATGGTTCTCATCATGGCTTGTAACGTTTGCCCACGTCTCTCAACAAAAGCATTATGTTGAGGCCTATAAGGCACTGAACGTTTATGCTCAATGCCAGCTGATTCTAGCATATCAACAAAACGCTTATTTGTAAATTCAGTACCATTATCAGTAATTATGCACTGAACCTTTCTCTTTGTTTTTCTCTCCACGAACTTCAGCCAGTTTGCAAATTGTTGGAAAGTGTCTGCCTTTGACTTAAGCAGATAACAAAAACCATAATGAGAGTAGTGGTCCAATATACTTAAAACATAACATGAACCTCCTAAACTTGGTTTCATGGGTCCAATTAAATCAGCAAACACAACTTCCAAAGGAACAGTTGTTTTGAAGCTGTTTATCCTGTTTGCAGGAGTTGCCTTGCTCTTTTCCTGATTACAGGCATTGCAATTCAAATACTTACTACATGGCTTCAGTTTAATTCCGTCTACTAATTCAACTGTTTTACGTAGTGAGTTAAAGTTCACATGCCCTAACCGCCTATGCAATAAATGTATACACTCATCATGTGGCTTCTTGTTCTCACATATTGAGTTAGCTCTAACTGTACTAACCTGGTTACTTGTGAGAACGAATAAACCATCTTTCAAATTAGCAGTTACACAGGTTCCATTCCTCTCAATAGTGCATTGCTCCCCTCTGAATGTTACCACAAACCCAACCTTAACCAATTCCCTTACAGATAACAGGTTGAATCTTACCTTAGGTATATATAACATAGGTAACTGTTCATTAATGCATGGACAATAGGAATTACCTTCACCAGAGGCCTTCATCCTCCAACCGTTGGCTAGTGAAACATATTGGTTGCTGTTTTTCATAGTAATAAACTTCTTTTTCTCTTTAGTAATGCATTGTGAAGCCCCACTATCAACAACCCACAATTCATTATTTCTGGATGTTGATTCATCAGAAACAGCCAAACCAATGCCCTTCTTAGCCTGTCCACTGCTATTTACATTCTGTTTTCTACCCTTTCTACAGAATTTGGCTATATGCCCTTTAGTCCCACATGAATAACATTTCTTGACGTTGTAAGCAGTGGTGAATGGCTGCTCCTCTCGTGGCTGTGTCTCTCTCAGCTGGTCTCTGTCACGCCTCCTTCTGGACTCTTCTAGCAGTCTCCCATTAATGTTAGTCAATGTCAGTTCCTCTCTGGTCAGGACTTCCAAAGAAGAAACATACTTATCATAACTCTCATCCAAAGATGACAGAATAATGTAGACCTGATGCAACTCTGAAAAAATCAGCTCCTTTTCATGAAGCTCTTGAAAGGTTGCCTTCATGTAGTTTAAATGGGTCAGCATATCTCCATTCTTCTGCAGACGAGCCCTAAACAGCTTACGTGTAAGGTGTATATGTGCACCCACACTGTCTCGAACATAAAGCCTTCGCAAAATGCCCCAACACCTAGCAGCAGACTCCTCACCACGAATATGGACAAGCTGCTGGTCATTCAGTGTTAGCCCAATAATGCAAAGAGCTTTCTCGTTGCTTCGTTTAAAGTCGTCTAACTTCTTTACATCCTCTTCGTCATCTGGATCCCAAGCAGTAGTATCTGGTGGGTTATTTACAACAGCCCATAGTCCTTCCTTGCGCAAAAGCAAGCAGCATTTCGTGGACCAGGAAACATAGTTTGTCCCATCCAACCGGGTTATCCAGGAGATGCCTGACAACAGTTCTTGTGCCATTTTACACCAAAAAGCTAACACAAACTCAGCTAGGAATACTGTGTGTACTAACTCTCAGTACAGGCCTGGGCCCATAACCAGTGTTAAGGAATTTGTTGTGCAGAGGTCTCCTTGTGCTACCAAAGAGTTGCACAGACAAGGAAGGGTACTGAGAGTAGTAAAAGTCACACACAGGAGTACACTGAGTTCTAAAAGCAAAAAGTATTTTACTTTGAGGTGGTGTAAGAACAAAAATGCACAGTCAAAAAATAAACAGTCCAGGTCATAAACAATAGCAACAGTCCAAGCTACAAAATCTTCTTACCGGTCCAGAGGTCAAATACACAGTTCAGGTTACAACAGTAGTAAACTAACAGCAGAGCAAAAAACAGTAACAGAGATCAGTGAAATCAGAGAGAGAGAGAAGCTACGTTCCTAGCTTCCTCTTATGGCCATGAGAACACTTACACACCCATTGGCCAATTAACATCTCAAAGCCATAGCATTATGGTTAATATATTTTCAACCCAACATTGTAGGCTAACACCATATGCCTAACAGTAAGTATGGGTTGCAATCTATCTCTCCAACAGCAGCAGCAAGTAGAGGAACTTACCTTCCTGCTACCAAAGTCAGGCCTTAAAACACCCGTGGCAGAGTTAAAGAAACTCATAGGAGAGAGAGGGAAACATTGTCCTTGGTATCCGGAGCGCGGGACGCTCCATTTACAGGACTGGGTAAAGATAGGGCATACTTTACATCTTGAACCCCGGGCTCCAGTTGAGATATTACATCTATGGCTTCAATGCCGTCAAGCAGTGGAAAAATTTGGCGCTGATGCTTTAGCAGGACAGCAATTGACCACAACACCTCCACCTAATTATGATCAAATAAAATTTTTTCCTCCAGTGTTGTCTTTAATTGGACCTTCAGCTCCTCATGAAGAGGTTAATTCTTCTGCTTCTTCACAGCCATTGTATACCCCCAAGAGGCAAATTTTAAAGGAACAATTAGCAAAAGTGTGTGTGTGGGGGGGGAAATGTAGAAGAAATTGCTGACGGGTCTGGTCCCTTTGTTCCAGTTCATGTTGCAGTTCTTTTACCAGCTACTACTTTACAAATTTCTTACCAAGCATTTGGAAAAGTATCTGTTTCTGGCAAACCTCATCAAGCCTTCTCTAACATCAGGCAGAAGGCTACTGAGCCGTATCCTGATTTTGTTATCAGATTACAGGATATCGGAACAGCCTTTTATCAAACCAATTTATTGGCAGCCGCTTTATCACAAGGCAGCAAGCCCCAAGGAAAGTGTTATAACTGTCTTCTGTCTTAACCTGGCTCTTTGGACTATTTGATTCTTTTGTGGGAGGTGAGGACACCTCCCACTTCACACCTACAAAAGATCCCAGGTTCAATTTTCCTTTTAGTCTTTCCCCACTGTCTTTTGAAGTTGGTGGGATAAATTGTAAGTAACCATAAATGTTCCTCTCCTTTTAATAAAAAGGGGAGGCCTGTTTTGGCCTCAAACTCCAAATTGATGTGTGTTTTGTTTTGATATATATATCTCTGTACATTTGGAACATTAAGCTTGGACTTGGAATGGTGAGAAAAATGGGGATGGTTAAAGGGCCCTATAATCACTTCCTGATTTTCTCAATTCTGGCAGGACAAGCCATATGTCTAAATGAATGTTGTTTTACTAGTATCTGTGTATGTATGTCTGTTTATGTTGTTCTGTGTTATTCCAAGACTTGGAAGAGGGTCTAAATCCCCTCTGATAACAATAAACAAAAAGGCCTTATTAACAATAAACAAAGAAACAAAAAGATTGGGAACAAGGAGCTCATTGGCTTGTAAACAGCTCCCTGAAATTATAATAATAGTGATTGGTTTGCCTGGAGAAAGTATGAAATGAAGTGTTTGCATGAGAAGATGCCGGCAGTTGGAATGGACGCGAATGAGTTAATTTGTTGATGTGTAAATGTTTGTGTGTTAGCCACCTCCGTCCCAGGCTGTGAAAGGAACAGTAAATTGCTGATTTTATTGTTGTGTTTGCATGTGAAGAGTTTTATGGGGGATCTGTGAGTGAAATTCCTTTTAACTTTTCTTTCCCCCCTCCAGTCTCTTTCTCCCCCCCTCCCCGCTGTGTTACTCTAAGAATGAGAGAGAGAGAGAGACACGGAGGAGAAAGGGGGGGCTGGTCGTTTTAACTGTTTTTTTCTCTCTGCTTGGAATTCTGGTCTGAGAAAGGGAGGGTGGATGTGAAATTTAATACCCATTCTTGCAGTTTCAGCTTGCAGTTTTCTTTTCTTTTGTTTTTTTCCTGGAAGGAGGAGACAGTACTTGTTGGACAATTCTGTGAGATTTAAAAGCCCAAAATCTGATACTCACAACTCAAAGACAAGTCTGGTTAACAAAAACAAAGATTTATTGAAAAGAAATTGAAAATAATAAAGAAAATAAAGAAAGAAAGAAAGCGTTTGCAAACGCGGCCTCTTAGACCCTTCCCAAGTTGGATTGGGTTCAAAGAACAAGTTTCAAACTAGGCATTTATACTTTCTTTTCTTTAGGTTTACAACAACAACTACAACAATTGCCCAGCTTCTTTGAGAGTTTCCCTGATTATGGTTCCCTGAGGTTCTCGATTTTATGGCCACTCAAAATTTTCAACACCACTTCGCTTCCCTTCAGGCTGTCCTCTCCCCTCGCGGGTTAAGGAAATGCAACCTTTCAGGTCCGCACTCGCTTTGGACTTACCAGTGTTCCCAGAACACAGCCCATCACACTCACACAGCCATTATCGCAGAAACCTCCCACAATCGCTCTCCTGACCACCCAGGTACAATTGCGTGCTTCCCTCCTTCGGGGCAAAAGTTTCTTACCTGGGCCAGTGCACTGGGTTAGATCTCAGACAACTCCAGGCAGTTGAAATCAACAGGCGCGCCCCTGGACTTTACTGAGAACAGCTCGCCCCAAGAGGCTCTTTCAAGCCCCACGTTTGGGCGCTAAGATTGTGAGATTTAAAAACCCAAAATTTGATACTCACAACTCAAAGACAAGTCTGGTTAACAAAAACAAAGATTTATTGAAAAGAAATTGAAAATAATAAAGAAAATTTATAAAAAAAGAAAAGATGTTTGCAAGCGTGGCCTCTTAGACCCTTCCCAAGTTGGATTGGGTTCGAAGAGCGCGCTGAGCAAGTTTCAAAGCAAGTATTTATACTTTCTTTTCTCGATACATGTCCCCCCTTTTAAGAAACTTAAGTCAGTCTTTGAAGTCAAAAAGATCTTCTTTGAACCTTTACTTCCAAAAGACTCATTGTAACAACTTCCTTTCATCCATCACTATACTATCTTGTTTTATTCACTTTCTTGAGGTGAGTATCCTCTTTAACATTTCAAAGGAGCTTTGTTGATTACCACGTGTGAATTCTCTGTCTAAGCAGGAAATAGATCTTAGTGTTACATTTGATACAATTCATTGGTGTTACATTTGATGTTACATTTGGTACCATTTATAAAAGAATAACCTTTTTTTTCCCTTTACTATTGCAAAAGTAAAAGATTGATTTTACTATATGTGGAAGTAGTCACAATCAGAGCACTCAGGGCGGGGAGTCCCAAGCTGGGCGAGGGGCTTCTTGGCACCCCAGGAGCCGACTCTGAGCTCCCTCTGCCCAGAGGAAGGCAGTGCTAGGAAGGGCCAAGATCCGGCGCAGAAGCTTCAGTCTCCCTGCCCTGCGATGGACGAGTCAGGATTGAGGAAGAGACATAGCTGCCACCCTCGGGGGGGGGATGGAGCCCCCAAAGGGGCAGCAGCGTTAAGACGTTATATGGCACCCCCAAATCCACAGACTTCGCTACTGCGCAGGCGCCACCTGGCTGGCTGAGGAAGGGCGACGCGGGTTGGTCACTGGCGAGAGCGGCGATTAACAAAAAGACTCTTCGGGGCGGTCCCTTCAAGCGAAAGAGAAACAGCTACCAGGAAAAGGGCGCACAGAGAAGTCCCGCCTCCACTTCCGGGAACGAATAGAACTGAGGCGCCTAATTGACTCGGTCGCGGACGGGCTCGGACCCAGGTAGGGCGCAAGGGATGCCGGGAGTCGCAGTCCAAGCTTTTCTCTGGTGGAGAAAAGGGGGAGGGGGAGGCCGAGGCCTGGTCTGGCGGGAGGGGCGCTGGGAGGGAGGCCTGGCCGGAAAGTCTCACTGAGAGGCCGAGGCTTCGGCTTTCCTCCCCGGGCGGGGCTGGGACTCCCCTCCGGGGAAGGGACGAAGCCGTGACCCGCCTCTCCCCCTTCGCCCCTGCAGGACTTCGGGCGAGCCCGGCGGAGGAAGGAAGGAAGGAGGCCCCTCGGAGCAGCCCCTGGAGGAGACGTCGGGGAAGGCCCGGAAGGGATGAGCCGAAGGGGACTCCGGGAAAGGAGGCCGCTTGGAGGACGAAGCGTGGAGCAGGAAACGGGCGGAGACCCCGAGACGGGCCTGGAGGGCGGAGGGTCCCTCAGAAGAGGCGGGCAACTCGGGAAACGCCACAGAATCCAGGAGGGAGGGGAAGCCTTTATAGACATCAAAGGATCCACTCAGGAGAAACACCATTTAAATGCCTGGACTGTGGAAAGAGCTTCAGTCAGAGGGGAACCCTTTACAGACATCAAAGGATCCACTCAGGAGAAACACCATTTAAATGCCTGGACTGTGGAAAGAGCTTCAGTCAGAGGGGAAGCCTTTATGTACATCAAACAATCCACTCAGGAGAAACACCATTTAAATGCCTGGAGTGTGGAAAGAGCTTCAGTCAGAGGGGAAACCTTTATAAACATCAAAGGATCCACTCAGGAGAAAAACCACATAAATGCCTGGACTGTGGAAAGAGCTTCAGTCAGAGGGGAAACCTTTATAGCCATCAAAGAATCCACTCAGGAGAAAAACCATATAAATGCCTGGAGAGTAGAAAGAGCTTCAGTTGGAGGGGAACCCTTTATAGACATCAAAGGATCCACTCAGGAGAAACACCATTTAAATGCCTGGAGTGTGGAAAGAGCTTCAGTCGGAGGGGAAGCCTTTATAGACATCAAAGGATCCACTCAGGAGAGAAACCACATAAATGCCTGGAATGTGGAAATTGCTTCAGTCGGAGGGAACACCTTTATACACATTAAAGGATCCACTCAGGAGAGAAACCACATAAATGCCTGGAGTGTGGAAAGAGCTTCAGTCGGAGGGGAACCCTTTATAGACATCAAAGGATCCACTCAGGAGAAACACCATTTAAATGCCTGGACTGTGGAAAGAGCTTCAGTCAGAGGGGAACCCTTTACAGACATCAAAGGATCCACTCAGGAGAAACACCATTTAAATGCCTGGACTGTGGAAAGAGCTTCAGTCAGAGGGGAAGCCTTTATGTACATCAAACAATCCACTCAGGAGAAACACCATTTAAATGCCTGGAGTGTGGAAAGAGCTTCAGTCAGAGGGGAAACCTTTATAAACATCAAAGGATCCACTCAGGAGAAAAACCACATAAATGCCTGGACTGTGGAAAGAGCTTCAGTCAGAGGGGAAACCTTTATAGCCATCAAAGAATCCACTCAGGAGAAAAACCATATAAATGCCTGGAGAGTAGAAAGAGCTTCAGTTGGAGGGGAACCCTTTATAGACATCAAAGGATCCACTCAGGAGAAACACCATTTAAATGCCTGGAGTGTGGAAAGAGCTTCAGTCGGAGGGGAAGCCTTTATAGACATCAAAGGATCCACTCAGGAGAGAAACCACATAAATGCCTGGAATGTGGAAATTGCTTCAGTCGGAGGGAACACCTTTATACACATTAAAGGATCCACTCAGGAGAGAAACCACATAAATGCCTGGAGTGTGGAAAGAGCTTCAGTCAGAGGGGAAGCCTTTATGGACATCAAAGGATCCACTCAGGAGAAAAACCATTTAAATGCCTGGAGTGTGGAAAGACCTTCAGTCAGAGTGGAAGCCTTTATGCACATCAAAGGATCCACTCAGGAGAGAAACCACATAAATGCCTGGAGTGTGGAAATTGCTTCAGTCGGAGGAGCAACCTTTATGTACATCAAAGGATCCATTCAGGGGGAAAAGAGCTTTACTGAAAATAGGGGTCTTCGTAGACATCAAAGAATTCACACAGGAGAGAAACCATATGACATCAAAGGCTCCACACTAAACCACACAATCGCCTGGAGTGTGGAAATTGCTTCAGTCGGAGGAGCAACCTTTATGTACATCAAAGGATCCATTCAGGGGGAAAAGAGCTTTACTGAAAATAGGGGTCTTTGTAGACATCAAAGAATTCACACAGGAGAGAAACCATATGTCTAGAGTTTGGAAGGTGTGAACACTTACCCTTCATTGCCACCTCATTCTTTGTGTTTCACCATTTTACTGTTCCCTTTATTGCTACTCTGTTTAATGATTTTGCTATTCTGCGATATCTAATAGTTGAATTTGAATCTTACACACTTTTCAAAGGGGTACGTAATCTTATGAGTAGAAGTCTATTCAATTCCACAAACCCGTATCACAATTTCTTCTCATTGGTGAGATTTCATTTTGAGATTCAGAAGCTGCTACTGGAATGTTCTGAAGAAACTTAGCAATTTCCATTGTGCCCACGGTTCTTTCCATGGGCCTGGAAATCAAACCGTTCTCCTGGGTTAATTTTCCCCTTGAAATAGGACTCTCGCCTCTTCTGTACCTTTTGGCACACTCCCTCCTTCCACACAGAGAACAAACCACTCTTATTACTGAATCAGTTAATTATTACTGAATCAATTAATGAGTCAATTTACCCTTGTCTCTCCTTATGCGGGCCATAACCTTTGCCTCCTCTGAAGACCTCTGTGTTGCAGGAATACAGTCCTTGCTGAAGGCCAAGCAACGGGTTTCTTGAACTTGGTTGTCCTTTCTTGTAACTTTAATATTTTTATGATAACCTTGTAATATTCTAGGTGCCTGTAACTTTCTAACTGCAAAACAAGGCACTCTCTCAGGCTGAATAGCAAAGGACTTTTTCATTTGTACATGCTAAAGTTTCAGCTGGCCGAAATGGTATCTTTTCACAACAGATTTCTGTGGCTCATGATGCTCATGATGCCTTTTCCCATGCGAACGTTCTCCTTTTAATACATTGGTTTTAAATGGTTATGTTATGGGATATTTAACTTACTGTCCACGTTTCTGATTAACAGGATTTCTTCTGTCCAATCAACTGTTCTTTTGTACTTTTTCTACTGTTTGTGTCCTGTGCTCTTTTCATTAAGAGAAACCTCCTTGTGAGATTAATGTTGCCTTTAAATGATCTTCTAATTTGAACAAGTGTGCCGTGTCACAATCTAGGTGTCTGACCTACCCCAACTTATTTATTTTATTTAATTAAATTTTTATACCGCCCTTCTCCCGAAGGACTCAGGGCGGTGGACCCTTACGAAGGAAAGACCCTCAACTTCATCAGACTGAAGCAAAGGGTGCCTCTGGTGGAAATCAGTTCTGGGCTTCTGTGGTCTTTGTCACCTGTTGTTTCCCACCTTCCTGTTTCCCATCATGTAGAAACATATTTTCCATTTGTCTAAATACAGCCCTGGGAGACACTAGATTGAGATTTGATAAAAAGTTACCCCTACTTTTTGCTTCAACAGGTGGACTCGACCATTCACCTTGTCCTCTGAAACTTAATAATAGTAATAAAGTTGGAAGGGACCTTGCAGGTCACCTAGTCCAACCCCCTGCTCAGACAGGAAACCCTATACCATTTCAGACAAATGGCTGTGCAAAGTATTTGAGGGACTCAAACTGGGCAAAGTATTTATGCTGGTGGTTGGCTGGAGCAGAACCAGGTGGAAGAATTCTTGGTCTGTTTTGTGTCTGCCATCTGTATTTTTATGAGGGGGGCAGTTTCTGGCTCCTTATCTCTCCTTCAGGAAAGGTTTCAGCTGGAACCAGGATTGCCACCGAGATGGCAGCCCAAGGCATCTCGGCTCAGCCCAGGTCAACCAGACACTGATGTACAACCTGGTTGCGTCCATCAAAGTCATAACCCGCCTTAGATCCACAGGGCAGCCCTGGAACCAGCAACGTGTGTCCCTGGGTGCAGTGTGAGGGTTTTTCGCACCCGGCGGGCTCCTCATGAACTTGCCAATAAATGATGACACGTCTCTGAGCGTTCTCGGGATGAGGGCCCAGACCGAAGTCCTCAGCTCTCTTTTATTGAAATACAATCCTACACAAGCAACAAGCAGCTATCCAATGGTTACATTTCAGCTATCCAATGGTTACATTTCAGCTCTAGCCATGTATGGAATGTCATTGTTTCTGTTACTTTCTTCTGTTACTTTCTTGTACGTGTTCCAACGGGATTGTCCGTCTGCACGTAGCAGGGTCATCTGATTTCTGGTAAATTGCAACTTATGAACAGAAACGAAACTTATCTCTGCCCTGAGTCTGACCTGTGCCATTTTATGTGAGCCTAAGGTGGAAATATCCCAGGTTTCCTACATCTCCTTTTTTGTTTTTGACCCAAGGGACTCTAAGGAGCAGTCAATGTGGGCCCAGGAGGACAGAGATGTGCATTCCATTGCTAAACATAGGGCTTTCTTTTGGCCCTCCTCGCCATCTGTGTCTAATACTAAGGAGGCCTTTTCTGTAGTATCTGACTCAAGGTCTTCTTGAGGCAATAACTGATATTTTCTTTCCCACAAGGCATTTACATGCTTGATGGCACGTTGTTCTGCTATAAATGAAATGCTATTGGATATAGTTCTAACAAAAATAGGTAAAACACAAGGGAAAGTAATACATCCTAAAGCAATCATGCCTATCAAAGCTACAATAGCTTGTAAACCAGGCAATTTCGGAAACCATGAACCGAATAATTCGTGAAAGTTAAAACCATTCCATGTTTGAACAGGAACATGAGCTACTTTAACCATGTTGTCTGCTATCTGAATCACTTTCCCACTGTCGTCAATTTCAATACAACAATTTGTAAGATTAAATGTTCCACATACCCCCCCCCCTTTTGCTAAGAGATAATCCGGGGCCAATCGATTTTGCATAATATAAGTTCTTGATTTAGCACTTTTGCTAAATGGGTAATTGAGTATGAAAAATCAATGTTTTGGTTATTGTACCTAGCTTGGTGGTAACCATACAGAGTTCAAATCGTCCCTCAGTCTGAGTATTAGTGGAACGTCGACGCCGGGACAAAACTTTATACGTGTTCATCTGTCCTGCCTTGGTCTTATAACGATGCGTGTAAACGAACAAGTCCTGGAAGAGGGGAGGTTTAGCAAAGTTATCAATGGAAGCAAGTTCTACCCAGTCTTTAAATTGGCGTCCTCTACTGAAACCTTGAGAATAATAAAAGCCAGTGGTCCTGGGGCTAACAATAAGTTGAAGCAAAACTCGACATGGATGATGATGGTAAATGACCATAGACTCGTTAACAACAGGTTGTTCCTTCTGGGTCCATGCGATGGGGCAATAAGGTTGAGAGTGATCTGAACAATGAAAATAAACAATATCGCCAGTATGTCCATAAACAAAGGTAGGGCCAAGTATCACCCCATGGTGTGGGGACCGAGAGGGACGAGGATGTGGCTGCCAAATGACTCGAACCCCTATCCAATAATGTTCAAAATTATCAATGATGTCATAGCCAAAACACCAATAGTTGGCGGTTTGATTGATCACGGGTGGAAAAAGAATCAAGGTTAGCACTGAGTCTTGAATAAAAACAGTGTGAAAAGAGTCATTTTTGACTGGAACCAATGTCAAAGGTGTGAGCCATTGTAAAGAACGGGATGGGATAGCTGGTGAAGTGGAGGCACAATGAAATACTGCAGGCTGAGTAGACAGCAAAACTTGACGTCTGGGGTAAGCTTTCAGATGGAATTGTGTTTTAGTGGCGTCAGTCAGTGGTGTTAGAACAAAGCTGAAAAAAGTCACAAACCATGCTGTCATCTTTAATGGGTTCTGCAGTTGTTTTTGTGGAGGCATGATACGGACGAACATGACGACCGGGGATCCACAGCACTTTGTCTGGCAGTTGAACAGCTGCGTAGCCTCTTCCCCAAGTGAGAAGGTCTGCGGGGCCTTTTCAAGTTAGGTCTGGAAGTTGGCGATAGGCTGATCTGCAACTTGAGATGAAAAATGCTGCTCTGTAGCCGTGGTTAATGGATGACCAGTCAAATTAGCAAAGTTCAAAGTATAAAGACAAAGATTTAAAATATTTTGCACTGCCGGGAGGTTGGGGCTTCGTTTTCCCCCGTTCTGATTTTTATAGCGATCTAAAGCATGTTTCAAGGTTTGGTTAGCCCTTTCCACCAAGGCTTGGCCTTGGCTATTATATGGAATTCCAAATTTGTGTGTTATTTGCCAATGATGACAAAATTCTGCCATGGCTTGACTGCTATAGGCAGGGCCATTATCTGTTTTGAGTTCTTTTGGACATCCCAGCACTGCAAAGGTCCGAATACAATAAAAGCATCAATTGAAACATGCAAATACTTCCATGGGGCAAATGGTGCATATTGTGTGACATCCATTTGCCAAATTTGGCAAGGCTCCAATCCCCTTGGATTAACACCCATAGGGATTGCAGTTGCTTGTTGGCTGCAGGTTGGACACTGCTGGCGAATTGCAATAGCTTCTGCAGCGGTGATGCCAAACTGCTTCTGCAATGCTTTGGAATCTTGATGAAAATACAAATGACTTTCCCAGGGGGTAAGGGGTTGCAAAGAACAGGCCGAAGGTCCGGAGGCAGCCTGATCTGCAACATTGTTTCCCTCTTGCAGAAAACCTGGGAAAGGCTGATGACTACGAATGTGAGTAACAAAAACAGGATGTTGGCGTTCAGAAAGCAAATTTTGCAAGGTTAAAAAAAGTTGTAACAAATCTGGTTGAATGGATGAGGATAAATAAGAGCCATAAATCACTTGAATTGTGTGATAAACATAAAGGCTATCCACAATAAGATTCAAAGGCTGAAATGAAAAAATTTCACAGGCCAAAATTGAAGCAGCTAATTCAGCTTTTTGAGCTGACCGCTGGGGTGTCATTTGCTTGGTTATCCATTGACCATGCTCCAACCAGGCACAGGCGCCACACTCCTTGCTCCCATCTGCAAAAACTGTGACAGCCGAATGTAGGGGGTGAGGAGACAAGGGTGACAACCAGTCAATGTGTACAGTGCGAACAATTTGCAAACGATAATCGGGTGGTGGGTGACAAGAAACATTGCCATGCCAATCAGCTAAGGAAAATTGCAATTCACTTGAGGTTTGAAAAAATGATTCCCAAATTTGCAAAGACATAGGCACAAAAAGAGTGTCTATCTCCAGCCCAATCAAGGCTTTCGTTCGGTGACGAATTTTAAAAATCAATTGAGCCAATTGGGCTTCTCTGGTTAAAATAGAAACTTTGGGCGTATGGGATAAATGAATCCACTCCAAAATTTTCAATTGGTTAGCACATTGAACGATAGCAGCAGTAAATAGTCCAGGCGTGTTTAAAATAATAGCAGCAAAAGGAACATCAATAACCATACGATCTACCCAGACCTTTTTTAAGGCATCATTTACTAACTGCAAAGTTTTAATATGTTGTTCTGACAAACAAATTTTGTCTGCTGGATGCTTTCCTAAGGTCAAAGCATTAAACAATGGAGATAGGTCTGATGTTGTCAATGACAAATATGGTCTTGCCCAATTAATGGTTCCCAGATATTGCTGCAATTGTACCAATGTTGGTTCTGATGGCAAAAATAATTTTGGAATATGGGGATAAGCCGCTGTGGATAAAAGCTTATGGCCTAAGTAGGAATAGGGTAACATATGTTGAACCTTTTGTGGACTGACAAAAAAACCAAACTGATTTAAAATCCTTGTTAAAAAATCAAAAGTGGCCATGACAGTTCCTTTGGGCCCTGGTGCTGCAATTAAAATATCGTCCATGTAATGATAAACCAAAAAATGTGGATGCTTATCACGATATGGTTGCAACACCTTTGCCACGTACCATTGACACATGGTGGGGCTATTAAGCATGCCTTGAGGCAGCACTTTCCATTGATATCTTTGGGCAGGTTCTGAATTGTTAAAAACTGGCAATGTAAAAGCAAAAAGTTGTCTTTCTTCTTTACACAATGGGATCGAAAAAAATGCATCCTTTAAATCAATGATCATTAAATCATAATTTTGAGGAATTAAATTTGGATTTGGGAGTCCTAGCTGCAATGCTCCCATTGGTTTTTGGCTTAATAGAGGAGCTATTTTGATTTTTCTTTGCTCCTTCTCCAGGCGCCCGACATTGCGCTTTAAAATGTCCAGGTTTGCCACAATTAAAACAATTTCCCTTGGGTCTATTGCCTCCGTTATTAAGGGCCATAGCCAAGGCATCCATGGAATAAGCCGTTGTGCCCACTATGCGACATGCTTTTAAATAGTCAGCAAGAGTGGCATTTGGCATAGGAATGATTGGTTTTAATAATTTTTTGCAGTCCTCGTTAGCATTTTCATAAGCCAATTTCATTTCATTCATTCATTCATTTATTGGATTTCTATACCGCCCTTCTCCCTAGGGACTCAGGGCGGTTCACAGGGCATATATAAATAGGTATACAAAAATTAAAAGAAAATTAAACCGTGCCCAATTAAAATACAGCAATAGTAAAATAATAAAACCAATTAAAAAAACCCATATTCCCCTTCAGGCCAGACCAGCTAACTCAAACAAGTGGGTCTTCAACCCGCGACGGAAGGATCGGAGGTCCGATGCCATCCGGAGCTCAACCGGCAGTTGGTTCCATAGTGCCGGGGCACCCACAGAGAAGGCCCTCCCCCTGGGGGCCACCAGTCGACATTCCCTGACTGGAGGCACCCTGAGGAGGCCCTCTCTGTGGGCACGCACAGGGCGGAGGGGAGTTGACGCCGGCAGCAGGTGGTCCTCGAGGTATCCCGGACCCATGCCATGTAAGGACTTAAAGATCATAACCAAGACCTTGAACCTCACCCAGAAGACAACTGGTAACCAATGCAGCTCGCGGAGCAAAGGTGTAACATGGGAGTACCGGGAAACCCCCAGGAAAACTCTCGCGGCCGCATTATGTACCAGTTGGAGCCTCCGAGTGGTCTTCAAGGGAAGCCCCATGTAGAGAGCATTACAATAGTCTAGGCGAGAGGTCACGAGCGCATGAGTGACCGTACACAGGGCATCCCGGTCCAGATAGGGCCGCAACTGGCGCACCAGGCGAACCTGGGCGAAAGCCCCCCTAGTCACGGCTACTATATGGTCTTCCAGGGTAAGTCGTGAGTCTAGGAGGACTCCCAAGTTGCGAGCCCTATCCACGGGGGGTAAGAGCTCACCCCCCATAGAAAGCGGTGGAACATCTTGAATGTCCCGGGATGCCGGAATGTACAGCCACTCAGTCTTGTCAGGGTTGAGTTGAAGTCTGTTCCTCCCCATCCAGACCCGAACCGCCTCCAGGCAACGGGACATCACAGCGAGGGCATCACCAGGGTGGTTTGGGGTCGAAATGAAAAGTTGGGTATCATCAGCATATTGATGATACCCAACTCCAAAACCACGAATGATCTCACCCAGCGGTTTCATGTAGATGTTGAACAGGAGAGGCGAGAGAACCGACCCCTGAGGAACTCCACAAACGAGAGACCTAGGGGCCGATCTCTGCCCCCCTGCCAACACCGACTGCGAGCGACCCAGGAAATAGGAGGAGAACCACTGAAGAACTGTGCCTCCCACTCCCAATCCCCTGAGACGCCGCAGCAAGATACCATGGTCGATGGTATCGAAAGCCGCCGAGAGGTCTAATAGGACTAGGACAGAGGAATATCCCCTATCCCGAGCCCTCCAGAGATCATTCACCAGAGCGACCAATGCCGTCTCCGTGCTGTACCCGGGCCTGAAACCCGATTGGTAGGGGTCCAGATAATCCGCTTCATCCAGGACCAGAGGGAGCTGATGCGCCACCACACTCTCAATATCAATATCAATATCAATTTCAATATCAATTCAGTTTGAGCATATTCATTGTCAATTTGTCTTGCAATTTCTTGCTGGAGTTGGTCTACGAACTCCGCATAGGGCTGATTAGGGTCCTGAAAAATTCTTGAAAAAGATAATTTTGGTTTTGAAGTGCTATCATCCACTTTTTAAAAGACAGACAATGCAGCTTCTTTTATGACAGGAAAAGCGTCTCTAGGAGAATCTGCCTGTTCTGTGGCTGCTACAAATTGCCCTGTTCCAAATAATTGATCTCTGTTGACTCCTTGAGGTAGCCCAACAAGAATCTTTTTTTCTACTTTTTTTTTCAGATTCCCAAACAACATATTGTGATGGAGTCAAAACCATGTTAGCTATAGATTTCCAGTCAATTAAACACATGGTATAAGCGCTACCTATACTTATTAAAAATCCTTGCACATAGTTAGATTGAATGCCATAGCTAGAAACAGCTTTCTTTTATTTCTTTGATCAATTCATAGTGCAAGGCTGTATACTCTTGGATTGGTTGACCTCCGGCTGCTGGTGCTGGCAAAAAATTGACAGGATAACAAGGTGACAAATCTTCCATGTTCAATTGTCCTGTCTGTGCAGCTTATTTATTTATTTATTTTTATTTAGTTATATTTATATACCGCCCTATTCCCTGAGGACTCAGGGCGGTTTACAGGGAATTAAAAATCCAAAATACAAAAATTAAGAACCAAATTAAAAAATATTAAATTGACCCTGTAGTCGATTAAAAAGAACCCCAAATTAAAATTTCTCCTCAGTCTGGGCCCGAGAGCTCGAAGAGCCAGGTCTTCAGGCCCCGGCGGAATGATCGGAGGTCGGGGGCAGTTCTCAGCTCCACCGGCAGCTGGTTCTAGAGGGCAGGCGCTCCCACCGAGAAGGCCCTATCCCTGGGTGTCACCCGCCGGCAATCTCTTACCGGCGGGACCCTGAGCAGACCCTCCCTGTGGGAGCGCACTGGGCGAAGGGCGTTTGATGCCGGCAGCAGGTGTTCCCTCAGATATCCCGGACCCAGGCCATGTAGGGCTTTATAGGTGATAACCAGCACCTTGAATTTCACCCGGAGGGCAACCGGAAGCCAATGCAGCTCACGGAGTAGAGGTGTTACATGGGAGTATCGGGAAACCCCCATTACAACTCGCGCGGCTGCATTCTGCACCAGTTGAAGCCTCCGAGTGGTCTTCAAGGGCAGCCCCATGTAGAGAGCGTTACAGTAGTCCAAACGGGAGGTCACAAGCGCATGAGTAACTGTGCGTAGGGCGTCTCGGTCCAGATAGGGACGCAACTGGCGCACCAGGCGAACCTGAGCAAAAGCCCCCCTGGTCACGGCTCCTATATGGTCTTCGAAATTGAGCCGTGAATCCAGGAGGACGCCCAAGTTGCGAGCCCTATCGACGGGGGGTAACACCTCACCCCCCATCATTAAGGATGGAATAACTTGGTTAACCCGAGATGCCGATATGCACAGCCACTCAGTCTTGGCGGGATTGAGACGAAGCCTGTTTCTCCCCATCCAGACCTGAACCGCCTCCAGGCAACGGGACATCACGGAGAGGGCATCACTGGGTTGGTTAGGGGTGGAGAGAAAAAGTTGGGTATCATCAGCGTACTGATGATACCCCACCCCAAAACCACGAATGATCTCGCCCAGCGGCTTCATATAGATGTTGAACAGGAGAGGCGAGAGAACCGACCCCTGAGGAACTCCACAAATGAGAGACCTCGGGGCGGATCTCTGCCCTCCTGTCAACACCGACTGCGAGCGGCCCTGGAGGTAGGAGGAGAACCACCGTAAAACGGTGCCTCCCACTCCCAGCCCCCTGAGTCGCCGCAGTAAGATACCATGGTCGATGGTATCGAACGCCGCTGAGAGATCTAATAGGACCAGGACAGAGGAACAACCCCTGTCCCTAGCCCTCCAGAGATCATTCACCAGCGCGACCAATGCCGTCTCCGTGCTGTGTCCGGGCCTGAAGCCCGATTGGAACGGGTCCAGATAATCAGTTTCCTCCAGGAACAGAGGGAGCTGATGCGCCACCACACTCTCAACAACCTTCGCCAGAAAGCGAAGGTTGGAGACTGGACGGTAGTTGTTTAAAACAGCCAGGTCCAAAGCAGGCTTCTTGAGAAGGGGTCTCACCACCGCCTCCTTCAAGGCGGTAGGAAAGACACCCTCCTTCAAGGAAGCAGTTATTACTGCATGGAACCAGCCTCGTGTTCCCTCCCGAGCCGCATAAGCTAGCCAGGAGGGGCACGGATCCAACAAACAGGTGGTGGTGCTCCCCATGATCCTGTCCACATCATCAGGGGAAACAGGGTCGAACTCATTCCAGATAACGTGCTCAAGACCGCCTGATTCCTCCACATTAGACTCTGCCCAGTCAGAGTCCAAGCCGGTCCGGATCCGAGCGATTTTGTCCGCCAGATGATGACTAAACTCCTCGGCTCGTCCCTGCAAGGGATCCTCTCTCACCTCCTGATTAAGGAGGGAGCGAGTCACCCTAAACAGGGCGGCCGGGCGATTATCTGCGGACGCGATAAGGGCGGCAAAGTAGTTAGACTTCGCCGTCCTTATCGCCGCAAGATAAGACCTTATAAAGGTTCTTAACTGCAATCGGTCGGATTCGGATCGGCTGGATCTCCAACCGCTCTCTAGACCTCGTCTCCGCCGCTTCATCTCCCGGAGCTCCACAGAGAACGATGGGGCCCAGCGGGATCTGCGTCGGGTCAGAGGTCGCATGGGTACAACGCAGTCGAGTGCCCTGGTGGCTGCCGTTTCCCAGGCCTCCACCAGGGCATCGACTGGGCTGTGGGTAAGGGTGATAGGTATAGGCCCAAGCGCCCTCTGGAACCGATCTGGGTCCATTAGGCGCCTGGGGCGGAACCACCTGGTCGGCTCCGCCGCCCAGCGGCGGGGGATGGCATGACGGAAAACTAGCCTCAGGAGGTAATGGTCTGACCATGACAGAGGGGTGATGGACGGAGAACCCCCTCCCAGATCATCCAACCACTGTCCAGACAGGAACACCAGGTCAAGAGTGTGACCCCCCTCATGAGTAGGGCCCTCAATAACCTGGGTCAGGCCCATGGCTGTCATGGAAGCCATGAACTCCCGAGCTAACTCCGACGACCCTCCCAGTGATGGCAGGTTGAAGTCACCCAGGACTACAAGCCTGGGGAACTCCACCGCCAGCCCTGAGAGGGTGTCGAGCAGCTCGGGCAGGGCTGTTGCCACACAGCTGGGCGCCAGGTATGTAAGCAACAAGCCCAACTGAACCCGAGGACCACACCTCAAGAGGAGGGTTTCACTCCCGGCCATCTGGACAATGGTGGCCTCCCGGGGACACAATGTCTCCCGAATAACCACTGCCACCCCACCACCCCTGCCCTGAGCCCGTGGCTGGTGCAGCACCCGGAAACCCGGCGGGCATAACTCGGTGAGAGGCACCCCTCCCTCCGAGCCCAGCCAAGTTTCCGTGATGCACGCTAGATCCGCACATTCCTCCTCGATCCGATCACGGATGAGGGGAGCCTTATTAATTACGGATCTAGCGTTAAAATAGACCAGCCTGAGCTCAGGGGCCTGATCACCCTCATCCCCGGGTAAGAGGGTGCTAACCGGAGGGTCGGAGCGCGCCACCGCTCGAAGATAGCGGGGGCGCGATCCCAGATGTTGATATGACCCACCGCGCAAACACCTGCTGCCATACCCTATCGCCGTGGGGATTCGATGCCCCACCCCCACATTCCCAGCGCCAGCAGCCACCTCCCCCAACCCCGTCCCACCAGGACCTCTAACAGGACCAGACTGAGTGCCGGTTACAGGTTCCCTCCCCACCCCCCCCTCCCTCCCCCTCCCTAACCTCTTAAAATAACCGGCTAAAAATCTAATCAGGGGCCTCTTAGCGCGTCTTAACTCGAGGCCCCTATCCAAGCCCAACCACCTCTCGGAGTCCCAAAGCTTGGGCCCGTCATTAAGGGGAGTATGAAAACAGGCGACAGGTCGCGCCCATGAGGCAGGAACCGCCCTAAGGGCATACAAGTCTGCTTCGGAATAACGATGGATCATATAGCACTCAATTAGTCTCTTGGGGCCGATGTTGAAAATAAGGCCAAAGGATTGTTCGTTGATGGTACCAAAGATGGAAAAAGAACAGGTCCAGTGGGCATATCTCTCAATCTGCAAAGCCATCTCAGCTCTCACCCGAGATGGAATTCCAAGGGACAACCTCAGCCGTCCTCTCACTCCGGCTGAGGAGTCTAACTGGAGCAGAGAGAGAAAAGGGGAGTCCTAAGCCAGGCCCACCCCAACTGGTCTCCCACACCAGTGAGGTGGTCGCTGACCAGTCCAAAACCGTCCTCCCACCATGGTTCGGTCCCGTCCACACTGGATTATCCATAGGGAGATCTTAGTTCCCATCAGGTATGGAGCTAGTTGTAATGCCTGCCTGTCAACAAAAGAAGTAAGGAACAGGCAGGCCAGGCCTCTGTCAATCCTCACAACGCCAGCCCGCTTGTCGAAAAGCAGCCGCCACTAGTCCTTCTTTTGGTTATGATTTAACAGATTCTGGCTGAGCCTGAGGGGCACTGGGAGCCACAGCTGAGGTGCCCTGCACGGTTTCTCCTGGCTGAACAAGTTCCTCATAAGGAGGGGGAGCCGGATAAACTGAAAAGGCTTCTTTCCCTTTTCATGAATCAACAAACTTTCCATTAAGACTCGCCAGGCTGCTTCCGGTGGCTCCGTGGCGCCGGAGACAGCCTTCCCGGGCTGCCCGCAGCTCAGCTGTGTGATTTTTCGCCCGAAACAGCGCCGATCAGCTGTTCGGGCAAATTTGAAGCCCCCTCCTCGGGAGAAGAGGAGGGGGTGAGCCCCCAGGTGGGGGTTGAGTTCTCCGGGGCCGCCTGAGCTTGGAGCTTGGGCGGCTGAAGGATTGAACTCCCCCGTAGCCTGGGCTGCTCCCAGCTGGCTAGCGTCTCTGCTCCGGACTTTATGGAGCAGAGCCAGGCGTCTGCGACCATCCCTGCTTGAAGGAGAGACTATGAAAGGAAAAGAGCAGGCAGAGCAGTACAAGAGGGAAAGATGAAGAGATGAAGAAGATTATTTTATTTTACTCTCAAGCTTGATGGACTTTGCTTAAAACTTAAAGTGAAAGTGCGTCACAATTGTAAGTAAAAGATGGCGGCTAAACCTCCCCCTAGAACTTTTCGGAGTGCTGGAAATTCTCCGGTGCAACAACAATCATTACTGCAGGCGTTGCATTCTCCTGATGTATTGACTTCGAAGGATCTTGAAAGACATACCCAGTTAATTCTGGAGTCAATGGGTGCTAAATTTGCACAGATGGAGGAGAAATTGGAGAAATTGGAGCAGAGAATGGAAGAAAGGATGGAACAGAAACTTAGAGAGATGAAGGCAGACATTTTGTCCTCAGTGCATAAAGTTGCTAAATGTGTGGAGGTGCTGGATGACCAAGTGCAAGACTTGACTCAAAAGAATGCTATATTAGAAGCAAAAGTTTTGGAAATTGAAGATTTAAAAGACAAAATGGATAGTGAACAGAGTCTGGCCCAATTTTACCAGATGCAGTTTGCTGTGAGAATTAGAGGCCTAAAAGAGAATATTAAGGAAGATTTAAAGCAGCTGGTTTCTGAGGCTTTTGAGGGGGTATTGAATCATCCAGCATCTGAAATAAAACAAGGTATGGACAAAGTGTTTCGTGTGAATTCGTGGATTGCTAAACAGAGAAAGTTGCCTAGAGATGTGGTGGTTTATTTTGTAAAAAGGGAAGTTAGAGATGAAGTTATACAAGCTGCCTATGATACCAAAGTTGTGATTGCTGGTCAAGAAGTTTTGGTTCTAAAAGAAATTCCTCCAAAGATTTTAAAGAGAAGGAAGGATTTTATTTTTCTTGTGCAAGAGCTCAAGCAAAGGGATATAAGGTTCAGATGGGAGATCCCAGCTGGGCTGAGCTTCATGTATGATGGCAAAAGGTACTGTTTGGGTAATGTGAAGCAAGCGCATGACTTTTACAACAATGTTTTAAATGTAACCCCATCAACACTTCTGGAAGCTGCAGAGGGATCTGGAGAAGGAGAACATCAAGAGGATGAAGATGGACTGATAGACGAGAAGGGTACAGGAGGAGTTCAAGCTGCAACTCTTTTGGATGATATTAGAGAACAGAGGGTGACGCGTGCTGCCTTAAAACGCTCAAAAAAGACAAAAAAATAAGACCAGCAGAAATCTATGGAACTTCCACAATATACTTATAGACAAGTGGTAGTTGTGTTTTTAAAAGTTTTGGGATGATATGTATGGTAACAGAATCTTTAATTTGGAATTAATGGACAATTTATTACAGAGGAAGAGGAAGAAAGTTTTGTGGGTTAATGCGGGTTAATTTGTGTAAGAACTATCTATTATAGTCTATTTTGGCTAGAGAGGTTAATAGGGATAGGTGTTTGTGATGTGTAAATGAGAATATGTTTAGGTAATAGGGAAATGTGGAAGAACATAGATGGGAATGATGCTAGTTTTCTTTTATTTTAGTTTTTTATATATATTTAGTATTGTTAAGGATTGGTTTACTTTATATAAGCTAGAGAGTGATGGATTTTAGAGTTTATAATTGTTAGTATATGATTGTTTATGATTGCTTTTTAGATATATACCTTGTATTTTGCTCTGGGAAGTCGGGGGGGGAGGGGGGGAGGAGGGGAAGTAGAGGGGGGGAGGCAGGGGAGGGAGGAGGGAGAGGGGGAGGGGGGGAGATAGGGGGGAGGTAGGGAGGGGAGGAGGGAGGGGGAAGGGGGGTTTCTTAAAGGAAAATTGTATTTTTTAAAACTTTTCAATAAAAAAAAAAAAAAAGACTCGCCAGGCTGTTCAAATCCTTTTTTGAAACTGCTGGTAATTGTTTGTCACTACTTTTAAGTAAAATATTAGACGTTCTGACTATTTCCTCAAGCTCTTTCAGATGCGCAGTCTGTTGCTTAGAAAATTTGTTCCCCATACTCACGAATGGATCGTCATCTTCACGAGGCGAGATCGGGTGCACAGCCTATTCCAGGCGATGAGTATGGAGACCGTCAGAGACATATCCACTGGTAAAGAAGGAACTTTTCCCGGGGTATCCAGCCGGGGGGGGGGGGGTGGAGCAATCTTGGATTTGTCTATATGAAAAAAGAAAAAAACCTCAGGGGGCCAGGAACACACCACCAGTGTTCCTGGCACTTGATAGAAGGCAGCGGAAATTGGAGAACAGCATTTCTCTGGCACTGAAAACTTCTTTTCTGCCTAGGCATATAATATAGCTGATGCAAGTGACCTTACGCAAACAAAGCTACTCTTGGCCAGGAAGCCACAGTTGGGGACTATGGAGCAATTTCCCTCCGCACCAGCCACTGCTTTTCGGCCCCCATGGTCCAAGGGCCCTTGCACCTGCTGAGGAACCACCAGAGAGGTCAGGGGAGCACTTTGAAGACCCAACTGCCATCCTTACTGTGGGGGCTGCCAAAGCCGCCTGGGTTCTTGAGATGGAATTAGATCAGAGTAGCAGCTCTGCTAACAGCCATCAGGGGGCAGCAAAGGACCAGACTTTGCGCCATCTGCTGGCCCTCCCTGAGATGCTCAGCCCCAAGTTTTCTTTGAAGGGCCACTCTTAGCCTGCCTTCTTGCCAAGGAGGAGGGGCGCTGGGTCTCCCCAGATTAACGCCTCACAACCACCTGTCCAGGTAGTCTGCCCAACATGCTCTAGAGCAAGGGTATCAAACTCAATTTCACTGAGGGCTGCATTAGCACTGTGGTTGACCTTAGGGGGCTGGGTTGGGGGTGGTCATCTCAACATTGTTCGGTTTGGGGGGGCGCCTGTGAGGGCCCAGCTTGGGGGGGATCCATTGTCTCCAGGTGTGGAAGGCAAGACCAGGGCAAGCACTATAGCCTTGTCCACCAGGAGCCTGGCTGTCCCTCCCAGGCCATGCAGAGGACCCCCAGTGATGCCAGCTGCTCGGGGGGCACCCGGCTGCGCTTACCTCCTCCTTATGGTTGCTGCTGATTGGCTCGCTGTCCTTGGCAATTGGATGGGAGACCACCAGGAGAGGTCAGGAGGAGGGGACAAGGGATTGACAAAAAGGCAGTGTGGCTGCTTGTGGTTAAGTGCTAAGGCAGGACTTCTCTTGGTCCCTTCCTCTCTTTATAATCTTCCTCCCGCCCTTTCCCCTTTTTCTTTGTCTTTCCTCTTTCCCTTTCTCCTTCCCTGTCCCTTGGATGCTGAAAGGCAAAAGGGGAAACATTTCTCTATGCCTTCTTGCCTTGTGATCAAATGCCACTTTGGCTGGTAGTCTGTGGCCACTTAAATACCGAGAACAAACCAGGTTCAGTTTATCCCATGCTTGCATTCAGTGGGTGTGAGAGCCTTCACAAGGCCAATGGTTTGTTAAGGCGCTTCCAAGAAAAAGGCAGCACGCAGGGATGCAATCAGGTGAAGCTTTATTTAAAGATAAAGCAGAGAAAATGAGTTCCCTGGCATGGAGGCATCCATGCCTGGATTGAGCCCATGGATCAGTCCCAGAGGGAGCTAGAACAAGAGCTAAAGATCAGCCCCCTTGCAGGGGATTTTATGGGGGTTCCTGGCCCCTCCCTTACCAATGAGAGTGAGGGGGCCGGAGGACCATTAACTCTTCCCAATAGGGCTGCAGGGGCCGGAGCCCCCTGATCCACCAGTGGGAGCAAAGGTGCCTCTTTGCTCCCATCTGGTGACCTTTTAAGGAACTGCCATGGCTGGCACGAAAACATCTAACAATTCCCCTTCTTGCCAGCCAATGACAGGGACTAGTGAATGTATGTGAGGGGGCGAGCAGGTGTCATAGACATACAGATGCATTGTACACGTTCACAAGACCAAACACAAACGCTTACGCATAAGGTTGTGCCGGTCAATGGGTACAGGTTTGGTGAACACGTCAGCTACCTGGTCAGTTGTACTACAATGTTTGACATGTATGAATCCCATTCTGGCAAGCTGCCTGAGATTTTTATAGCGGATGTCTATGTGGCGGGACCTAGAGCCCACCGCGTATGCCCCCGAGATCCCAATTGTGGCCGTATTGTCTTCTTGAATTTGGATGGTGCCCAGATGCTCGTTACCAGAGCATCGAACCAAATCAAATCATTGGCCATGTCCGACAGACTGGCATATTCCGCCTCGGCCGTGGAGCAAGAAACAAATTTTTGCTGCCTAACATGCCAATGGATAGGACAGCCATTTAGCAATATGAGGAAACCAGAGGTGCTCTGTCTACTCTTGACATCACCAGCCCAGTCTGCGTCCGAGTAAGCGGAGAGCTGAGCTGGTTTCCCCTTCTCTGGCTCCAGCACAAGGAGAGCATCGGCCGTGCCCCTGAGGTACCTAAGTACCCTCTTAACAGCAGTCCAGTGGAATTCTTTCGGGTGTTCCACTTACCTGGACAATAGATTCACAGCTAAAGCAATGTCAGGCCTGCTCCAATTGCTGATATATAGCAAGGAGCCAATCACAGATCTGTAAAACTTATTATCTGTGAACTCAGGACTGTCCTTGTGAGTGTGACTGTAATAGTCACTTTGTATCGGGCTACGCGTTGGGTTAGATTCTGCCATTTTGCATCTGGCCAACTCCTCAATCTTTTCTTTCTGAGATAGGGCAAACCCCTTCTCAGTGGGCAGGATGTGCACACCCAAGTACCTGTGAACCCGCCCCAAGGACTTCAGGATCGTCCACATAAACTAACACCCGTTCTGTGGTACCCTTGGAGTTGCATGTGAAAATGCACTCATCTGCATGGGATGCCCTGAAACCAATTTGTTCTAAGCTTTTTCTAAGGCAGTCGTACCATAGTTTGAGCCATATAACCCTTTTCGGAGCAGCCATGTGTTTCCCCTTTCCTGCTGGTAGCCAGGAGGGGCCCTCACGTAGATCTGCCGGTCCAAGTTGGCATGGAGGTAAGCCGTCTGGATGTCGAATCCCAGAGCAGCGGGGGGGGGGCAAGTGGGCAAAGGACCCTGTGATCAGCGTGCCAGGCAGGGCAGCCCCTGAGGAGTTTGGGGGGGCCGTGGGGGCTTCCTCAGTCTCACTGGGAATTCCCTTCCGGTGGTGGATGCAGGAGCTGAATAGTTTTCAGAAGAAACAAGCTTGCCTTTGTTAATGATAAGCATCATTGTGCTCATTATGTGAGGCGGGGCACAATAAGGCAAAACACACTGCGTTGTGTTCCTGCCTGCAGTTTGGGAAGTGAAAGAATAGTCCAGTGGTGTGCAACATTGCGGAACGCAAAGTCAAAACGGGGCTTTGTGTGAGTTTGGGTGCCCCCCCACCCCTTAACTGTGTCTTTTGTTCTGGCCAACAGAGTAGTGTGATATTATGCTTCGGGGGGGACGTGCTGGGGGGGCACTATTGATTTCCCCTGTAATCTGCACTATTTTTGGATCGTGCAGCCCAAGATCCAATGCTCTGCCTTTGTGGGGGAACCTCGCCTGCTGCACCTGCACCCATCCCTACTCAAAGCCCCTTGTCAGCTTACTGGGCCCACAACGCTTCACACAAGGAACCACTTGCAGGCCATGATGTTGGGGGCCGAGGAAGGTTCCTTCAAAGATGTTCTCAGTAGCCCAGGCCGTGGATCAGGGAGACCTGGGTTCAAATTTAGGTTTATCAGACAGTGAAGGCATACCATCAACTGTTTAATCCATTGCATACTCTTTAGGAGAGGCTGTTATTTTCTTAGATATGGAGCTTTCTCTCCCTTGTGCTCACTGGAGCTTGTATTTTTAATCAGCAGAGTTGAGCAGTGTAGTGTATGCGTCTTAAGCATACATAGGATGTCAGCACAGCAGGGGGCTGGACAGCTCCAGGCTATAACCGCTTTTGGCGGGAAAACCTGAATGGAACAAAGCCTGACAGCTCCGGGGCATGGTCAGCTCTGGTGGGAAGCCAGGGTTTAAATCTATTGGCCACCTGCACTGGCGGGAAGCCCAGGTTTGAATCCATTGGTTGGGATTCACCTGGGCAGGTATAAAGAGACGCCAGGTAACCCCTTTTTCCCAGCTTCGTTCCTGACTACCCAGCTTAGTGTCCGTCTCTCTGTGCGACCACGCTACATTGCACTGGTGACTAAGGTGGGATCCTGCCCTGGACATCGCTAGCTGCGGATGAGACCCCATCAGCAGCACCGGATCAGGATACAGGACGACCCGAGACAGCGGAATGGCACAACTGGGTCAGTATCCCCTTTTTAATAGTAACCGTCCCAAAGAGTGGGAAGCCTTCGTGGGACAGCTCGAGTGCTACCTAAGGGCGAACGGGGTTAAGGATGACCAGCAGAGAGCAGCGGCGCTACTCTGCAGCTGCGGGACAGAAACGTACCAATTGGCGGTCGGCCTCTGCTCACCCGACGACGTCAACACCATCGGCTACAGCGAGCTGCTGGCTAAGCTGACTGAGCACTTCAGACCAGAAACGTCCGAAATCGCGTGGAGGTATCGTTTCAAAAAACGGGACCAACGCCCGGGTGAGTCCACTAAACAATACATGGCCGCCCTAAGGCAGGTAGCCCGTCTCTGCAATTTTGAGAACCTAGAGATCAGGCTAGGGGATCGGATCGTCTGTGGGTTGCGGGATCGGAAGCTGCGGCAGAAGATATTCGCAAAACAAAAGCTAACCCTGAGGGACGTCCAGGAGGAATTCCTAGCCTGGGACGTGGCCGAGGAGCCATCCACCAGCTGAGCGGTTGCTGCGGGGCTGAAGGGTCAGCATGCAAAGTGGACGCCATACACCAAACCCCACGACCATTCACCACAACCCGAGACAACTCGAAGGAGCCAAGACCAGCCGCGATGGACCCGAAGTACCAGGAGTGCAGGTGCGGAGTAAACACCCCCCGGGCTACCCAACTCCCTAGTTACGATGCAAACCAGCCCCAGTCTACCCCGCACGGTGGCTGTGGACAGCCCCAATCTACCCAGTGTTCCGGCTGCAGCGCGAACGGCTCCTGATCTACCCGCTGCACAAGCTGCGGAGGTCAGCACCCCCGGTCTACCTGCCGGTTCAAATCGGCGAAGTGTCGAGCGTGTGGGAAGACCGGACACATCACATCGGTCTGCAGAAGCAAGCAACGGGACAGCCTGCACAAAGTGGAAGCGGAGTTCCAGTCAGCCACAGGTACCGGGGAGCGGTTGCAGAGACTGACGGTCAGTCACACGAAGGGACGGGCGGCCATTTGCTTAACAGGGGGGGCCACAGACACTCACTCTGAAAATAAAGCTAAGGGTGAAACTGCAAGGGGTCCCCTGCACGATGGAACTGGACTCAGGGTCGGCCGTTTCAATCGTCTCCGCCAGAACGTTTAAAGCAATTTGCGAGCGGAGTGGCCAGCGGGTCCCTTTGAGGTCATCTAGACTGACCCTCTCTGACTTTCAAAACTCACCGATAAACGTTCGGGGGGAGGCATCAGTAACGGTGCAGTACAGGGATTTCTCGGGCAAATTGGACATGTTGGTCGTGGAAGGGCAGAGAACCAGCCTTGTGGGGTTAGTGTGGTTCAAAGTGCTGGGCATCGGAATCACCGGAATTCACCAGATGCGGAACTGTTATTCACTGGAATCTGTCTGCAAAGATTTTGCAGACGTGTTTGATGAGCAGTTAGAGAAATACACAGGCTCCCCAATCTCCTTTAAATTAAACCCCTAGGTGCAGCCAATCAGAATGAAGGCTAGGAGAGTCCCGTTTGCTTTAAAGCACAAGATAGAGCGGGAACTAGACAAGCTAGTAGACCAGGGGGTGTTAACTCCGGTCGATGGGGCGGATTGGGAAACCCCCATCGTGACGCCCCTCAAGGCAAATGATGAGGTCCGTATTTGCGCTGACTATAAAGGGACAATTAACAAAGCTCTGAGCGCCCATTCCTACCTGGTCCCCGTAGTTAGCAGCATCCTAGCGTCCCTGCAAGGCGGGTCGGTGTTCGCAAAGCTGGATCTTGCCCAAGCTTATCAGCAGCTGCCGGTCAATCCAGAGGCTGCTAAAGAGCAAACGATAGTCACCCACAAGGGGGCGTTCCGGGTAGACCGGCTGCAGTTCGGGGTCAGCGTGGCTCCTGGGGTTTTCCAGGAGGTGATGGAAAAAACCCTCAAGGGAATACCAGGCGTTTGCCCTTACTACATATAAGAACAGACTTTTAAGATGGCGGACGTGCTCGGCTGAGCTCCGCGAACTCCAGTTCCAGCTCCAGCTGATAGGCGTCCCTTGGGAGCCCCTCACAGCCTTATGGCTTGCTGAGATGGGATTGGGGCTTTTGGTGAGTGGCAGAGTGGCAACGCGGAGGCTGATGAAGCCGGCAGCGGTCTATTTGGACTTGTGTTTTTCGAATGACCGGCTGCTGGCTGCTGCCCCTGCTGCCCTCCGGCTGCCTCTTCCCGCCGTTTTTTACCTTCTCCGGAGCGTCTGGGCTGCTCGTATCTGGCGTGACGTTACCTGCTGCTTTCGGGCCGTCCGGGCCACTCTGGTGTTCTCGGGCCGGCTCGGGTTGACGAGGAGGACGCCCGTCGGCGAGGAGTACGCCCGTGAAGCTGTCCAGGTGGCGGCGGTGATGATGGCGGCGACGGCGTGGGCGTTGGCCTCGGCGCCGGTTGCAGCCTGCGCGAGGAGTCTTTGGGCCGCACTCGGCGGTGATGGCGGCGGTGGCGGCGGCCTGAGTTTGGCGGCGACGGCGACGATGGCATGCTCCGGACGCTTGGGAACTTACCAGCTTGCCTTAGGGCCGTTTCTAGCTTTACCGGCGTTTCTGAGACTGTTGCCTCGTCTGCGGGGGCCGGCTTCTGGCTTTGGTGCCTTTTTTGGGCTTTTGACCCTTTCGCCGGCGGCGGGACTCCCATGTGGCCCCAAGCCGCCTTGGCCCGCTTTGGTGGTGGTGTCGCCCTCGGGCCGCTTTAGCGGTGGAGAGGGCGGCTATTATTCATCTCGGTGGCGATGGTTGATTTTTACCCTTGCTCCAGGCCGCCTCTTATGGCGACGGCGTCTTCGGACCGCTTTGGTGGCGAAGAGGATGACCGGGGGTTATCTTACCGGAGTAAGGACGACATGGGGCTCTTGCATCTTGTATCATCTTCGGACTGCTTTTGCAGTGACGCCGGTGATTCAGACTATCTTTTTTACTCTGGCCTGCCTTCCCTCTTTGCCTTGGACACACTTTCTTACCACCTGCCTGCCTACCCTCCCCCCTCTCCCTTTGGATTTTCGACACACCTGGGTATCGGCCACGGTGGGAGAGTGGCTGGACTTCTCCATTTGCAACCTCATAGAGGTGGGAGCTCTATGGGTTTTGCCTACCCAGAGGATACCTGGTCCACCCCCAGGAACGGAGTCTCAACCCATCGTGAGAGGGCGGGGAGCGGCCTGTCTCTGGGGGCACCAAACTGAGTGGCAGTGAAGTTGGGTGGGGATCCAGTCATCTGTCTTCATGTTCAATCCTCCCATGGACAATTAAGGGATGCCTATCCTGGACTGACTGGACCTTTTTGGACTCATGCGGCAGTATACGAGCACGGACTTGTACGCCCTCAGGGGTGCCCCCCTCTCCTGGGTGCGACCCGCCTCCTTAAACATTTCTAACCTCGATGACGGGCCCGAGTTTTGGGTCTCTGAGAGATGGCTGGGCAGGGGCAGGGGCCGTCAATGTAAATCTAGAAAGCCTCTGATTATTTTTTTATCAAAATTTTTTATAGGGCTAGGGAGGGGGGTGGGAGATAGGGGTTGTCTGGCTATGGGGGGTGGCCAATCAACCTTGGTTCAGGCCAGACTTGGGTCTGACTGCACGGGGGGAGAACGGGGTGGCGTTGTCGCCGGGGCTCATGAGCGGGTCGTGGGATTATCTATTCCCACGACGGGGAATGGCAGCAGGCGGATAGACAGGGGGCCGTATCGCTACCGGGAGGGCCGTCTACTTGCAAGCGGTGGGGCGCTCCGACCCTCTGCTTCTTCCCCGAGATCCCGGGAGCAAGGATGTTCAGCCTCCTGAACTCCGGCTGGTGTACCTGAACGCCAGGTCTGTGGTTAACAAAGCTCCCCTCGTTAGGGATTTAGTTGAGGGGGAGCATGCGGACCTGGCTTGCATCACGGAGACTTGGTTGGGCCCAGAGGGTGGGGTCCCTTTGGTTGACCTCTGCCCACCAGGCTTCCGGGTGCTACACCGGCCACGAGCTCATGGTAGGGGTGGGGGAGTGGCGGTTACTATTAGGGAGACCTTATGTCCGCGGGAGTCCACCGTTTCTCAGATAGTCGGGTGTGAGTCTCTCTTTGTGAGATTTGGTTCTGGGGCGCAGTTGGGCTTGCTGCTGGTGTACATTTCGCCTAGTCGCACAGCGGCAGCCCTGCCCGAGCTGCTCGATATCCTCTCGGGCTTGGTGGTTGAGTTTCCCAAACTTATAGTTTTGGGAGACTTCAATCTACCATCCCTGGGAGGTTCATCTGAGCTAGCTCGGGAGTTCATGGCTTCCATGACGGCCATGGACCTGACGCAAGTAATTTCAGAACCAACTCATGAGGGAGGCCACACCCTTGACCTGATTTTTTTATCTAGACGGTGGTTGGATGATCTTGGGGGGGGCTCTCCATTTATTATGCCCCTGTCATGGACCGATCATCATCTCCTGCGGCTGGTCTTCCGTTTTGCCACCCCCCGCCGTGGGGACACGGAACCAATTAGATGGTACCGCCCCAGACGCCTAATGGATCCTGATAGTTTCCAAGCGGCGCTGGGGTCCCCACCTGCCTCCATTGCTCACAGCTCGGCGGATGTCTTGGTGGAAGCCTGGGAAAGGGCAGCCACTGAGGCACTCGACCGGGTTGTACCCTTGCGGCCCCTGACCCGGCGCAGATCCCAGCGAGCTCCATGGTTTTCCGCGGAGCTCCGGGAGATGAAGCGTCGGAAACGGGGCCTAGAGAGCTGTTGGAGGTCTAGCCGATCCGAACCCGACCGGTTGTGGTTAAGAACCTACATTAGGTCTTATCTCGCAGCGATGAGGGTGGCGAGGTGTAATTACTTCTCCACCCTCATCGCGTCCGCAGATAATCGCCCGGCCGCGCTGTTTAGGGTGACTCGCTCACTTCTTAATCAGGAGGTGAGGGAGGATCCCTTGCAGGGTCGTGCCGAGGAATTTAGTCAACATCTGTCGGATAAAATCGCTCGGATTCGGACCGGTTTGGACTCCAACTGGGCAGAGTCAGGCGATCAGGACACGGGCGGTCTTGTCAACGTTACCTGGGAAGAGTTTGACTCTGTGACCCCTGATGAAGTGGACAGGATTATGGGGAGGCTGAGCTCCTCCACATGTTTGTTGGACCCGTGCCCTTCCTGGCTGGTTTATGCAGCTAGGGAGAGGACACGAGGCTGGCTCCAGGCGGTTATATCTGCTTCCTTGAGTGAGGGCTATTTCCCCACCGTCTTGAAGGAGGCGGTGGTGAGACCTCTCCTCAAGAAGCCTGCCTTGGACCCGGCTGTTTTGAACAACTTTCGTCCAGTCTCCAACCTTCGCTTTCTTGCGAAGGTTGTCGAGAGTGTGGTGGCGCATCAGCTCCCTCTGGTCCTGGATGAAGCAGATTATCTGGACCCCTACCAATCGGGTTTCAGGCCCGGGTACAGCACGGAGACGGCATTGGTCGCTCTGGTGAATGATCTCTGGAGGGCTCGGGACAGGGGATATTCCTCTGTCCTAGTCCTATTAGACCTCTCGGCGGCTTTCGATACCATCGACCATGGTATCTTGCTGCGGCGTCTCAGGGGATTGGGAGTGGGAGGCACAGTTCTTCAGTGGTTCTCCTCCTATCTCCTGGGACGCTCGCAGTCTGTGTTGGCAGGGGGGCAGAGATCGGCCCCTAGGTCTCTCGTTTGTGGAGTTCCTCAGGGGTCGGTTCTCTCGCCTCTCCTGTTCAACATCTATATGAAACCGCTGGGTGAGATCATTCGTGGTTTTGGAGTTGGGTATCATCAATATGCCGATGATACCCAACTTTTCTTTTCGACCCCAAACCACCCCAGTGATGCCCTCGCTGTGATGTCCCGTTGCCTGGAGGCGGTTCGGGTCTGGATGGGGAGGAACAGACTTCAACTCAACCCTGACAAGACTGAGTGGCTGTGCATTCCGGCATCCCGGGACATTCAAAATGTTCCATCTCTTTCTATGGGAGGGTGAGCTTCTACCCCCCGTGGATAGGGCTCGCAACTTGGGAGTCCTCCTAGATTCACGGCTTACCCTGGAAGATCATATAGTGGCCGTGACTAGGGGGGCTTTCGCCCAGGTTCGCCTGGTGCGCCAGTTGCGGCCCTATCTGGACCGGGATGCCCTGTGCACGGTCACTCATGCGCTCGTGACCTCTCGCCTTGACTACTGTAATGCTCTCTACATGGGGCTTCCCTTGAAGACCACTCGGAGGCTCCAACTGGTACAGAATGCGGCCGCGAGAGTTGTCTTGGGAGTTTCCCGGTACTCCCATGTTACACCTTTGCTCCGCGAGCTGCATTGGTTACCAGTTGTCTTCCGGGTGAGGTTCAAGGTCTTGGTTATGATCTTTAAGTCCTTACATGGCATGGGTCCGGGTTACCTCGGGGACCACCTGCTGCCGGCGTCAACTCCCCTCCGCCCTGTGCATTCCCACAGAGAGGGCCTCCTCAGGGTGCCTCCAGTCAGGGAATGCCGACTGGCGGCCCCCAGGGGGAGAGCCTTCTCTGTGGGCGCTCCGGCATTATGGAACCAACTGCCGGTGGAGCTCCGGATGGCATCAGACCTCCGAACTTTCCGTCGTGGCCTGAAGACCCACTTATTTGAATTAGCTGGTCTGGCCTGACGGGGGATTATGGGTTTTAAATTGTTGTTTTAGAATTGTATTATTGTTTTTAACTGGGCATTGATTTAATCTTTTTTAACTTTTGTATTGTTATTTATATATGCCCTGTGAACCGCCCTGAGTCCCTAGGGAGAAGGGCGGTATACAAATTAAATAAAACTGAAACTGAAACTGAAACTTCGACGACGTCCTAATTGCAGGTAGCTCTGAGGACGTTTTGGCGGACCGATTGAAAGCTGTGTTAGAGAGGTTTAGGGATGCAGGACTGAAACTCAAGAGGGAAAAATGCAAGATTGGGGTCACTGAGACAGAGTTTCTTGGGTTCAGGATTGAGGCTCAAGGCATCCACCCATCAGCATTCAAAGTCAGGGCGATCAAAGAAGCCCCAATTCCCAAAAACAAGTCTGAGTTGCAGGCATTCCTGGGCCTGCTCAACTTTTATCACACCTTCCTGCCACACAAAGCAACAATAGCAGAGCCTTTACACAGGCTGCTTGACAAGCAATCACCCTGGGACTGGTCTGACACACACACAAACGCGTTCAACACACTGAAGAACCTGTTAGCAGGCAATGCTACAGTTACACACTTCAAGGAAAATAAGCCAATCTGCCTTATGGGATTGGGGCAGTCCTCAGCCATTTAGAGGAGGATGGAACTCAAGCCCCCATCGCATACTACTCCAGGGCCCTGTCAGCTGCTGAAAGAAATTACGTGCAGATAGATAAGGAGGCACTGGCAGTGGTCGCAGGAGTAAAGAAATTTCATGACTACCTATATGGTAGGGACTTCCTAATATACACTGACCATAAGCCACTGTTAGGGTTGTTTACAACTGAGAAGCAGACGCCACAAATCCTGTCACCCAGGATGCTCCGCTGGTCCATTTTTCTGTCAGCATATGCATGCAAGTTGGTACACAGACCAGGCAAAGAGATGGGGCACGCAGATGGCCTCAGCAGACTTCCCTTAAGGGACACGGAGCCAGATCCCGCACCTGCTGCTCAAATATTGGCAATACAGGAGCTGCCAAAATGCCCCCTCAATGCCAAAGATGTAGCGACAGAGACTCCCAAAGACAGAATCCTGAGCAGGGTACAGGCATGGGTAAGCAGCGGGTGGCAGGACAAATCACCAGGGCAAGAGTTCGTTGCATATTTTTCCAGGAGGCACGAGCTATCAACACACAAGGGGTGCCTGTTGTGGGGGAGTACAGTCATAATTCCACAGGGTCTAAGAGGAAGAGTCCTTCAGTCTCTGCATGAGGGCCACCCAGGGGTAGTAAGGATGAAAGCTCTGGCAAGGAGTTACCTGTGGTGGCCAGGGTTAGACAAGGAAATAGAAGGGCTAGTAGCTAGGTGCTACACATGCCAAAGGTCACGGCCCGAACAACCACATGCACCAGTACACAAGTGGGAGGAAACACACACGCCATGGTCCAGGGTGCATATAGACTATGCAGGCCCATTCCAAGGACACACATTCTTAGTAGTGGTAGACAGCCACTCTAAGTGGTTGGAGGTGGTGCCTGTAGGCAACATGACTTCAGCAGGAACCATTCAGGCATTAAGGTGGCTGTTTGCAACCCATGGTCTGCCAGATGTAATTGTGTCGGATAACGGAACGCAATTTACTTCGTCGGATTTCCAGGTGTTCCTGAGGACCTTGGGGATTAGACACGCCACCTCAGCCCCCTTCCATCCGGTCAGTAACAGTTTGGCAGAGCGATTCGTGCGCACAACAAAGGACGCCCTCAAGCGCATAGTTCAGGGGGAATGGAAGCAACGACTGGCCACCTTCCTTCTTCACCAACACTCAACGCCATGCTCTGCAACAGGCAAAAGGGTTAGGTTCAAGATGCCTTATCTGAAAAGAGGGTTGCTTGTGAAACTTGTGAGTTTCGCCCCATTTTACGAATTTCCTCGCCACATTTGTCAGCTGAATCACTGAAGTTGTTAAATTACTAACATGGTTGTGAAGTGAATCTGGCTTCCCCATTGATTTTGCTTGCCAAGGTTGCAAAAGGGGACCACATGATCCCCCCATGCTACGACCGTCATAAATATCAACCCGCTACCAAGCATCTGAATGTAAATCACATGACCATAGGGATGCTGCAATGGTCATAAGTGTGAAAAATGGTCATAAGTCACTTTCAGTGCCGTTTGTAACTTCAAACGGTTACTAAATGAACTCTTGTAACTTGAGGACTGCCTGTACTTCCAAATAAAGTAAAATCAATCCTGCAATATCTATCTAAGGGAACACCTGCTGCCGGCATCAACTTCCCATCGTCCTGTGGAAGGGAGGGCCTTCTCAGGGTACCGCCGGTTAAGGAATGCCGGCCGGTTATTCCCAGGGGAAGGGCGTTCTCTGTGGGCGCGCCGGCCCTATGCAACCAACTTCCCACGGAACTCAGGACTGCCCCCGACCTTTGCTCATTTTGCCGGGACTTGAAAACCTGGTTCTTCGAGCTGTTTGGCCCAGACTGAGGGGTTTTAATTTAATTTAATTTAATTGGGTTTTAGTTTAACTCCAGGGACTGTAATTTAATCATAGTTTTAACTGATTTTAATTTTGTATGCTATGTATTTTAATTTTCCCTGTCAACCGCCCTGAGTCCTACGGGAATAGGGCAGTATATAAATTTAAATAATAAATAAATAAATAAATATTTTGTATGCTTTTTCATAACCAATGAAACCAATATTAGAAACCAGTTGAGTATTTCCAGGGCAGAAGGTTCTTCAGTGGGGTGAGATGCTTTATTTTGGATTCAGCAGTTCCCACATTTATCTTCCGAGTTTGCAAGACTTTAGCAGACTGAATATAACTTTAGTGTGAACCAAAAACACAACAGTGGGCTAGTTTTGGAGATTGGATGCCGGATAATTTTGATTTTAGTGGGTTCCATTTTGGGGGCTATTATGGGCTATTTTTAAAGGGCTGTAGAGAGAGTCCTTGACTTGCAACCCTTTGTTTACTGATTGAAGTTACAGCAGTTCTGAAAAAAGTGACCTGATCGGTTTGGACAATTGTGAACGTTGTAGATCCCCATGGTCACGTGACCAAAATTCAGGCAACTGGCGTGTATTCCCGACAGTCACACAGTGCCAGGCTGACGTGTTCTCCCCTTTATATAGGGTCTCCTGCTTCAGCTGGGCGTTGGACTAGAAGACCTGTCAGAATCCATTCATATCCCATTCATAAAACTCTATCTGTATGTTTCTAAAATCTTATACCGTTCCCTGGATTCTGCCATTTTTCCAAGGCGAAGAAGAGAAGATGCATGTTCAGCCTTCCGGGAGGCTGTCTTCAAAGACCAGTGGAAGTACCTTTGAACTGAGAACAACAAAGGAAGGGGGGGGGGGAGAAGAGATCTGGTTTGTATCTTCGATTAGAATCTAAAAGGAAGGAGGTAATTGTTGTAAAGGCATGGGAAGATCCCTCTTTCCCATGGAAGGGTTTGACACCTGAATTTTCATTGATCCGGGACTGACCAGATGGTTTGAGGGGAGGGGTTTGACTTGGGGACTCTTTAAAAGTACCAATCTGTAACACAGTTTCAGATCCTGTCTAGTATTCCATTACCAATCATGTTTTAGTAAAAGCTCCTTTTGGATAATTCCTGTTTCAAGAGTTCTTTCTTTCCTAAGATGTCGATTGGGGTGGGTCCTAACAAGACCTCCAAGACCCCTTCCACTTCTATTCTAAATTTGAATTTGCCTTCACTAATAACCTGTCGGCTCTGAACTGTTCCCAGGAACTAATTCCAGCTGAAGTACAGTAGCAAACCGTGAAGAACAGTCCAAATTATCAGCAAACATATGATTGTTGTTGCATCCCGAGCATTTCACTACCACTGTGGGATTCAAAGACCAGTCAAGCAGGGTGTCCCAAATATGTCTGTCTGCCTACGCAGAGTTTATTGTATTTTTACAGTATAGGTTTTTGACATGGAATGTTAATGGCTTAAACTCACCACAAAAAAGAAAGAATTTCATTAGGCCTTGGTGGAGCAGTGGGCTAATGCCTCCTTAAGTAACACCAGCTGCCTGCAATTAGTGCAGGTTCGCATCCCACCAGGCTCAAGGTTGACTCAGCCTTCCATCCTTCCGAGGTAGGTAAAATGAGGACCCAGATTGTTGGGGGCAATAAGCTGACTTTGTAATAATGCTGCTTGGGGGGGGGGGCGAAAGCCCTAATAAGCAGGCATATACATAGAATGAAGACTATTGCTAAGCACATTTGATTTGTGCTTAGATTGTAAGCCGCCCTGAGTCTTTGGGGAAGGGCGGGATATAAATGGGATTAAAATAAATAAAAAATAAATAAATTACCTGAAACAACATAAAAATGATATTGTCTACAAGAAACTCATATTGCTGCAAAAGATCAAAAGTATTTGATTAACTCTCAGCTGGGGTCACATTTTATAGCTTCTGCCCCAGATAAAAAAGGTGGAGTGGTTATTTACTTAAGAAAAGATCTATCGGCTAGATTAATTGAATCAGATATACAAGGAAGATATGTTATCATCGAATTCGTGTTACAAGGCAAGAAAGTTCTTATTATTGGATTATATGATCCTAATCAACAGCAACAAAAGTTTTATAAACTTATACAACATAAACTTATTCAGCTGGATTACAAATCTGTTATTATGATGGGTGATTGGAGTGGTGTTTTGGATTCAAGCAGACAAGAAGGGATCTTTTAAAAATTCTCCCAATCATTCTAAATTGCCTAAAGCTTTTTTTGACTTGAAAGAGGACTTGGAATTAAGAGATATTTGGCTGAAGTGAAATATGGAAGAAAGAGATTTTACCTTTTTTTTGGATAGACATCAATCGTTTTCCAGAATTGACTTTTTTTTAACTACTACTGATTTTCTTTCTAGGGTCAAGAATGTCAAGATTTTTCCTAGAACGTTGTCGGATCATAGTCCTGTATGGTTGGAGTTATTCGTTGAAAATGGGGAGAGAAGATCTTGGAGATTGAATGAAAATTTATTTAGATATGAATCACTCTCGCAGAAATGTAGAGAACATTTGAAAGAATTTTTTGCTTTGAATATGTATAAAGGTACATCTATGGAAATGGTTTGGGATGCTAGTAAAGCTTATATGAGAGGGGTCTTATTCACATGAATAATGGATATAGGCGTAAGCAGTTGCAAAAACGTAAAGAGCTTGAAGAAGAGATTAAATTGAAGGAGAAAGCTTTTATTTTGAACCCATCAGATAAGAGACTAAGGGTCTTTATAAATTTGCTGAAAGAGCAATTTAATATGTTAATAGCAGATCAGGTCACAACTAATTTGCGTTATGCCAAACATAATACGTTTTGTAATGCAAATAAGCCTGGTAGGTGGTTGGCTTATCAATTAAGGAAGAAACAGAAATCACGTATTATAGAGAACATAGAATATAAAGGTAAAGAGGTATATCAACAAAAGTTGATTAAAAAGAGTTTTTAGATTATTATACAAAGTTATATGCTAGTGAAAGTATACAAGCTTCAGATATAGATAAGTATTTGCAGGGAGCACATTTTCCTAGACTTTCTAATGACCAACAGAAGGTAATGAACGGTTCAATTACTTCAGAGGACATTATTTTAGCAATTAAGCAATTAAAAGTGGGTAAAGCTCCGGGTACAGATGGATTATCAGCAATTTATTATAAAATATTGTTTGCAAAGATGATAGAACCATTAAAGGACCTGTTTAATAATATTCAGACTGGATCAGGACCTTACCCAGCTGAAGAATTATAGACCTATATCGCTTTTGAATACAGATTATAAGATTTTTGCAAAAATATTGGCAAATAGATTAATGCAAGTTTTGAAACAAGTGATTCACTGTGATCAGTCTGGATTTATAACTGGAAGATACATGAAATATAATGTAAGACAAATTGTTAACTTAATTGAGTATTTGGATAAGAACAACCAAGTCCCAGCGGCATTGATATTTTTGGATGCTGAAAAAGCCTTTGATCAATTGAATTGGCAATTTTTACTGAAACTTGTTGATAAAATGAATTTTGGGGATGAATTTTTACATTCCATCAAGGCTATATATCAACAGCAATCAGCACAAATTATAATCAATGGGGGGTTAACAGAGGCATTTAAAATTGAAAAAGGCACAAGACAGGGACTCCTTCATGGATTACTGCCTTGTCGTGCCGAAGGGGCTTGCGTAATTCAATGAAGCTATGAGCTATGCCGTGCAGGGCCACCCAAGACGGACAGGTCATAGCCAAGAGTTCTGACAAAACGTGATCCACTGGAGAAGGAAATGGCAACCCACTCCAGTATCTTTGCCATGAAAACCCTATGGACAGTACCAAAAGGCAAAACGATATGACGCTGGAAGATGAGCCCCTCAGGTCGGAAGGCGTCCAATATGCTACTGGGGAAGAGCAGAGGGCTAGTACTAGTAGCGCCAGAAAGAATGAAGCGACTGGGCCAAAGCCGAAAGGACGCTCAGCTGTGGATGTGTCTGGTGGTGAAAGGAAAGTCCGATGCTGTAAAGATTTTTTTCTCCATAGGAACCTGGAATGTAAGATCCATGAATCAAGGAAAGCTGGACGTGGTCAAACAAGAGATGACAAGACTGAACATCGACATCTTAGGTATCAGCGAACTAAAATGGACAGGAATGGGTGAATTTAATTCAGATGACCATCAGGTATACTACTGCGGACAAGAATCCCTCAGAAGAAATGGAGTAGCCTTCATAGTCAATAAAAGAGTAGGAAAAGCAATACTGGGATACAATCCTCAAAATGACAGAATGATCTCAGTTCGAATCCAAGGCAAACCATTCAATATCACAGTAGTCCAAGTCTATGCCCCAACCACCAGTGCTGAAGAGGATGAAATTGACCGGTTCTACGAAGCCCTACAGCACCTTATAGAACTAACACCAAAAAATGATGTCCTTATCATCATGGGGGATTGGAATGCTAAAGTAGGAAGCCAAAAGATAACTGGAATAACAGGCAAGTTTGGCCTTGGAGTACAAAATGAAGCAGGGCACAGGCTGATAGAATTTTGTCAAGAGAATACGATGGTCATAGCAAACACTCTTTTCCAACAACCCAAGAGACGGCTCTACACATGGACATCACCAGACGGTCAACACAGAAATCAGATTGACTATATGCTCTGCAGCCAAAGATGGAGAAGCTCTATACAGTCAGTAAAAACAAGACCAGGAGCTGACTGTGGCTCAGACCATGAGCTTCTCCTTGCAAAGTTTAGGCTTAAACTGAAGAAAGTAGGGAAAAGCACTAGGCCACTCAGGTATGAATTAAACCATATCCCTGTTGAATATACAGTAGAGGTGACAAATAGATTTAAGGAATTAGATCTGATAGACAGAGTGCCTGAAGAACTATGGACAGAGGTTCGCGACATTGTACAAGAGGTAGCAACCAAAACCATCCCAAAGAAAAAGAAATGCAAGAAAGCAAAATGGCTGTCTGAGGAAGCTTTGCAAATAGCTGAGGAAAGGAGGGAAGCGAAAGGCAAGGGAGAAAAACATAGATACGCCCAATTGAATGCAGAATTCCAGAGAATAGCTAGAAGAGATAAGAATGCCTTCTTAAATGAACAGTGCAAAGAAATAGAAGAAAACAATAGAATAGGGAGGACCAGAGATCTTTTCAAGAAAATTGGAGAGATGAAGGGAACGTTTCATGCAAAAATGGGCATGATAAAGGACCAAAATGGCAGGGACCTAACAGAGGCAGAAGAGATTAAGAAGAGGTGGCAAAATTACACAGAAGAACTATACAAGAATGAGCTTAACGTCCCTGATAATCACAATGAGGTGGTCACTGACCTCGAGCCAGACATCCTAGAATGTGAAGTGAAGTGGGCCTTAGAAAAGCTGAGCAACAACAAAGCTAGTGGAGGTGACAGTATTCCAGCTGAGCTATTCAAAATCTTAAAAGACAGTGCAGTAAAAGTGCTACACTCAATTTGCCAGCAAATTTGGAAAACTCAACAGTGGCCACAGGATTGGAAAAGATCAGTTTACATTCCAATTCCAAAGAAAGGCAGTGCCAAAGAATGTTCAAACTATCACACCATTGCACTCATTTCTCATGCTAGTAAAGTCATGCTTAAAATCCTACAAGCTAGACTTCAGCAGTATGTGGATCGAGAACTACCAGAAGTACAGGCAGGATTTCGAAGAGGCAGAGGAACTAGAGATCAAATTGCCAACATACGCTGGATCATGGAGAAAGCTAGGGAGTTCCAGAAAAACATCTACTTCTGCTTCATTGACTATGCTAAAGCCTTTGATTGTGTGGATCATAACAAACTGTGGCAAGTTCTTCAAGAGATGGGAGTACCAGACCATCTTATTTGTCTCTTGAGAAACCTATATGCGGGTCAAGAAGCAACAGTGAGAACTGGACACGGAACCACTGATTGGTTCAAAATTGGGAAAGGAGTCCGGCAAGGCTGTATACTGTCACCCTGCCTATTTAACTTATATGCAGAGCACATCATGAGAAAGGCAGGGCTAGATGAATCAAAAGTTGGAATTAAGATTGCCGGAAGAAATATCAACAACCTAAGATATGCAGATGATACCACTCTAATGGCAGAAAGTGAAGAAGAACTAAAGAGCCTCTTGTTGCGGGTGAAGAAGGAGAGTGCAAAACTTGGGTTGAAACTTAACATTAAGAAAACCAAGATCATGGCATCTGGCCCTCTCAATTCCTGGCAAATAGATGGGGAAGAAATGGAGGTAGTGACAGATTTTATTTTCCTGGGCTCCAAGATCACTGCAGATGGGGACTGTAGCCAAGAAATTAAAAGACGCTTGCTCCTGGGGAGGAAAGCCATGGCAAATCTAGACAGCACACTAAAAAGCAGAGACATCACCCTGTCAACAAAAGTGTGTATAGTCAAGGTTATGGTCTTCCCAGTTGCAATGTATGGCAGTGAAAGTTGGACCATAAGAAAGGCTGACCGCCAAAGAATTGAATCCTTTGAACTTTGGTGCTGGAGAAGACTCCTGCGAGTCCCTTGGACTGCAAGGCGATCAAACCGGTCAGTCCTAGAGGAGATCAATCCTGACTTCTCTTTAGAAGGCCAGATCCTGAAGCTAAAACTCAAATACTTTGGCCACCTAATGAGAAGGAAGGACTCACTGGAGAAGAGCCTAATGCTGGGAAAGATCGAGGGCAATAGAAGAAGGGGACGACAGAGAATGAGGTGGCTGGATGGAGTCACTGAAGCAGTAGGCGTGAGCTTAAATGGACTCCAGAAGATGGTAGAGGACAGGAAGGCCTGGAGGAATGTTGTCCATAGGGTCGCGATGGGTCGGACACGACTTCGCAGCTAACAACAACAACAACAAGACAGGGATGCCCCCTTTCACCGTTGTTGTCTTAACATTGGAAATTCTATTGATTAAAATTCGTGAATCAACTACAATAAAGGGAATTAAAATAAAACAGAATGATTATAGATTAAGAGCTTTTGCAGATGACTTGGTGGTGACATTATCTCAACCGACTCAATCGGTGATAGATTTGATGGAAATTATAACTCAATATGGGAAAGTTTCTGGCTTTAAGGTAAATAATAATAAGACTAAGATATTATCTAAAAGCATTACTATGAGTGAAAAGGAAATGTTAGTAAAATTAACAGGTTATGAAATAGTCAAAAGGTTAAATATTTGGGAGTATATATTACAGCTTCTAATGTGAAATTATATAAGAATAATTATGAGACATTATGGCTAAAAGTACAAAAAGACTTAAATAATTGGAAAAAACTACAATTATCTTTGTTGGGAAAAATTGCAGCTGTTAAAATGAATGTTTTACCAAAGTTTCTTTGTTTCAAATGATACCTACATTGAAAAAGGATGCTAATTTGGATGAATGGCAGAAGGGTATTAATAAATTCATTTGGGCGGGGAAAAAACCAAGAGTTAAACTTAAGATATTGCAAGATGCACGGGAAAGAGGAGGACTCAAGGTGCCTAACTTGAAATTATATTATGATGCGGTGGTTCTAACACTGGTTAGTGATTGGCTTAATTTAACTAATAAAAGAATACTTTATCTGGAGGGATTATATGGGTGGCATGCGTATTTAATTTATGATAAAAAAAGTTGATAAGGCTTTCAAATCTCATATCTTAAGAAGTGCTTTATTGCGTGTCTGGAAAAAAATATTATTATAAGTTAAATTATAAAATACCAATTTGGGGGATTCCTGGACATGCGATAGAAGGGGTATCTATGGGCGTGAGCTTGGACACGACTTCATATAAGGAATTACTTAGATTGATAGGGAATGGTTGGCAATTGAAGTCATTAGATGAGTTAAAACAAGAAAATATCATACAGTCTTGGTTTCAATATACTCAATTGCAAACGAGGTGGATGAAAGATCAGAAAACTGGGATTACATTAACTGATGAAAATTTGGTAAAACAAATTAAAGACCAAAATAGAGCACATATAAAGAGAGTAATAATAATAATAATAATAAGTTGGAAGGGACCTTGGAGGTCATCTAGTCCAACCCCCTGCTAAGGCAGGAAACCCTAAACCATTTCAGACAAATGGCTTGTCACTGCACGTTTTTTTTTTGTTCGTCTGAAAGTTCATTTCTAACTGTACATTTCCCCTGCTCTCTGCACCTGTGGTGATAACTTATCTGGTAACCATATGACTAGTTATGTTATGGTTTCAGTCTGTTTAGTGCGCATGTCTAGAAAAAAGTTCTCACAGTGTTTTCTTTATTGTCTTTCACTTTGCTGTTACTGTCTGTTACGTTAGGATGTAGTCAGCTAGCTCTCTTTATAATATATACTTAGTTTTTATATTTTAGTTTTTTATATTTTTGTAATTAAAAGGTATTTAGTAAGATTATGCGTCGTGTTTTATTTCCTTCCTTCATGCATATCATGCATTCTCTGAAGCACGGTCCTTCGCCCTCTACTAAGGTGATTTATACCTTAACATTTTGGTATCGAGGATGGTTTGATTTATGTTTTTAGAGATGCATGTTTCTGCGGCTGTTATCAGTTAGTTAGTGCTACTGAGGCAGCGGTGATTAACTGCTGAAACATGTCAGGAAGGAAGTCACGGCTGAAAAGGAGTCTGTCTGTGGGGCATCTCCCTTCACCTTTAAAAACTCCGATCGCTTCAGCCACACGCCTTGGAGAAGACGCACCTGCTCCTGTCGCCGATGCAAGGTCAGTCACTCCTTTTTCTACTTTTCCAAGCTCCCTGGCAGCTGCTTTTGAAAATGTTCACACTCCAGGGGCTCAAGATGAATTTCAAAGGCTTGGAGCGAAACCTAAAGTTCAGCCGAAGAAAATTCCTTCTGCTCCTTCAAGCCCCAAGCAAACTATGCGAGATAGAGCTATGCAAGGCTACTGTGAACAAATTGGGGTTTTTGAAAAGCGTTTGCAGCAGGCAAAGGAATATGTGTCAATGGTTCAGCAAAATGAGAGGTGTTATGAGCAAGAACCGGCCATATTGCCAACCCACAAGAAGAAGCCATATTGCCTCCTTCTTTCCCAAAGCCAAAGTCACGCCCATCATTGAGTGTCATGCCAGACGAATGGGAACCGGAGGCTCCTATGTCACATGATTATGGGCTGTCCCAAAGGACATACAGAGCCACAGTGATGCCTAAAGCAAATGTTATAGCACCATCTACTGGTGAAGCTGCATTAAGACATGAATTGGAGCTCTCACTCTCACAACTGTCCATGCAGGAATCTTTGCTCAGAGATACAAGATTTCTGCCATTATCTGAGGCTCCAGCCCCTGATGGTGCTAGGGTTCCTGTTACTATTGCTTCTCCTGTTAATATTGCTTCTATGCAAGCCCCTCTACCTGGCAGAGCACAGCCATATTTAGCCCACATGCAATTGCCACCAGGTTCTTATATGCGAAGGCCAGTGTCATCTGCAGGTTATGCTACTGCACCAGCCCCAGCGCCAGCGCCTCCTGCTGGCCAGGGTGGAATAGCAGCTCAAAGACAGTCACAGCCAGCTCCAAGACTACCGGCAGCTTCAATGCAACTGCCGCATGTCCAGGCACAGGCACATACGCCACTGGTGCCCCCTGCAGGTTATGGTCGGATTGCACAACCTGCACAGCCACTACCTCAATTGTATATTCCTCATCAAACACCTTCCATTGTACCACTGGCTGGTGATTCAAAATTAAAGAAGTCAGGACAGAATTACAGGGCATGGGTCAGTGAGGTTGGACTTTTGCTACGCAGAGAAGGTACTCACATGATGGTGTTTAATCCTCCTGCCCAGCCATGAACTCCTGACACATGGGACTTGGATAATAGAGCATGCACAACATTATTGATGTCAATGGACACTGAATTGCAGCTCACGTTTTCACAAGATGCAACTGCCCAACAGATTTGGAGTCAGTTAGAGACATGTTATCGGCCTACATCAATTGAGTCTACATGTTTACTTTTGTCTGAGTTCCATGGTTCCAGATTAAAACCTGGTGAACATATTGGAGCACATTTGACTAAAATGAAAGGTATTAGAAAAGAACTGGATGAAAAAGGCTATCCTATTGATGATTTTCAAATGATCAGCATTATCATCAATTCTTTGAATCATGAGTGGAAAGATGCTATTTCCAAGATTAATCAAGTGCCTATTGCTCAACGCACAGTGGATCATGTATGCAGAATTTTAACTGAAGAAGAGGCACTTATGCAAGCTGCGCCACATTTAAGGGAACCACCTGCATCAAGAGCTTCAGCGAGGCGTGCCTTCCGTGGAAGGACCTACGTTCCAAGGATGCCAAGATGCTACATCTGCAATCGTGTGGGACATGCCACCCGGGATTGTTCCCAACGAGTTCCAGCGCCCGTCACATACCAGCCCAGAGGAACAGATTCCAGAGGAGGCAGAGGTAGAGTCAGACGACAAGGTCGTGGTCGTGGTTCCAGGCGTGATCCACAAGCTCCACTTGTCACATTGGTTGTGACCAACGATCCACAGCCTCAACCAGAGTATGACAGACGCCTACTTTGGACTTTGGACAGCGGAGCAGCGTTACATGTTACCTACAGAAAAGAGCTTTACACAGAGATGCACGAGCCTGAACTTCGTGAACTTTACTCTTTTTCCAATCATCCTGTTCAGGTCATGGGAAAAGGAACTGTTTATATTGAAGAGCTCGGTGCTCTCATTCCAGATGTTTACTACGTTCCGTCTGCCAGTAGTAATTTGCTTAGTCAGAGTCATTTGTCTAGGTCTTCTCATTTTCAGGTCCACCATCTTGAAAAAGCAAGTTATATAGTCAAAGATGGAGATATTGTTGCTGAAACCATGTTGATTGGTGGTGTTTATTACTTAAAACCAAAGTCTAAGCAGCAAGAGCAGGCAAGTATACACGCTCCAAAAAGCACAGGACCAGAGAGAGACGTCCCAGAGAGAGATCCTGTTGCTACTCCAAAGGTTCCTAATAATGATAAAAATACAAAAAAGACACAGGTTGCTCACAGCAAGCCTGGGGTTCCTAATAAAAATGCTATTGTTGAGAATTCACTAACAGGTAAACCTTTGCATTACAGGTGTATCCATAAGTGGCATAGAAGATTGGGTCATGCCAGTTTCCGTGTTCTGAAGAAGATGCCAGAGTTCGCAAGAGGTTTGGATCTAAAGGGGTGTAAGGTGTTCTTGGACTGTGCTGTCTGCAAGAAAGCCAAATCCAAGGCAGCAGCAATTCCAAAACGCGCTACACGCCTGTCAACACGCATTTTTGATTTGGTACACACTGACATAGTTGGTCCTTTTGCACCAACACTTGGTGGTAAAAGATATTTCTTGACAATCGTTGATAATTATTCTAGATATGGATATGTATATCCTATGAAAGAAAAATCTGAGACCTTTCAGATCTTTAAAGACTTTGCTAGTCTTGTCTATACCCAATTCGAGGTCAACATTGCCAGAATCCAGAGTGATCGTGGTGCTGAATTCATGTCTCAGCGTTTCCAGGACTGGATGCGTGAGAATGGGATAGTACATCAGACATCTGCTCCTTATACTCCAGCTGAAAATGGAGTGGCAGAATGCAGAAATGGGGTTTTGCAAACCATGATGCGTTGCCTTCTTGAAGATGCCAACCTTGGTCTTCCATACTGGGGTGAAGCTATCAAATATGCTAACCATATCATCAACCGCACTTGGAGTAGTGTGATAAATCAGACCCCTTATTTCATGTTGTATGGACACAAGCCTGATCTCTCACATCTCCATGTTTTTGGTTCCTATGCTATGGTCAATATTCCTTTAGCCCAAAGAAAGAAAGGGGGTCCTGCAGCAAAAAGGATGAGATTTATGGGCATTGATGATAAATCAAAATGGAGCAAATACATTGACTTTCATCATGTTATTGTGGTTTCACAATCTGCTACTTTTGAGGAAGATGCTGACTGGTCCAGAATTCATTCCTGGAGTTTATTTTCCTAGAGATGATGTTGCAACCTGATGATCAAGATTCACAGGATAATGTTCCTTCCACGAGTTCTTCTCAACCTACTGTTCCGTCTTCGCAAGCCGCCGATGTTGCTGCTGGCGACAATGATGAAGACGAGGACGACACGGAAGAAGAATGGACGGTTGGCCCGAGACGTTCCAAGAGGTCCACAAAGGGAATTCCTCCAAAACGTTATTCGTGGCAAGTAACAAAAACACCTGTACCTTTGATTTGTAATGTTACACTTCCACCTGAGTAGTTCACACAGATCAAACATCTTCCTGAATCAGAACAAGATAAATGGTTTGAGGCAATACAGGCTGAAATGGACAGTCTAAAAAAATTTCAAGTGTTTACGTCTGCAAGCCCTCCAGCAAACAAGAAAGTTATTGGTACTCGATGGGTCTACAGGATCAAAAAGAAGCCAAATGGTGAGTCGTTGTACAAGGCCAGACTCGTAGCCCAGGGTTTCGCTCAACGTTATCCTGAGGACTATACGAATACATACTCACCCACAGTGCGGACTGAAAGTGTGAAAATTGCTTTAGCCACTGCAACTATCCTTGGCCTAGAGGTTTTCCAGTTCGACGTTGAAACGGCTTATCTACATGCTGATCTTGACGAGGACATCTACGTGAAAGGTCCTCCAGGTTTCCGACAGCAAGAAGGGGATACCTGGTTTCTACACAAGTCTTTATGGTCTGAAACAGTCTGGTTTAATGTGGTACTTATGTCTTTCTGACAAACTAAATTCAATGGGCTTTATTAAGTCCGAAACTGATGAATGCGTGTTTACTAAAAGATCCGGTAATAGGTATGAGATAATTCTTGTTTATGTCGATGATATTGTTTATATTGGTCCAAATAAGCAGATGAGTGAGGTTTTTGCTAAACCTTTACAAAAGTTTTTCACATTGAAGTCTTTAGGATGTATTAACACTTATTTAGGTGTTCAAATTGCCAAAACTCAGAAGGGGTTTAGTCTCACACAAGAAGATAAGATTGAACAACTGTTACATCACTGCAACATGGAGGACGCTAAGCCTGTGAGTATACCCATGCAAACCGATTTTCACATTTTGGCACATGAACCAAGTCCTGAGTTCGAAGATCAAACACTATATCGGTCAGTTATTGGGTTGCTGCTGTATATTAGTAGTTGGACTAGACCCGACATTGCACTTAGTGTTAATCTTTTATCACGACATGTAGGCAAGGCAAAACAGTTTCATTGGACATGTGTTAAAAAGTTATTGAGGTATCTAAAACACACCAAAGACATGAAGTTGTTGTTGGAACCAACACATACTGACTATGCAGTTATGTTGTTCTGCAGATTCAGATTGGGCAAGTGATAAGAAGTCACGGAAAAGTACTTCAGGTTACATGATGTTCTTAAATGGATGTCCTGTTTACTGGCATGTGCGTAAACAGACTTTTGTTTCTTGTTCCTCTACAGAAGCTGAGTATGCTTGTGTGTCTGATGCATGCAATTCTTTAACCTGGTTTGATGCTTTAGTCACAGATATCTGGACACATCCGATTCGACCGATCACTGTGATGGAAGATAATGAATCTGTGGTTTATATTTCTGAAACACGTTTTACAGGTTCAAGGTCCAGACACATTGACATCCGATATCAAAACATAAGGCAACTGGTTAAACAAGGTTTTGTGACATTACAGTATGTGCCTACACGTGATCAAATTGCTGATATGCTGAACAAACCACTTCCTACAGCCCAGCATGAGTATCTGCGTGAGAAGATGTGCCTTACTTGAGTCTTCACTTTGCTGACGAAAGAAGGGGAATGTCACTGCACGTTTTTTTTTTTGTTCGTCTGAAAGTTCATTTCTAACTGTACATTTCCCCTGCTCTCTGCACCTGTTGTGATAACTTATCTGGTAACCATAATGAATCCCATATGACTAGTTATGTTATGGTTTCAGTCTGTTTAGTGCGCATGTCTAGAAAAAAGTTCTCACAGTGTTTTCTTTATTGTCTTTCACTTTGCTGTTACTGTCTGTTACGTTAGGATGTAGTCAGCTAGCTCTCTTTATAATATATTAGTTTTTATATTTTAGTTTTTTATATTTTTGTAATTAAAAGGTATTTAGTAAGATTATGCGTCGTGTTTTATTTCCTTCCTTCATGCACATCATGCATTCTCTGAAGCACGGTCCTTCGCCCTCTACTAAGGTGATTTATACCTTAACATGGCTGTCCAGTCTCTTCTTAAAAACTTCCAGTGTTGGAGCATTCACCACTTCTGGAGGCAGGTTGTTCCACTGGTTAGTTGTTCTAACTGTCAGGAAGTTTCTCCTTAGTTCTAGGTTGCTTCTCTCCTTGACTAGTTTCCATCCGTTGCTTCTTGTCCTGCTTTCAGGTGCTTTGGAGAATAGCACCAATAGAGTATACAATGTTTTAGTAGAATTGGATTCTGAAATGGAATTAGTTAAAGATTGTATGGTGAAGTGGGCTCAAAATATTCAAGAACCAATCTTATTGGATACATGGGAGGTAATTTGGGTTAGAAATGTAAAATTTACCCTGGGTCAGAATTTAAGGGAAAACTTTTATAAAATGTTTTATAGATGGCATTTGGATCCCAAAAAATTGTCTTGCATGTATCCTAATTTACAGCGCAAATGTTGGAGATGTGGTAGTTTGGACACTACCTATTATCATATATGGTGGACTTGTAGAAATGTGAAAGCTTTTTGGATCAAAATTTGGTGGAATGTTCAAAAGATTTTAAAGAGAAAGATAAAATTTTCTCCACAATTGTTCTTATTGGGTATTATTGTAGATTGTGATACTAAAGAAACTAATTTGATGTTGAACTTGATAACAGCTGCAAGGTTATTGATAGGGCAATATTGGAAGAAGGATAGTTTGCCCACTATTGAAGAATGGACGCTTAAAGTGTCAAATTTAGCAGAAATGGCTAAGATTTCTGCTTACTTGAAGGATCATTCACCAGAAAGATACATTTCGATTTGGAGAAGATGGATAGATTATATTCAGAATAAATATGGGACTAAAAAGTTTCATTTAGCTTATGAATAGATTTTAAATTGTTATTTTTATTAGTAGTTTATTATAGTGAAATTTTTGATTAGTTCAATAATAAGGATGTTATTTGTTTATGTTACTGTATGTATATTCTAATTTGGTTTGTATTTTTGGTTTAAAGGGAGTTAAAGCACATTAAGAACTTGGTTACTTACATAGTTGGTTAATGTTAGTTAGTGTCACTGCGTGGTTTTTAACTTTGCCAGCTTCGCTCATTTCCATCTGTACATTTTCCCCTGCTCTTTGCACCTGTGTTACTCTCTTATCATGTAGCCATAGTGATTCTCACATGTCCAGCTATGTTTTGGTTTTAGACTGTTTTGTGGGCATGCCTTAAAGAAGTTTCTCACAGTTACTACAGTTACTTCTTCTGAGAGAATGTAGTCAGTTTAGGTCTTTTGTTTTCTCATTAAAAGTTTTACCATAGAATATGCCTCGGATTTTTATTCATCATGAAAATGAACCACGGTCCATCCTCCTCTGGTCGGAATGTTAATTGTTCCACCACATTTTGGTACCAGAGGATGGTTTGTTTTTATTTTCAAGATTTATTGATAGGCAATTAGCCAGGCAGTTAGTCCGGCACTGAGGAGGCTGTGATTAATTGCTGCTAATATGCCGAAGAAAAAGAGAAGGAAGAAGGCCGGTTATCAGTCTGCTGAGAAGGAGGCAGCCGTTTCACAGAGACATCTCCCTTCATGTTTACAGATTCCGTTGGCATCGGCTACACGTCTTGGAGAAGCAGCCTCTGAGCCAAGGTCAGTTTCACCGTTTTCTGTTTTTGCAGACTCTCAAGCTGATGCCCCAGTAGTAACCTAGGCTCATGGGGATCAGGCTGATTATGAGAGATTTGGTGCTAGACCTAAGGCTTCACTAGGGAAGGAAGTGATGGATTATCCTCCAAGTTCTCAGCAAACTGTGCAGGAGAAGGCTTTGCAAAGTTATTATGAACAAATTGAAGTTTTTGAGAGAGAGCTGCAAAACGCAAAGTTGTGTGCAGCATGGTATAAAAAGCAAGGGAGAGCCTCTGCTGGCATTCAGTTTTCAGAAGAAGCCATATTGCCTCCCTCTTCACAAGCATTGCCACACCCACAAGGGTCAGCCATTTTGCCTTCTTCCTCAAAGACAAAGGCACACCCATTGAGTGTTATGTCAGACAAATGGGAGCCTGACTGCCTGCTGTGTCAAATGACATGCGAGGATACAATGGTGCCTGAATCTAATGTTATAGCACCATCTGCTGGTGAGCCTGTTTTACAAGATGCATTTCAAAGAATGCCGAATGCATTTTCACAGATGTCTCTTCATCAGGCATCGCTCCAAGCTGCCACACCTCCTCATTCATTGGGAGCGTCAGCTAGAATGCCTATTAATACTGCTACTATCCAGGTTCCTGTCTCAGATGGAGCACAGCAGCCTTCAGCCCAAGTGTGGCCTCCACTAGTTTCTCTTTTTTTTTATTAAAAAGTTTTACAATACATTTTATTTTTAACAAAACACAACCCCTCCCAACCCCCTCCCCACTCCCCAACCCTCCCCAACCCCTCCCTTCCCTCCCCCTCCCCCCTCCCCGACTTCCCAGAGCTAAATACAGGGTATAAAAATACAAACAATCATAATCAACCTTATGCAAATAACAATAAACTATTAAATCTATCACACTTTAACTCTTATAAAATAACTACAAGCAGTATAAATATCACATCAGTACTTATTCAAATGCTAGATGAAACTTTTTAGTCCCATATTTAGAATATAATCAATCCATTTTGTCCATCCATTATATCTCTGTTGCGAACGGCCTTTCAAGTACGCTGAGATCTTACAATCTTTTCTTCTCTTAAAATATTATATATATAATCACATCATATTTAACCCCAACACTTATATTTTCTATTGTGTGTTTCGATATTGCCCATATAGGTATCTTACAATTTAACTTATGTCTATACTTTTCCCAAACTCGCAACAGAGCATGTCTTAAAATATGTACCTTAAATACATTATCCACCTTCTTATCATACAATAAATATGCATACCAAGCAAATAACAAATCACGACCTTCAAAATTTAATAATCTCATTTATGTTAAATTAATCCAATCACTTATCACTAACAAGGCAGCAGCTTCATAATATAGTTTAAAATTAAGCGTTTTAAGACCACCTCTCTCACACATATCCTGCATAATCTTAAATTTAACTCGTGGCCTTTTCCCTACCCAAACAAATTTATTAATACCCTTTTGCCATTCCTCCAAATTTGAATCCTTTTTAACAATAGGTATCATTTGACATAAAAATAAAAATTTCAGCAAGACATTCATTTTCACTACTGCAATTCTTCCCAATAAAGATAATTGTAGTTTTTTCCAACTATCCAAATCTTTTTAAACTTTTCCCCATAACTTTTCATAATTATTTTCATATAACTTTACATTTGAGAGTGACAAATATATCCCCAAATATTTATGCCTTTTAACAATTTCAAATCCCATTAACTCTTCTAAAACAAAAACTCTTGGAGCCAGGTTTTTAGTCCAAAAGAAATCTTTACTATGACATGCTCGGTTGTAGGAAATGAGACAGGGCTTAATGGTTCCACGATGTAAATCCTTATAAAGAGTTCCCGGTTTAACCCCCCTTAATCCCCATTTGGTCAGTCCCCCCATCCTTCCTCTCGTATCATCCATCTCGTGGGAAAAAGGAAGTTAGGACCCTTTTGTTTATTGCTGTCTACCGTGACAAAAGCCAGATGCTAGCCCCCCCTTTTGTTTCCCCAGTTCAAAAGGCTTCTCCTTTCCTTTGAAATGCCTATTGCCGGTTCAATACACATCTATCCTCTTCTCTTCGGGAGATGGCAGAATCCATAGGATATGTTTGAAACATTCCATTTATGAATATGATATAAATGGATTCTGACAGTCCGCTCTCCTTAGAAGAAAGATGTGTCCATCTGTAGGGGGAGAAAAGAAAAGAGAAGGAAAAAAAACATGTGTAAATGTTAACTCAGTTTGTTTGGATATTCTGTATGAAATCTCTTAAGCAGCTTTGGTGCTTTAACGTGGTGTTTGCTGACCCATTCATTTTCTGAGGAGGGGAGGTGTTTCCAAGCCACTAGATATTGAGTTGTTCCATGATGTCTCCTGGAATCCAGAATTTCCTTCACCTCGAAATGTTGTTCTCCTTCCACCATGATGGGAGGTGGTGGTGGTGGAATTTTTGTTCGTAGGGGAGATTGTTGTTCTCTCTTTATTAGACTGCAGTGAAAGATTGGGTGTATTCGTCTAAGATTTTTAGGTAGTTCTAATTCAACTGTTACTGGGTTTATGATTCTTTTAATTGGAAAAGGTCCAATGTATTTTGGTCCTAGTTTTTTACAGGGTTGGAGAGACTTAAGGTATTTTGTAGACAGATATACCATCTCTCCCACCTTGAACGGTGTGGGATCAGATCTTTTCTTGTCTGCCTGTGTCTTGTGTGCTAATCTAGCCTCTGTTAATGCTTTTCTGACAATAGGCCAGGTGTATTGTAACTGAGCAATCCATTCCTTTAGTTCTGGAATTACCGGTTCTTTTGGAGTTAGATCAGGTATGGGGTTGAAGCTCTGGCCTGTGGCTACTTGAAAAGGAGTGTAACCTGTGCTGGAGTGAATTGCGTTGTTATATGCCACTTCTGCGAAAGGCAGCAGGTCTGTCCAATTGTTCTGCTGAAAATGTACATAACATCTTAAATATTGTTCAAGTACAGAGTTAGCCCTTTCCAATTGCCCATTACCCTGAGGGTGATGACTAGATGTCAGTCCTTGGGTGGTTCCTAACAGAGATAAAAATTCCTTCCAGAATGCTGAGGTAAATTGCACCCCCCTGTCAGATATGATGCGTTGTGGTGCCCCATGCAATCTGTAAATATGTTGTACAAAAAGTTTTGCTAATGCTTTTGCAGTAGGAATTTTTGGGCAAGGTATGAAATGGACTTGCTTAGAGAACAGATCAGTAACAGTCCAGATAACGGTGTTTCCGTTGCTTTCTGGTAGTTCCACAATAAAATCCATGGCTATTTCTTTCCATGGGGCTGAGGGATTCGCCACCGGTTGTAACAGACCTGGCGGTTTCCCTTGCAGTCTTTTGGCCATTGCGCAAATTTGACAGCTACCCAGATAGCTTTCTATGTCCTTTTTCATAGATGGCCACCAAAATTGCCTTTTAGTTAAGTGTAAGGTTTTTACAAAGCCAAAGTGTCCTGCTGATTTTGTATCATGGCACAGTTGCATGAAATTGATTCTCTGTGTGGCAGGTATATATAGCTTCTCCCCCACCCACGGCAGTCCATCTTTAATTGTGCACACATGTTTATTTTTCTGGAACCATTCATCACTTTCCAAAGATTTCCTGAATTCTATTCCAGTTTGGCTATCTACCTTCGGCTTCATTTTTTCTTGTGCCCTGGTGGTGACTGGTGCTGCCAGTTGTTGTTCCGGCACAAGTGGTTTAAAGTCAGTAACTCTTGTGCTGTTATATTGGGGCATGCGGGATAATGCATCTGCCAGGAAGTTCTTTCCCCCCGGTAAGTGTTTGAGAGTGAAATTGAATCGGTGAAAGTGTTGGGACCAGCGGGCTTGCTTAGGAGTGAGCTTCCTGGGCGTTTTTAGTGCTTCTAAATTTTTGTGGTCAGTCCAGACTTGGAAAGGTATTTTATTTCCTTCCAAAAATTGACGCCAAGTTAATAATGACCACCTTAATGAGAATGCTTCCTTCTCCCATATTGGCCATCGTTGTTCAGTTTCTGTAAGTTTCCTGGATGTATATGCGCAAGGTTGCAACGCCCCCTCATCATTTTCCTGTAGTAATACGGCTCCGACTGCTACGTCGCTCGCATCTGCCTGTATTACAAAAGGTTTGTTGGGATCTGGGTGTTTAAGTACAGGTTCCGCAGAAAAGAGTCTCTTTAGCCTCTCAAATGCTGCTTGACATTCCATTGACCATTTCAGAGGCTGGCTGGGTTTCACGGGTGACCCCCCTTCGTTTTCAACAAATTTGTGAGGGGCATGGCTATTTGGCCAAATGCAGGGATGAATTGGCGGTAGAAATTTGCAAACCCCAGGAAACTTTGCAATTGCTTCCGTGTGTGGGGGGGTGCCCACTCTAGTACTGCCCTGACCTTCTCTGGGTCCATTTCGATGCCCTCTGGGGATATGCGATATCCCAGGTAGTCGATTTTTTCCTGATGAAATTCACACTTCGATAATTTAGCATATAAATGGGCAGCTCGCAATTTCTTCAGGACTGCTCTGACTAGTTTGATATGTTCCTCTTTGGTTTCTGTGAAGATAAGGATGTCATCGAGGTAAACCAGGACCCCCTTATATAGGTGCTCTCTCAGTACGTCATTGATTAATTGCATAAAGACTGCGGGGGCCCCTTGCAGTCCAAATGGCAATACTTTGAATTGATAGCACCCCATTGGGCAGTTGAATGCAGTTTTCCATTCGTCTCCTTCCTTAATCCTAATACGGTAGTATGCTTCCCTCAGGTCTAGTTTGGTAAAAATCTTTCCTTTCGATAGGTGGGATAGCATATCCTTCATTAGGGGAAGGGGGTATAGATTACATTCACTAATTGTATTTAGGTTCCGGTAATCCACAACCAAACGAAAGGAACCATCCTTCTTCTCCCTGAACAGAACCGGGGCGGCTACTTTGGGTTTGGCGGGCTCAATAAATCCTCTTTCTAAGTTTTTCTTTATGAATCTTTCCATTTCTGCCATTTCCCTTGGGCTCATGGCATACATCCTGGGTTTTGGGAGTTTTGCCCCAGGTTTGAATTCTATGGTGCAGTCTGTGGGGCGGTGGGGGGGAAGCTCATGTGCTCTTTCCTCACTGAAAACCTCAGCCAGGTCCCTGTATTCCTCCGGTATCTCTGTTAGCCCCTTCTCTTCCCCCACTGCTGCTTTTTCCTCCCTCTGGGTTGGGGGGTGTTTGGGGGTTTTACGTTTTCCTGTTCCCCTTTTGGGAAGTTGAGTTCTGCAGTCCTCCAGTTTATCCCGGGGTTCCATTTCTTCAGCCATTCCAGTCCTAAAATCATTGGGCATGCCATGCCTGGGGCCACTATAAATGTTATGTCTTCCTCATGGGACCCCAGGGACATGTGGAGTGGTAGAGTGGCTAGGGTAGCTGGTCCCCCCCTGCTATAGACCCGTCTAATTGACTGAAGGAGATTGGTTGTTTTAGCCTCCTCACTGGGATGCTCAGTTCCTCCACCAGCGTTGGGCTGATGAGGCAGCGGATGCAGCCAGAGTCTATCAAAGCTTTTATTTCATTGGCTTTTGGTGCAGAGGAAGCTAATATAGTTACTGTCTTAAGTATGGGTGGAAGAGGTCCACTTACCAAAGGTGAGCTGTCTTCCGAGGTGTCCACCGCCCCTGCAGTGTAGGCCGGAGTCCAATCCCAGGTTTTGGCAGAAATTGTGGACTCTACAGCCTCTGTACCCTTCATGGAAGATTCTTTTGGGTTGCCTTGAGACTTCCCCAGCTTTTTGGAAGATGGTGCCTCTGTTTTGCGTGGAGGGGCTTTCGAACGACATTCTGCAGCACGGTGGCCCTCTCTCCCGCAATTGAAACATCCCTTTGATTTTTTAGCCGTGGCCGGTGGGTTTTCCCCCTCACGTGTTTGCTCGAGTGGCGGGCGGCCCCATGGTTTTCCTCTGCGTTGTCTTTTCAATAGGTCTATTTCCACTTCCTCTGCCAGGACATACCAGTCATCGAGATGGTAGGGGTCTCCCCGAGGCAGGCAAGCGTCATACAGGTCGTAGTTTAGACCGTCTTTGAAATGGCTGAGGAGGATGTCTTCTGGCCAGTTCAGCTTGCTGGCGATGGCTCGGAATTCTTGGGTATATTCGGCCACTGTTCTCCTGCCCTGCCTCACCGTCTTGATTCTCTCCCGGGCCTTCCGGTCAGCCAAAGGGTCCTCGAATCATCGCCTCAAGGATGACATGAATCGGTTGAAGTCGTTGAGTTCTGGGGCATTGGAGTCATGCAGGTTCACCACCCACTCTGCGGCCGTCCCGTCCAGGGCAGATTGCACAATTCGGATGCGTGTTTTGTCACTGGGGATGTCCCGTCCGTACTCTTCCATGTAGCTGAGGACTTGGGTTAGGAAAAATCCCAGTCGTGATGGCTCCCCCTTGAATTTTGCTTCCAGGGGTGGGAATCTTTGGCTGGATCGTTGTCTGCGCCGCAGAGTGTATCGCTCCTCATCTCGATCCCCATCTGTGGGTCTGGGGGGGGGGTGGGTACCGCTGAGTCAGCGGCTCCTGTTCCATTGGACAGCCCTGGGGTTTCAGGTGTTGGATCCCTTCCGTTACCCCTCCAGTTGCGACCCCAGGTGTTGTGGTTTCCAGCTCTCTCCTCCCTTAGTGAGCTCAGGGTTGTTTTCATCAAGTCAATAGCTTTTTCCAGAATCCGCTCTTCCTCACTGGCGTGCAGGGAGTTCTCCATCTCTTGTTTCCATTCCGGTTGGTGGTCGCTCCGTCTCAGGGTCACTTCTCTCGAAGCCTTTTCCCACTCACTTTTCCTTCCAACGCCCATCGACCACCGGGGTTTTTGTTTGTGCTGCTCCGCCGTTTCCTCCCAGGAGGAATATGATGCTTCAGTTTCCCAATGTTTCTGGGAGTTCGGCTGGGAGGAAGGCTCCTTCTCCGTGGGGCTTCCTTCCCTTCTTGCTTCATCGTCAGACATCATATTTATTTGCAAAGTCCCCCGGTAAGGTTCTTCTTCCCGGGTTGACTTTTGTTGCAAGCCCTGTCTAATGTCAGGACCCACCCCAAACCACGTCTTAGGAAGACAAAAACTCTTGGAGCCAGGTTTTTAGTCCAAAAGAAATCTTTACTATGACATGCTCGGTTGTAGGAAATGAGACAGGGCTTAATGGTTCCACGATGTAAATCCTTATAAAGAGTTCCCGGTTTAACCCCCCTTAATCCCCATTTGGTCAGTCCCCCCATCCTTCCTCTCGTATCATCCATCTCGTGGGAAAAAGGAAGTTAGGACCCTTTTGTTTATTGCTGTCTACCGTGACAAAAGCCTATAGGGAACGGTTGCTGGAATTGGGTATGTGTAGTTTAATGAAGAGAAGGGTGAGGGGTGACATGATAGCAGTGTTCCAATATCTCAGGGGCTGCCACAAAGAAGAGGGAGCCAAGCTATTCTCCAAAGCGCCTGAAGGCAGGACGAGAAGCGATGGATGGAAACTAGTCAAGGAGAGAAGCAACCTAGAACTAAGGAGAAACTTCCTGACAGTTAGAACAACTAACCAGTGGAACAACCTGCCTCCAGAAGTGGTGAATGCTCCAACACTGGAAGTTTTTAAGAAGAGACTGGACAGCCATTTGTCTGAAATGGTATAGGGTTTCCTGCCTTAGCAGGGGGTTGAACTAGATGACCTCCAAGGTCCCTTCCAACGTATTATTATTATTATTATTATTATTATTATTATTATTATTATTATTATTATTATTATTATTATTATTAAAGTCATTAAACACGCAAGCCTAGGTTCTTTAGGCAAATGATATGTAATACAGCCCACATAGTCAGTTAAAGCACACTGAAGAGATAGCTTATTCTGAAAATAAAATTGAAAATCAGATTCCAGATTCCAGATGGAAAAAAACTTCTGTCAAGTAGGTTAAAACTTACAAATCTAAACAAAACAATGCAGAGTAATTTCTTTTAAAACTCAAAAGATTTCAAAAAGAATTAAAGGAAAATAAATAAAGGTTATTCTTTTATAAATTGTATAAAATGTAACACTAAGATGTGGGGCTATCTATTTCCTGCTTAGAGAATTCACACATGGTAATCAACAAAGTTCTTTTGAAATGTTAAAAAGGATAGGAACACCTCAAGGTGGTGAGTAAAACAAGATAGTGTAGTGACAGATGTAAGGAAGTTGTTACAATAAGTCTTTTGGATGTAAAAGTTCAAAGAAGATCTTTTAGAAATGTAAATGACTTCAAAGACTAACTTAAGTTTCTTAGGGGGGCACGTATCGAGAAAAGAAAGTATAAATGCCTAGTTTGAAACTTGCTCAGCGCGCTCTTTGAACCCAATCCAACTTGGGAAGGGTCTAAGAGGCCGCGTTTGCAAACGCTTTCTTTCTTTCTTTCTTTTCTTTATTATTTTCAATTTCTTTTCAATAAATCTTTGTTTTTGTTAACCAGACTTGTCTTTGAGTTGTGAGTATCAGATTTTGGGCTTTTAAATCTCACAATCTTGGCGCCCAACGTGGGGCTTGAAAGAGCCTCTAGGGAGGAGCTGTTCTCAGGAAAGCCCAGGGGCGCGCCTGTTGATTTCAACTGCCTGGAATTGTCTGAGATCTAGCTTCGCATTGCAGGCTCCGAGCCAAACTAAATTAACAATTCTGGTTTACAAAACCAAAGAATAGGAAAAAGGAAGAGAGTCAACAACTGAGGCCTAGGACCAGGTAACCCAGTGTACTGGCCCAGGTAAGAAACTTTTGCCCTGAAGGAGGGAAGCACGCAATTGTACCTGGGTGGTCAGGAGAGCGATTGTGGGAAGTTTCTGCGATAATGGCTTTGTGAGTGTGATGGGCTGTGTTCTGGGAACACTGGTAAGTCCAAAGCGAGTGCAGACCTGAAAGGTTGCATTTCCTTAACCCGCGAGGGGAAAGGACAGCCTGAAGGGAAGCAAACTGGTGTTGAAAATTTTGAGTGGCCATAAAATCGAGAACCTCAGGGAACCATAATCAGGAAAACTCTCAAAGAAGCTGGGCAATTGTTGTAGTTGTTGTTGTAAACCTAAAGAAAAGAAAGTATAAATGCCTAGTTTGAAACTTGCTCTTTGAACCCAATCCAACTTGGGAAGGGTCTAAGAGGCCGCGTTTGCAAACGCTTTCTTTCTTTCTTTATTTTCTTTATTATTTTCAATTTCTTTTCAATAAATCTTTGTTTTTGTTAACCAGACTTGTCTTTGAGTTGTGAGTATCAGATTTTGGGCTTTTAAATCTCACAGAATTGTCCAACAAGTACTGTCTCCTTCTTCCAGGAAAAAAACAAAACAAAACAAAACTGCAAGCTGAAACTGCAAGAATGGGTTTTAATTTCACATCCACCCTCCCTTTCTCAGACCAGAATTCCAAGCAGAGAGAAAAAAACAGTTAAAACGACCAGCCCCCCCTTTCTCCTCCGTGTGTGTGTCTCTCTCTCATTCTTAGAGTAACACAGTGGGGAGGGGGGGAGAAAGAGACTGGAGGGGGGAAAGAAAAGTTAAAAGGAATTTCACTCACAGATCCCCCATAAAACTCTTCACATGCAAACACAACAATAAAATCAGCAATTTACTGTTCCTTTCACAGCCTGGGAGGGAGGTGGCTAACACACAAACATTTACACATCAACAAATTAACTCACTCGCGTCCTTTCCAACTGCCGGCATCTTCTCATGCAAACACTTCATACTTTCTCCAGGCAAACCAATCACTTATTATAATTTCAGGGAGCTGTTTACAAGCCAATGAGCTCCTTGTTCCAAATCTTTTTGTTTCTTTGTTTATTGTTAATAAGGCCTTTTTGTTTATTGTTATCAGAGGGGATTTAGACCCTCTTCCAAGTCTTGGAATAACACAGAACAACATAAACAGACATACATACACAGATACTAGTAAAACAACATTCATTTAGACATATGGCTTGTCCTGCCAGAATTGAGAAAATCAGGAAGTGATTATAGGGCCCTTTAACCATCCCCCATTTTTCTCACCATTCCAAGTCCAAGCTTAATGTTCCAAATGTACAGAGATATATATAACAAAACAAAACACACATCAATTTGGAGTTTGAGGCCAAAACAGGCCTCCCCTTTTTATTAAAAGGAGAGGAACATTTATGGTTACTTACAATTTATCCCACCAACTTCAAAAGACAGTGGGGAAAGACTAAAAGGAAAATTGAACCTGGGATCTTTTGTAGGTGTGAAGTGGGAGGTGTCCTCACCTCCGACAAAAGAATCAAATAGTCCAAAGAGCCAGGTTAAGACAGAAGACAGTTATAACACTTTCCTTGGGGCTTGCTGCCTTGTGATAAAGCGGCTGCCAATAAATTGGTTTGATAAAAGGCTGTTCCGATATCCTGTAATCTGATAACAAAATCAGGATACGGCTCAGTAGCCTTCTGCCTGATGTTAGAGAAGGCTTGTTGAGGTTTGCCAGAAACAGATACTTTTCCAAATGCTTGGTAAGAAATTTGTAAAGTAGCAGCTGGTAAAAGAACTGCAACATGAACTGGAACAAAGGGACCAGACCCATCAGCAATTTCTTCTACATTTCCCCCCCCCTTTTGCTAATTGTTCCTTTAAAATTTGCCTCTTGGGGGTATACAATGACTGTGAAGAAGCAGAAGAATTAACCTCTTCATGAGGAGCTGAAGGTCCAATTAAAGACAACACTGGAGGAAAAAATTTTATTTGATCATAATTAGGTGGAGGTGTTGTGGTCAATTGCTGTTCTGCCAAAGCATCAGAGCCAAATTTTTCCACTGCTTGACGGCATTGAAGCCATAGATGTAATATCTCAACTGGAGCCCGGGGTTCAAGATGTAAAGTATGCCCTATCTTTACCCAGTCCTGTAAATGGAGCGTCCCGCGCTCCGGATACCAAGGACAATGTTTCCCTCTCTCTCCTATGAGTTTCTTTAACTCTGCCACGGGTGTTTTAAGGCCTGACTTTGGTAGCAGGAAGGTAAGTTCCTCTACTTGCTGCTGCTGTTGGAGAGATAGATTGCAACCCATACTTACCTCGGAGGGGTCCCGTAGGACGAAGGTACCTTTGGGTTCTATTCCAGATGAAGGTAAATACGTTGAAAGTTGCTCCCCCGGAGGGAGGTTCCTATTCCAAATCTCTTTTTGTTTGTTTTTAAAGATTTATAGGTCCCTGTTCAGGGTGCCAAAATGTGGGATTCAAAGACCAGTCAAGCAGGGTGTCCCAACTCTGCCTACGCAGAGTTTATTGTATTTATACAGTGTTAACAAACAGGAAATTAAGCACAGCAAAAGGATGGAAGGCTGAGTCAACCTTGAGCCTGGTGGGATGCGAACCTGCACTAATTGCAGGCAGCTGGTGATACTTAAGGAGGCATTAGAACATGGGAATAAGATACTAAGACAGGCAGTTTGCTGCGCACGTCCCTTCATATTCTTGACCTCCATCTCTACATACCACGACTCCATGATGATAAGCCACCCTAGAAATAGTTTTCACAGATTGTATCCCGCATACCTAACAGAGAAGCCAGGATCCACTCAGGGATGTTCAAAAGTAGCTTTCTGGGATATCCAAGGGCAGGGAATTTGGGGGATGTGCCCATTTATTTAGGTATGACTTCTTTTGTTACACCCAGATTGCCCATCTTCCAAAATTACATGGGAAAAATTCACCTACACATGTATTATAAACCAAACACATCATGTATTCTAAATCAACGTTTTCTACACACACACACACAAACAAACAAAGCCTGTTAAACAATGCCAGGGGTCTGGATGTGCAAAGCCAGGAGTGAGGAAGCAGGTCACGTGAACAGAACCTTGGGTACTGCTGCGTCCCCCTTTAGGTTGCTGTATGTCAGAGGTGAGGAACGATGCTCTTTTTATTATTTGTGGACTTCCCCTCGCAGAATTCCTGAGCCAGCATGGACAGTATTTGGCTGGCTGAGGAATTCTGGGACTTGAAGTCCACAAGTCAAAAAGGGCCATAGTTCTAATCTAGGCAATTGCCCAGTTCATCATCCCTTTCCTTTTCCCGCTGACCGCCTGCAGAGGGTACCAGGAGCCTTGCTCTGTTCCGCCAGCTGCAAACAATGCGACAGCGAGCTCAGTTAACTTTTGCTTCCGCCTGCTGCAAAGATGGCACTTGCAGTGCTTCCGCCCGGCACAAAGATGGTGCCTTCCAGCACTTCCATTCACAGGTCTTCTCCACTGCAGTCGTGGACGATGAAGGCAGCTCCACTTGCCCTCGCCGCCCCGGCGGCCTTCCAGCTCCGGCCCCCACAACGCCCGGGCTGCAGGAAGCGCCAACGAAGATTGAGGGACCCACTGAGGTCTTTGGTGTAACTACCCCACCGGCCATCAGGCGGTAGCAAAGGACAGCTGTTGGCGCCACCTGCCGGCCCTCGGGAACCCAGCAGCCCAGATATGCTTGGTGATAGGAGGGGACAGAGAAATTGGCAGTGCTACCGGTCTCCATGCTGCCACTGGCCGTCGCTATGCCTCGTGGGTGGGCGGGGCTGGTCCTGGTGAAAGGGAAGCCTCGTGGCTGCAAGGCTAGTTCAGCGAGGGGACCATGGAGGTGCTGGTGGGGGGTGGCGCTGATCTGCAACCTGGTTGCGTCCATCAAAGCCAGAACAAGCTCAGCCTTGGATTCACGGGGCAGCCCTGGAACCAGCGAGCCACCCCGCCAACAGGCTGTGCACACAGGAGATGGCCAGCACCCTGGGTGAAGTAAGCCTGTGGGGCAAGATAGTCAGCAGGGTCACCAGACTCCACTGCACCCAGGGAGAAACGTTGCTGGTTCCAGGGCTGCCCTGTGGATCTAAGGCGGGTTCTGACTTTGATGGACGCAACCAGGTTGTACATCAGTGTCTGGTTGACCTGGACTGAGCCGAGATGCCTTGGGCTGCCATCTCGGTGGCAATCCTGGTTCCAGCTGAAACCTTTCCTGAAGGAGAGATAAGGAGCCAGAAACTGCCCCCTCATAAAAATACAGATGGCAGACACAAAACAGACCAACAATTCTTCCACCTGGTTCTGCTCCAGTCAACCACCAGCATAAATACTTTGCCCAGTTTGAGTCCCTCAAATACTTTACACAGCCATTTGTCTGAAATGGTATAGGGTTTCCTGTCTGAGCAGGGGGCCTGCAAGGTCCCTTCCAACTTTATTACTATTATTAAGTTTCAGAGGACAAGGTGAATGGTCGAGTCCACCTGTTGAAGCAAAAAGTAGGGGTAACTTTTTATCAAATCTCAATCTAGTGTCTCCCAGGGCTGTATTTAGACAAATGGAAAATATGTTTCTACGTGATGGGAAACAGGAAGGTGGGAAATGACAGGTGACAAAGACCACAGAAGCCCAGAACTCTTTTCCAGCAGAGGCACCTTTTACTTCAATCTGATGAAGTTGAGGGTCTTTCCTTCGTAAGGGTCCAAGTTGGGGTAGGTCAGACACCTAGATTGTGACACGGCACACTTGTTCAAATTAGAAGATCATTTAAAGGCAACATTAATCTCACAAGGAGGTTTCTCTTAATGAAAAGAGCACAGGACACAAACAGTAGAAAAAATACAAAAGAACAGTTGATTGGACAGAAGAAATCCTGTTAATCAGAAACGTGGACAGTAAGTTAAATATCCCATAACATAACATAACCATTTAAAACCAATGTATTAAAAGGAGAACGTTCGCATGGGAAAAGGGATCATGAGCATCATGAGCCACAGAAATCTGTTGTGAAAAGTTACCATTTCGGCCAGCTGAAACTTTAGCATGTACAAATGAAAAAGTCCTTTGCTATTCAGCCTGAGAGAGTGCCTTGTTTTGCAGTTAGAAAGTTACAGGCACCTAGAATATTACAAGGTTATCATAAAAATATTAAAGTTACAAGAAAGCACAACCAAGTTCAAGAAACCCGTTGCTTGGCCTTCAGCAAGGACTGTATTCCTGCAACACAGAGGTCTTCAGAGGAGGCAAAGGTTATGGCCCGCATAAGGAGAGACAAGGGTAAATTGACTCATTAATTGATTCAGTAATAATTAACTGATTCAGTAATAAGAGTGGTTTGTTCTCTGTGTGGAAGGAGGGAGTGTGCCAAAAGGTACAGAAGAGGCGAGAGTCCTATTTCAAGGGGAAAATTAACCCAGAAGGGTCTGATTTCCAGGCCCATGGAAAGAACCGTGGGCACAATGGAAATTGCTAAGTTTCTTCAGAACATTCCAGTAGCAGCTTCTGAATCTCAAAATGAAATCTCACCAATGAGAAGAAATTGTGATACAGGTTTGTGGAATTGAATAGACTTCTACTCATAAGATTAAGTACCCCTTTGAAAAGTGTGTAAGATTCAAATTCAACTATTAGACATCGCAGAAAAGCAAAATCATTAAACAGAGTAGCAATAAAGGGAACAGTAAAATGGTGAAACACAAAGGATGAGGTGGCAATGAAGGGTAAGTGTTCACACCTTCCAAACTCTAGACATATGGTTTCTCTCCTGTGTGAATTCTTTGATGTCTACGAAGACCCCTATTTTCAGTAAAGCTCTTTTCCCCCTGAATGGATCCTTTGATGTACATAAAGGTTGCTCCTCCGACTGAAGGTCTTTCCACACTCCAGGCATTTATGTGGTTTCTCTCCTGAGTGGATCCTTTGATGTACATAAAGGTTTTCCTTCTGAGTGAAGGTCTTTCCACAGTCCAGGCATTTAAATGGTTTTTCTCCTGAGTGGATCCTTTGATGTCTATAAAGGTGTTCCCTCCGACTGAAGCTCTTTCCACACTCCAGGCATTTAAATGGTGTTTCTCCTGAGTGGATCCTTTGATGTCTATAAAGTTTTCCCGTCCGACTGAAGCTCTTTCCACACTCAGAACATTTAAATGGTTTCTCTCCTGAGTGGATCCTTTGATGTGCATAAAGGTGTTCCCTCCGACTGAAGCTCTTTCCACACTCCAGGCATTTAAATGGTGTTTCTCCTGAGTGGATCCTTTGATGGCTATAAAGGGTTCCCCTCCGACTGAAGGTCTTTCCACACTCCAGGCATTTATGTGGTTTCTCTCCTGAGTGGATTGTTTGATGTACATAAAGGTGTCCCCTCTGACTGAAGCTCTTTCCACACTCCAGGCATTTAAATGGTTTTTCTCCAGTGTGGATCCTTTGATGTACATAAAGGCTTCCCCTCAGACTGAAGCTCTTTCCACATTCCAGGCATTTATGTGGTTTTTCTCCAGTGTGGATTCTTAGATGGTTTTTAAGATCTCCATTTCTTTTAAAGGATTTTCCACATTCTGGGCACTGATATTTCTCTCCTCCCTTCTGGATTCTGTGGCGTTTCCCGAGTTGCCCGCCTCTTCTGAGGGACCCTCCGCCCTCCAGGCCCGTCTCGGGGTCTCCGCCAGTTTCCCGCTCGCCGCTTCGCCCTCTAGGCGGCCTCCTTTCGCGGAGTCCCCTTCGGCCCATCCCTTCCGCGCCTTCCCCGCCGTCTCCTCCCGGGGCTGCTCCGCGGGGCCTCCTTCCTTCCTTCCTCCGCCGGGCTCGCCCGAAGTCCTGCAGGGGCGAAGGGGGAGAGGCGGGTCACGGCTTCGTCCCTTCCCCGGAGGGGAGTCCCAGCCCCGCCCGGGGAGGAAAGCCGAAGCCTCGGCCTCTCAGTGAGACTTTCCGGGCAGGCCTCCCTCCCAGCGCCCCTCCCGCCAGACCAGGCCTCGGGCTCCCCCCTCCCCCCTTTCTCCGCCAGAGAAGAACTCGGACTGCGACTCCCGGCATCCCTTGCGCCCTACCTGGCTCCGAGCCAGTCCGCGGCCGAGTCAATTAAGCGCCTCAGTTCGATTCGTTCCCGGAAGTGGAGGCGACAGTTCCCGGCGCGCCCTTTTCCTGGTTGCTCTTCCTCTTTCGTTTGAAGGGACCGCCCCTACGAGTCCTCCTGCCAATAGCCGCCCTCGCCAGAGCGAGCAATCGGCGTCCTCCTTGCATCCATCAGCTACATGGCGCCTGCGTAGTAGCGAAGTCTCTCCCCAGGCAGGGCGGGGGGGAGTTGGGGGGGCTCCGGCCAGGCCCCCCCGCGGCCCCCAGGCAGCCCCCCTCCCGCGCGGGGGTGGGAGCAGATGGGGAGAAGGGCGGGGGAGGCGGGAGAGCAGCCTTCCCGTATCTGGGGGGCGCCCCGAGGAGGAGGGAGCCGGGCTCGTCCCCGAAGCCCCCCGAAGGCGGGAGAAGCAGCGACGGAGGGAAAGCGAGCGGGGAGGAGGGAGGAATTTCCTGACAGGGAGAAGAATTAAGCAGTGGAACTACCTGCCACCAGAAGCTGTCAATGCTCCAACACTGGAAGGTTTTAAGAAGAGACTCGACAGCCATTTGTCTGAAATGGTATAGGGTCTCCTTCCTGAGCAGGGGGCTGGACTAGAAGACCTCCAGGGTCCCTACCAGCTCTCATCATCATCATCATTTATTTATTAATTCATTTACATTAATTCTGTGATTCTGATCCTTATCTCATGGACGAATCTGCCTGTTTCGGTCTTTTGGCTCTCCAGAGCTTCTGCCCCTCCCTTCACTCGCTCTGCATTCACACTGGAACCTCTTCGTGCATAGGGGGGCGGGAAGGAGGATATGCAATTATTGTTTGACTTTAAATATTTGTATTCATCTCATGATTTTCCCAAATGTTTTTCTTGGGTTTTTTTCTCACATCTTCTGCCCTGCCAAAGAGAAAGGAGGAAAGTGGGGAGAAGAGATGGTCCCATAAACTGGCCTTGAGAACCACCTTTCCCATTGAAGTCCCAACTAAGCCTAATCAAGCTTTACTTCCCAGGACAGCCAATGATGTCCAGGGCCAGGCTGAGAGTCCCCAGCTGGAGAAGGTTCCCAGTGGACACCCTTCAGGCGAGTCCCTGCAATAAGCCTCAATGGCAACATATGAGAGCAACCAAGAGCAACTTCTGTGGGTCCTCTTCCCACTGCTGCCCTGTTCAAGGCTGGAGAGCTGCAAACTTAGGCCCGGGACGATGAAGGCCACGCCAGCCCTCCAGCTCCGGCCCCCACAATCCGCGGGTCCTTCCTTGCACTTGCCCAGGAACTGCCAGTGGAAAGATCTTTGAGGGACCCACTGAGGTCTTTGTTGAGGGGGGGGGCGCGGAGCGCCATGGCTTTCCCAGCCCTGGAGATGAAGTACAGCTGAACAGCAACTCCCCCACTGGCCATCAGGGGCAGCCAAGGATGGGTCTTGGCGCCACCTGCTGGCCCTTGGGAGCACTGCAGCCCAGATACGCTCGGCCAATGTTTCCTTTGGAGGGCAGCTATTCCTCTCAAGGAGGCGGGGCACTGTCTGGCCCTAGATTAGAGCTCACAACAACCTGCCCAGGTAGGCTGGCAAACGCACTGTAGAGGCTGAATGGCAAGAAAGTTGCGATTTTATACTTCAGCACAACGTCTTGTTTCAGTTCACACAACACAACACAATTTCTTCCCTAGGATCTAACACCCCATTCACACATGCTAAGTGTGGCAGTGTTGACAAGGGCTGGATTTCTGGGGCTTTGCCTGTTGTCCAAGACCAGCCTTCCTTACTTCCTGCTTGAGTTCCAGCCGGCCTCTCAGCTGCCCCTTTTCTGGGCCATCCTGGCTGCAGCTGAGACCCTGAAGGAGGAGAAGGAGCCAGAAACTGTCCTCTCCTAAGAATTCAGATCAGGGCCATGAAACAGAGGCCAAGAATTGTTCTGATCGGTTCTGCTTTGCTCAACCTGCATCATAAATACTGTGCCCGGTTTCGGCCCCTCAAATTCTGTGCAGAAGAGTCAAGGACAAGGTGAATGGCCGAATCCTCCCATTGGAGCAAAAAGTATTTAGGGGTACCTTTTTACCAAATAATTTCAATTTACTGTGAAATCCATTGACACTGATGCAATTAAACAGTATTGACAGATCCTTCATAATGCATTGAGTGTAAATTTTGATTTATGACTTTCTTCTAAATAAAAAAATAGCATGGAAAATCAGGTGCTTCCTTTGATCAGGCAGCTTGGAAGGCACTAGAGCTGTGAATTTGGAACCCTGGTGTCAGAATCCATTTATATTCCATTCCTAACTCCCTATCTGTGCAACCCTAAATCTCACCCTGTTACTGGATTCTGCCATTCCCATTAATTGGCTATCCCTATCCATTAGATGGAAGGTTGTTTATTCAGCCTGCCTGGAGGCCATCATCAAAGACCAGGGAAGAAACTTTGAACTGAGAAGAACAAAGAAAGAGGGGGATGAGGAATTCTGGTTTATCTCTGATTGGAATTTGAAGGGGAGGAAGCAAAAGTTGAAAATGCATTGAAGTTCTCTTTTCCCAAGAAGGGTTTTGACACATGAAACTTAACTGAACCCGGATTGACCAAATGGACTGAAGGTAGAGGTTTTTACTCGGGGACACTTTAAAAGTATCGATCTGCAACACATTTTCCAGATCCTGTCTAGATTATCCACTGTCAACCATGTTTTAGTAAAAGTTCCTGTCTGGACAATCCTGTCTCCAAGAGTTCTTTCCTAAGATGTGGATTGGGGTGGGTCCTGACAGCTGGTCAGGTCAGCCAGGCTGTTGCTTGGAAGCTGCAGAACAGGTTGGTGGAACTGGTTTCCTGGGTAAAGAAGGAACTTTTCCTGGGGTATCCAGCAGGGGTGGTGGTGGTGGAGAGCACTCTTGGATTTTTCTATATGAAAAAAGAAAAAAAAACCTCAGGTGTAGGAAACCTGTGATATTTCCACCTTAGGCTCACATAAAATGGCGCAGGTCTGACTCAGGGCAGAGATAAGTTTCGTTTCTGTTCATAAGTTGCAGTTTACCAGAAATCAGATGACCCTGCTACGTGCAGACGGACAATCCCGTTGGAACACGTACAAGAAAGTAACAGAAGAAAGTAACAGAAACAATGACATTCCATACATGGCTAGAGCTGAAATGTAACCATTGGATAGCTGCTTGTTGCTTGTGTAGGATTGTATTTCAATAAAAGAGAGCTGAGGACTTCGGTCTGGGCCCTTATCCCGAGAACACTCAGAGAGACGTGTCCTCATTTATTGGCAAGTTCATGAGGAGCCCACCGGGTGCGAAAAACCCGGAACTGGTGACCCCGACGTGATCCACCGCGAGTGGATATGTCTCTTGACGGTCTCCATACTCATCGCCTGGAATAGGCTGTGCACCCGATCTCACCTCGTGAAGATGACGATCCATTCATGAGTATGGGGAACAAATTTTCTAAGCAACAGGCTGCGCATCTGAAAGAGCTTGAGGAAATAGTCAGAACTTGTAATATTTTACTTAAAAGTAGTGGCAAACAATTACCAGCAGTTTCAAAAAAGGATTTGAACAGCCTGGCGAGTCTTAATGGAAAGTTTGTTGATTCATGTAAAGGGAAAGAAGCCTTTTCAGTTTCTCCGGCTCCCCCTCCTTATGAGGAACTTGTTCAGCCAGGAGAAACCGTGCAGGGCACCTCAGCTGCGGCTCCCAGTGCCCCTCAGGCTCAGCCAGAGTCTGTTAAATCATAACGAAAAGAAGGACTAGTGGCGGCTGCTTTTCGACAAGCTGCAAATACAACAGCCACTATTTTACAGACGACGACCACGGCGACCGCCCTTTCTACGAGTGCTGTCAGAAGGAATGGGGGTAACATCCTCAATGCGCCCAATCTTCATGCCAGACCGAGCCAAAGCCCGGAGAGCTGACTGAGCTCCAGGTCCAGGAGTTTTGGTTCTATTTCCACCCGTAGCCCGCAGTTTGATATGAAGGGCAGTGATTCCCAGCTCCTTGCATCTTTGTGCTACGTCTTGGGCAGCCAGCATAGCGGCATAAGGAGAAGACTCATCCCTGTCGGCCTTCACTTTCATGCCACCAGTTACTCGGCAGATAGTTTCCTTGCCAGACAGGTCAGTTACATGGACAAATGTATCATTGAAGGAAGCAAAGATGTGGCAAACTCCAAACACATTTTCTCCTTCAGCAACCTGTGGTCCCAAACTTATAACCTGCTCTTCCTTCTTTTCCTTACCCTTACGGGGAGCCATTTTCGAACGTCTCTGCAGGCGGCAGCCAGCACCGGAAAGCGACAAGCTGCACAGACAGGACAATTGAACATGGAAGATTTGTCACCTTGTTATCCTGTCAATTTTTTGCCAGCACCAGCAGCCGGAGGTCAACCAATCCAAGAGTATACAGCCTTGCACTATGACTTGATCAAAGAAATAAAAGAAAGCTGTTTCTAGTTATGGCATTCAATCTAACTATGTGCAAGGATTTTTAATAAGTATAGGTAGCGCTTATACCATGTGTTTAATTGACTGGAAATCTATAGCTAACATGGTTTTGACTCCATCACAATATGTTGTTTGGGAATCTGAAAAAAAAAGGTAGAAAAAAAGATTCTTGTTGGGCTACCTCAAGGAGTCAACAGAGATCAATTATTTGGAACAGGGCAATTTGTAGCAGCCACAGAACAGGCAGATTCTCCTAGAGACGCTTTTCCTGTCATAAAAGAAGCTGCATTGTCTGCCTTTTAAAAAGTGGATGATAGCACTTCAAAACCAAAATTATCTTTTTCAAGAATTTTTCAGGGCCCTAATCAGCCCTATGCGGAGTTCGTAGACCAACTCCAGCAAGAAATTGCAAGACAAATTGACAATGAATATGCTCAAACTGAATTGATAATGAAATTGGCTTATGAAAATGCTAACGAGGACTGCAAAAAATTATTAAAACCAATCATTTCTATGCCAAATGCCACTCTTGCTGACTATTTAAAAGCATGTCGCATAGTGGGCACAACGGCTTATTCCATGGATGCCTTGGCTATGGCCCTTAATAACGGAGGCAATAGACCCAAGGGAAATTGTTTTAATTGTGGCAAACCTGGACATTTTAAAGCGCAATGTCGGGCGCCTGGAGAAGGAGCAAAGAAAAATCAAAATAGCTCCTCTATTAAGCCAAAAACCAATGGGAGCATTGCAGCTAGGACTCCCAAATCCAAATTTAATTCCTCAAAATTATGATTTAATGATCATTGATTTAAAGGATGCATTTTTTTCGCTCCCATTGTGTAAAGAAGAAAGACAACTTTTTGCTTTTACATTGCCAGTTTTTAACAATTCAGAACCTGCCCAAAGATATCAATGGAAAGTGCTGCCTCAAGGCATGCTTAATAGCCCCACCATGTGTCAATGGTACGTGGCAAAGGTGTTGCAACCATATCGTGATAAGCATCCACATTTTTTGGTTTATCATTACATGGACGATATTTTAATTGCAGCACCAGGCCCCAAAGGAACTGTCATGGCCACTTTTGATTTTTTAACAAGGATTTTAAATCAGTTTGGTTTTTTTGTCAGTCCACAAAAGGTTCAAAATATGTTACCCTATTCCTACTTAGGCCATAAGCTTTTATCCACAGCGGCTTATCCCCATATTCCAAAATTATTTTTGCCATCAGAACCAACATTGGTACAATTGCAGCAATATCTGGGAACCATTAATTGGGCAAGACCATATTTGTCATTGACAACATCAGACCTATCTCCATTGTTTAATGCTTTGACCTTAGGAAAGCATCCAGCAGACAAAATTTGTTTGTCAGAACAACATATTAAAACTTTGCAGTTAGTAAATGATGCCTTTAAAAAGGTCTGGGTAGATCGTATGGTTATTGATGTTCCTTTTGCTGCTATTATTTTAAACACGCCTGGACTATTTACTGCTGCTATCGTTCAATGTGCTAACCAACTGAAAATTTTGGAGTGGATTCATTTATCCCATACGCCCAAAGTTTCTATTTTAACCAGAGAAGCCCAATTGGCTCAATTGATTTTTAAAATTCGTCACCGAACGAAAGCTTTGATTGGGCTGGAGATAGACACTCTTTTTTTTTTTATTGAAAAGTTTTAAAATACAATTTTCCTTTAAAGAACCCCCCTTCCCCCTCCCTCCTCCCCCCCTACCTCCCCTCCTCCCCCCTCCCTCCTCCCCCCCTCCCTCCCCCCCTCCCCCCCTACTTCCCAGAGCTGAATACAAGGTATATATATAAAAAAAAACAAACCTAAGCAACCATATACTACCAACTATAAATTCTAAAATCCATCACTCTCTAGCTTATATAGGATAAAACAAACCTTAACAATATTAAATATATATATTAAAAAAAAAACTAGAATAAGAAAAGGACACTCTCTAGCTTATATAGAATGGAACAAACCTTAATAGTATTAAATATATATTAAAGACAAAAAAAAAGTAAAAAAAAAACCCTTCTCAACCCTATACTTATCCTAAATAAACTCCATCCATTTTATCCATTCCATGATATAACATTCTTACAAATAATTTTTCAAATTAACCAAGAATCCCAAATCAAAAAACTTTAAAGTCAACTCTTCTGTAATCGGCCGTTCCTCTTCCAGTACCACATCTATAGTTATTCCAAACACAAAAAAAAGAAAAAAAAGATTGCAAACAAAACTTGAACCTCCATTTGAAAATCTTCTGTATATTCCCCCAAACTTTAATCCAAAAAAGCTCACCCTTTCCACAGAACCACCAAATATAAAAATATATTGCGTCTACACCCAAATGTTTTCCCACCTCCCCTACTTGAATACGAGATAGACACTCTTTTTATGCCTATGTCTTTGCAAATTTGGGAATCATTTTTTCAAACCTCAAGTGAATTGCAATTTTCCTTAGCTGATTGGCATGGCAACGTTTCTTGTCACCCACCACCCGATTATCGTTTGCAAATTGTTCGCACTGTACACATTGACTGGTTGTCACCCTTGTCTCCTCACCCCCTACATTCGGCTGTCACAGTTTTTGCAGATGGGAGCAAGGAGTGTGGCACCTGTGCCTGGTTGGAGCATGGTCAATGGATAACCAAGCAAATGACACCCCAGCGGTCAGCTCAAAAAGCTGAATTAGCTGCTTCAATTTTGGCCTGTGAAATTTTTTCATTTCAGCCTTTGAATCTTATTGTGGATAGCCGTTATGTTTATCACACAATTCAAGTGATTTATGGCTCTTATTTATCCTCATCCATTCAACCAGATTTGTTACAACTTTTTTTAACCTTGCAAAATTTGCTTTCTGAACGCCAACATCCTGTTTTTGTTACTCACATTCGTAGTCATCAGCCTTTCCCAGGTTTTTTGCAAGAGGGAAACAATGTTGCAGATCAGGCTGCCTCCGGACCTTCGGCCTGTTCTTTGCAACCCCTTACCCCCTGGGAAAGTCATTCGTATTTTCATCAAAATTCCAAAGCATTGCAGAAGCAGTTTGGCATCACCGCTGCAGAAGCTATTGCAATTCGCCAGCAGTGTCCAACCTGCAGCCAACAAGCAACTGCAATCCCTATGGGTGTTAATCCAAGGGGATTGGAGCCTTGCCAAATTTGGCAAATGGATGTCACACAATATGCACCATTTGCCCCATGGGAGTATTTGCATGTTTCAATTGATGCTTTTATTGTATTCGGACCTTTGCAGTGCTGGGATGTCCAAAAGAACTCAAAACAGATAATGGCCCTGCCTATAGCAGTCAAGCCATGGCAGAATTTTGTCATCATTGTCAAATAACACACAAATTTGGAATTCCATATAATAGCCAAGGCCAAGCCTTGGTGGAAAGGGCTAACCAAACCTTGAAACATGCTTTAGATCGCTATAAAAATCAGAACGGGGGAAAACGAAGCCCCAACCTCCCGGCAGTGCAAAATATTTTAAATCTTTGTCTTTATACTTTGAACTTTGTTAATTTGACTGGTCAGGTCAACCAGACACTGATGTACAACCTGGTTGCGTCCATGAAAGTCAGAACCCGCCTTAGATCCACAGGGCAGCCCTGGAACCAGCAACGTGTGTCCCTGGGTGCAGTGTGCGGGTTTTTCGCACCCGGCGGGCTCCTCATGAACTTGCCAATACATGAGGACAGGTCTCTCTGAAGCGTTCTCGGAGTCAGGCCAAGCTCTCTTTTATTAAGATACACTCCTGCACAAGCAACAAGCAGCTATCCAATGGTTACATTTCAGCTATCCAATGGTTACATTTCAGCTATAGCCATGTATGGAATGTCATTGTTTCTGTTACTTTCTTCTGTTACTTTCTTGTACGTGTTCCAACGGGATTGTCCATCTGCATGTAGCAGGGTCATCTGATTTCTGGTAAACTGCAACTTATGAACAGAAACGAAACTTATCTCTGCCCTGAGTCAGACCTGCGCCATTTTATGTGAGCCTAAGGTGGAAATATCACAGGTTTCCTACACCTGAGGGTTTTTTTTTCTTTTTTCATATAGAAAAATCCAATAGTGCTCTCCACCACCACCACCCCTGCTGGATACCCCAGGAAAAGTTCCTTCTTTACCCAGGAAACCAGTTCCACCAACCTGTTCTGCAGCTTCCAAGCAACAGCCTGGCTGACCTGATCAGGTGTCAGGACCCACCCCAATCCACATCTTAGGAAAGAACTCTTGGAGACAGGATTGTCCAAACAGGAACTTTTACTAAAACATGGTTGACAGTGGATAATCTAGACAGGATCTGGAAAATGTGTTGCAGATCGATACTTTTAAAGTGTCCCCGAGTAAAAACCTCTACCTTCAGTCCATTTGGTCAATCCGGGTTCAGTTAAGTTTCATGTGTCAAAACCCTTCTTGGGAAAAGAGAACTTCAATGCATTTTCAACTTTTGCTTCCTCCCCTTCAAATTCCAATCAGAGATAAACCAGAATTCCTCATCCCCCTCTTTCTTTGTTCTTCTCAGTTCAAAGTTTCTTCCCTGGTCTTTGATGATGGCCTCCAGGCAGGCTGAATAAACAACCTTCCATCTAATGGATAGGGATAGCCAATTAATGGGAATGGCAGAATCCATCGTCCCGGGCCTAGGTTTGCAGCTCTCCAGCCTTGAACAGGGCAGCAGTGGGAAGAGGACCCACAGAAATTGCTCTTGGTTGCTCTCATGGAATTTATGGAACCATCTTCCGGTCGAGCTCTGGATGGCGCCCGACCTTCGCTCCTTCCGGCACGATCTCAAAACCTACCTTTTCGAACAAGCTGGCCTGGCCTGATGGGATGGGGTTGGGTTTTATTAATCTGTTTTAACCTTTTTTAATGTGTTCTAACTTATTCATGGGCATTGTTGTTTAATCGTTTTTAATTTTTGTATCTTGTTTTTTAATATGTATTGCCCTGTTCACCGCCCTGAGTCCTTCGGGAGAAGGGCGGTATACAAATAAAATAAATAAACAAATAAATAAATAAATAAATAATATGTTGCCATTGAGGCTTATTGCAGGGACTCGCCCAAAGGGTGTCCACTGGGAACCTTCTCCAGCCGGGGACTCTCAGCCTGGCCCTGGACATCATTGGCTGTCCTGGGAAGTAATCTTGATTAGGGTTAGTTGGGACTTCAATGGGAAAGGTGGTTCTCAAGGCCAGTTTACGGGACCATCTCTTCTCCCCATTTTCCTTCTTTCTCTTTGGCAGGGCAGAAGAATTCCTCATCCCCCTCTTTCTTTGTTCTTCTCAGTTCAAAGTTTCTTCCCTGGTCTTTGATGATGGCCTCCAGGCAGGCTGAATAAACAACCTTCCATCTAATGGATAGGGATAGCCAATTAATGGGAATGGCAGAATCCAGTAACAGGGTGAGATTTAGGGTTGCACAGATAGGGAGTTAGGAATGGAATATAAATGGATTCTGACACCAGGGTTCCAAATTCACAGCTCTAGTGCCTTCCAAACTGCCTGATCAAAGGAAGCACCTGATTTTCCATGCTATTTTTTTATTTAGAAGAAAGTCATAAATCAAAATTTACACTCAATGCATTATGAAGGATCTGTCAATACTGTTTAATTGCATCAGTGTCAATGGATTTCACAGTAAATTGAAATTATTTGGTAAAAAGGTACCCCTAAATACTTTTTGCTCCAATGGGAGGATTCGACCATTCACCTTGTCCTTGACTCTTCTGCACAGAATTTGAGGGGCCGAAACTGGGCACAGTATTTATGATGCAGGTTGAGCAAAGCAGAACCGATCAGAACAATTCTTGGCCTCTGTTTCATGGCCCTGATCTGAATTCTTAGGACAGTTTCTGGCTCCTTCTCCTCCTTCAGGGTCTCAGCTGCAGCCAGGATGGCCCAGAAAAGGGGCAGCTGAGAGGCCGGCTGGAACTCAAGCAGGAAGTAAGGAAGGCTGGTCTTGGACAACAGGCAAAGCCCCAGAAATCCAGCCCTTGTCAACACTGCCACACTTAGCATGTGTGAATGGGGTGTTAGATTCTAGGGAAGAAATTGTGTTGTGTTGTGTGAACTGAAACAAGACGTTGTGCTGAAGTACAAAATCGCAACTTTCTTGCCATTCAGCCTCTACAGTGCGTTTGCCAGCCTACCTGGGTAGGTTGTTGTGAGCTCTAATCTAGGGCCAGACAGTGCCCCGCCTCCTTGAGAGGAATAGCTGCCCTCCAAAGGAAACACTGGGCCGAGCGTATCTGGGCTGCAGTGGTCCCAAGGGCCAGCAGGTGGCGCCAAGACCCATCCTTGGCTGCCCCTGATGGCCAGTGGGGGAGTTGCTGTTCAGCTGTACTTCATCTCCAGGGCTGGGAAAGCCATGGCGCTCCGCGCCCCCCCCTCAACAAAGACCTCAGCGGGTCCCTCAAAGATCTTTCCACTGGCAGTTCCTGGGCAAGTGCAAGGAAGGACCCGCGGATTGTGGGGGACGGAGCTGGAGGGCTGGCGTGGCCTTCATCGTCCCGGGCCTAAGTTTGCAGCTCTCCAGCCTTGAACAGGGCAGCAGTGGGAAGAGGACCCACAGAAGTTGCTCTTGGTTGCTCTCATATGTTGCCATTGAGGCTTATTGCAGGGACTCACCCGAAGGGTGTCCACTGGGAACCTTCTCCAGCCGGGGACTCTCAGCCTGGCCCTGGACATCATTGGCTGTCCTGGGAAGTAAAGCTTGATTAGGGTTAGTTGGGACTTCAACGGGAAAGGTGGTTCTCAAGGCCAGTTTACGGGACCATCTCTTCTCCCCACTTTCCTCCTTTCTCTTTGGCAGGGCAGAAGATGTGAGAAAAAAACCCAAGAAAAACATTTGGGAAAATCATGAGATGAATACAAATATTTAAAGTCAAACAATAATTGCATATCCTCCTTCCCGCCCCCCTATGCACGAAGAGGTTCCAGTGTGAATGCAGAGCGAGTGAAGGGAGGGGCAGAAGCTCTGGAGAGCCAAAACACCGAAACAGGCAGATTCGTCCATGAGATCAGGATCAGAATCACAGAATTAATGTAAATGAATTAACAAATAAATGATGATGATGATGATGAGAGTTGGAAGAAACCCTGGAGGTCTTCTAGTCCAGCCCCCTGCTCAGGAAGGAGACCCTATACCATATCAGACAAATGGCTGTCGAGTCTCTTCTTAAAACCTTCCAGTGTTGGAGCACGTTCAGCTTCTGGTGGCAGGTAGTTCCACTGCTTAATTCTTCTCCCTGTCAGGAAATTCCTCCTTCCTCCCCGCTGTTTCCCTCCGTCGCTGCTTCTCCCGCCTTCGGGGGGCTTCGGGGACGAGCCCGGCTCCCTCCTCCTCGGGGCGCCCCCCAGATACGGGAAGGCTGCTCTCCCGCCTCCCCCGCCCTTCTCCCCTTCTGCTCCCACCCCCGCGCGGGAGGGGGGCTGCCTGGGGGCCGTGGGGGGCCTGGCCGGAGCCCCCCCGGAGGAAGAAGGGAGGAAGCGCCCCCCAACTGCCCCCCGCCCTGCCTGGGGAGAGACTTCGCTACTACGCAGGCGCCATGTAGCTGATGGATGCAAGGAGGACGCCGATTGGTCGCTCTGGCGAGGGCGGCTATTGGCGGAAAGACTCGTAGGGGCGGTCCCTTCAAGCGAAAGAGGAAAAGCAACCAGCAAAAGGGCTCGCAGGGAACTGTCGCCTCCACTTCCGGGAACGAATCGAACTGAGGCGCTTAATTGACTCGGCCGCGGACTGGCTCGGAGCCAGGTAGGGCGCAAGGGATGCCGGGAGTCGCAGTCCGAGTTCTTCTCTGGCGGAGAAAGGGGGGAGGGGGGAGCCCGAGGCCTGGTCTGGCGGGAGGGGCGCTGGGAGGGAGGCCTGCCCGGAAAGTCTCACTGAGAGGCCGAGGCTTCGGCCTTGGTTCCCGGGCGGGACTGGGACTTCCCTCTGGGGAAGGGACGAAGCCGTGACCCGCCTCTCCCCCTTCGCCCCTGCAGGAGTTCGGGCGAGCCCGGCGGAGGAAGGAAGGAAGGAGGACACGTGGAGCAGCCCCTGGAGGAGACTGCGGGGAAGGCGTGGAAGGGATGAGCCGAAGGGGACTCCGGGAAAGGAGGCCACCTGGAGGGCGAAGCGGGGAACAGGAAACGGGCAGAGATCCTGAGACGGCCCTGGAGGGCGGAGGGTCCCTCAGAAGAGGCGGGAGACTCGGGAAACGCCACAGAATCCAGGAGGGAGGAAAGAAATATCAGTGCCTGGAATGTGGAAAATCCTTTAAAAGAAATAGAGATCTTGAAAGGCATCTAAGAACCCACACTGGAGAGAAGCCATATAAATGCCTAGAGCAGACATGTCAAACACAAGGCCCGGGGGCCAGATCCGGCCCGCGAAGTGGTTTCATGCGGCCCATGAAGCCATCCTGGAAACAGTTTGGGAACGGCCCCCACTGCCTTGGCCATGGCCCAGAGACCCTCCTCCTGCCAGAGACCCTCAGATCTGTCCCACTCCTGCCCAGGCCCCCCATAGGAACCCTTGATGCCAACGATGTAGAGCTGGCCACGCCCACCCAGTAGGCCACGCCCACCCAGGCCACACCCACCCGGCCCCCTGAGGGCAACCGCCATGCTGATGCGGCCCTCAATGAAATTGAGTTTGACACCCCTGGCCTAGAGTCTGGAAAGACCTTCATTCAGATGGGAAACCTTTATGTACATCAAAGGATCCACTCAGGAGAGAAACCACATAAATGCCTGGAGTGTGGAAAGACCTTCAGTCAGACGGGAAACCTTTATTTACATCAAAGGATCCACTCAGGAGAGAAACCACATGAATGCCTGGACTGTGGAAAGAGCTTCAGTCGGAGGGGAAGCCTTTATGTACATCAAAGGATCCACTCAGGAGAGAAACCACATAAATGCCTAGAGTGTGGAAAGACTTTCAGTCAGAGGGGAAACCTTTATGTACATCAAAGGATCCACTCAGGAGAAAAACCACATGAATGCCTGGAGTGTGGAAAGAGCTTCAGTCAGAGGGGAAACCTTTATTTACATCAAAGGATCCACTCAGGAGAGAAACCACATGAATGCCTGGACTGTGGAAAGAGCTTCAGTCGGAGGGGAAACCTTTATGTACATCAAAGGATCCACTCAGGAGAGAAACCACATGAATGCCTGGAGTGTGGAAAGAGCTTCAGTCGGAGGGGAACTCTGTACAGACATCAAAGCATCCACACAGGAGAAAAACCATTTAAATGCCTAGAGTGTGGAAAGAGTTTCAGTCAGAGGGGAAACTTTTATGTACATCAAAGGATCCACTCAGGAGAAAAACCACATGAATGCCTGGAGTGTGGAAAGAGCTTCAGTCTGAGGGGACACCTTTATAGACATCAAAGGATCCACTCAGGAGAGAAACCATTTAAATGCCTGGAGTGTGGAAAGAGCTTCAGTCAGAGGGGAAAACTTTATACACATCAAAGGATCCACTCAGGAGAGAAACCACATAAATGCCTGGAGTGTGGAAAGAGCTTCAGTCAGAGGGGACACCTTTATGTACATCAAAGGATCCACTCAGGAGAGAAACCACATAAATGCCTGGAATGTGGAAAGAGCTTCAGTCAGAGGGGAAGCCTTTATGTACATCAAAGGATCCACACTGGAGAGAAACCACATAAATGTCTGTAGTGTGGAAATTGCTTCAGTCGGAGGAGCAACCTTTATGTACATCAAAGGATCCATTCAGGGGGAAAAGAGCTTTACTGAAAATAGGGGTCTTCGTAGACATCAAAGAATTCACACAGGAGAGAAACCATATGTCTAGAGTTTGGAAGGTGTGAACACTTACCCTTCATTGCCACCTCATCCTTTGTGTTTCACCATTTTACTGTTCCCTTTATTGCTACTCTGTTTAATGATTTTGCTATTCTGCGATGTCTAATAGTTGAATTTGAATCTTACACACTTTTCAAAGGGGTACGTAATCTTATGAGTAGAAGTCTATTCAATTCCACAAACCCGTATCACAATTTCTTCTCATTGGTGAGATTTCATTTTGAGATTCAGAAGCTGCTACTGGAATGTTCTGAAGAAACTTAGCAATTTCCATTGTGCCCACGGTTCTTTCCATGGGCCTGGAAATCAGCGTTCTCTCCTGGGTTGATTTTCCCCTTAAAATAGAACTCTCGCCTCTTCAGTACCTTTTGGCACACTCCCTCCTTCTACACAGAGAACAAACCACTCTTATTACTGAATCAGTTAATTATTACTGAATCAATTAATGAGTCAATTTACCCTTGTCTCTCCTTATGCGGGCCATAACCTTTGCCTCCTCTGAAGACCTCTGTGTTGCAGGAATACAGTCCTTGCTGAAGGCCAAGCAACGGGTTTCTTGAACTTGGTTGTGCTTTCTTGTAACTTTAATATTTTTATGATAACCTTGTAATATTATAGGTGCCTGTAACTTTCTAACTGCAAAACAAGGCACTCTCTCAGGCTGAATAGCAAAGGACTTTTTCATTTGTACATGCTAAAGTTTCAGCTGGCCGAAATGGTAACTTTTCACCACAGATTTCTGTGGCTCATGATGCTCATGATGCCTTTTCCCATGCGAATGTTCTCCTTTTAATACATTGGTTTTAAATGGTTATGTTATGGGATATTTAACTTACTCTCCATGTTTCTGATTAACAGGATTTCTTCCGTCCAATCAACTGTTCTTTTGTACTTTTTCTACTGTATGTGTACTGTGCTCTTTTCATTAAGAGAAACCTTGTGAGATTAATAAGTTGCCTTTAAATGATCTTCTAATTTGAACAAGTGTGCCGTGTCACAATCTAGGTGTCTGACCTACCCCAGCTTGGACCCTTACGAAGGAAAGATCCTCAACTTCATCAGATTAAAGCAAAAGGTGCCTCTGGTAGAAACCAGTTCTGGGCTTCTGTGGTCTTTGTCACCTGTCATTTCCCACTTTCCTGTTTCCCATCATGTAGAAACATATTTTCCATTTGTCTAAATACAGCCCTGGGAGACTGAAGAGGTACCAGGTTGATTAGCACGTTTCATACAAATGCTGAATGAGAAAAAGTAACATCCCTTTGTACTGTATTCTCCATGTTCATCCAGATTTTTCTCAAATGTAGGTTTAAAATCTACAAAGTCTTCATGCAGTGATTTTGTCCGTGCCATTTTGTTTTACTGGGAAGAATGTTAGTGATAAATCAAAATTTACACCCGATGCATTATGCAAGGAAATATCAATGTTGTTTCATTGCATCAGTTTCAACTGATTTCACAGAAGATTGAGATTTGATAAAAAGTTACCCCTACTTTTTGCTTCAACAGGTGGACTCGACCATTCACCTTGTCCTCTGAAACTTAATAATAGTAATAGGTCACCTAGTCCAACCCCCTGCTCAGCCAGGAAACCCTATACCATTTCAGACAAATGGCTGTGTAAAGTATTTGAGGGACTCAAACTGGGCAAAGTATTTATGCTGGTGGTTGGCTGGAGCAGAACCAGGTGGAAGAATTCTTGGTCTCTGTTTTGTGTCTGCAATCTGTATTTTTATGAGGGGGCAGTTTCTGGCTCCTTATCTCTCCTTCAGGAAAGGTTTCAGCTGGAACCAGGATTGCTACCGAGATGGGGCAACTGAGAGACCGACTTGAACTCAGCCAGGAAGTAATGAAGGCTGGACATGGACAACAGGTAAAGCCCCACAAATCCAGCTCAACACTGCCACGCTTAGCAAATGCAGGTATTAGATCCTATGGAGAGAATAGTGTTGCGTGAATTAAATCAAAATTTACTGGGCTGGCCAGGATATCTCTAGCTCTGGAGCAGATATGTCAAACACAAGGCCACATCCAGCCCATGTTGTCCGTCTGTCCCAGGGACCTGCTCTGGAACAAGAAACCACCAGCCCAAGGCATCTCGGCCCAGCCCAGGCCAACCAGACACTGATGTACAACCTGTTTGCGTCCATCAAAGTCAGAACCCGCCTTAGATCCACAGGGCAGCCCTGGAACAAGCAACGTGAGTCCCTGGGTGCAGTGGAGTCTGGTGACCCTGCTGACTATCTTGCCCTGCAGGCTGACTTCACCCAGGGTGCTGGCCGTCTCCTGTGTGCACAGCCTGGTGGTGGGGTGGTCTTGCTGGTTCCAGGGCTGCCCCGTGAATCCGAGGCTCAGCTTGTTCTGGCTTTGATGGACGCAACCAGGTTGCAGATCAGCGCCACCCCCCATCTCCATGGTCCCCTCGCTGAACTAGCCTTGCAGCCACGAGGCTTCCCTTTCACCAGGACCAGCCCCGCCCACCCACGAGGCATAGCGACGGCCAGTGGCAGCATGGAGACCGCTAGCACTGCCAATGTCTCTGTCTCCTCCTATCACCGAGCATATCTGGGCTGCTGGGCTCCCGAGGGCCGATAGGTGGTGCCAACATCTGTCCTTTGCTGCCCCCTGATGGCCGGTAGGGTAGTTGCAGCAAAGACCTCAGTGGGTCCCTCAAAGATCTCTTCGTTGGTGCTTCCTGCAGCCTGTGGGCCGGAGCTGGAAGGCTGCCCGGGCGGCGAGGGCAAGTGGAGCTGCCTTCATCATCCACGACCGCAGTGGAGAAGACCTGTGAATGAAAGTGCTGGAAGGCACCATCTTTGTACCTGGCGGAAGCACTGCAAGTGCCATCTTTGCAGCAGGAGGAAGCAAAAGTTAACTGAGCTCGCTGTCGCATTTGCAGCTGCCGGAACAGAGTGAGGCTCCTGGTACCCTCTGCAGGCGGTCAGCGGGAAAAGGAAAGGGATGAACTGGGCAATCGCCTAGATTAGAACTATGGCCCTTTTTTGACTTGTGGACTTCAAGTCCCAGAATTCCTCAGCCAGCCAAATACTGTCCATGCTGGCTCAGGAATTCTGCGAGCGGAAGTCCACAAATAATAGAGGATCGTTCCTCACCTCTGACATACAGCAACCTGAAGCGGGATGTAGCAGTACCCAAGGTTCTGTTCACATGACCTGCTTCCCCACTCCTGGCTTTGCATACCCAGACCCCTGGCATTGTTTAACGGTGTGTGTGTGTGTGTGTATAGAAAACTGATTTATAATACATGATGTGTTTGGTTTATAATACATGTGTAGGCGAATTTTTCCCATGTAATTTTGGGAGATGGGTAATCCTCCGAGTGTAACAAAAGGAGTCATACCTAAATAAATGGGCACATCCCCCAAATTCCCTGCCCTTGGATATCCCAGAAAGCCACTTTTGAACATCCCTGAGTGGATCCTGGCTTCTCTGTTAGGTATGCAAGATACAATCTGTGAAAACTATTTCTAGGGTGGCTTATCATCATGGAGTCGTGTTATGTAGAGATGGAGGTCAAGGATATGAAGGGACGTGCGCAGCAAACTGCCTGTCTTAGTATCTTATTCCCATGTTCTATGAGCTCATTCTAATTAGCCTTGCCAAGGATTGCAAGAGCCAGCCAGATAAGAACTAGCTAGATAAGGAAGGCTTCTTCCCTGGCTTGGGAGATTCGGGATGTTCTCTAAGATTGACTAGGGAGTAGAACAATAGATAATGCTTTTGCTGTGCGTAATTTCCTGCTGGTTAACACTGTATAAATACAATAAACACTGCGTAGGCAGACAGACATATTTGGGACACCTTGCTTGACTGGTCTTTGAATCCCACAGTGGTAGTGAAATGCTCGGGATGCAACAACGATCATATGTTTGCTGATAACTTGGGCTGTTCTTCACGGTTTGCTACTTCAGCTGGAATTAGTTCCTGGGAACAGTTCAGAGCCGACAGGTTATTAGTGAAGGCAAATTCAAATTTAGAATAGAGGTGGAAGGCGTCTTGGAGCTCTTGTTAGGACCCACCCCAATCGACATCTTAGGAAAGAAAGAACTCTTGAAACAGGAATTATCCAAAAGGAGCTTTTACTAAAACATGATTGGTAATGGAATACTAGACAGGATCTGAAACTGTGTTACAGATTGGTACTTTTAAAGAGTCCCCAAGTCAAACCCCTCCCCTCAAACCATCTGGTCAGTCCCGGATCAATGAAAATTCAGGTGTCAAACCCTTCCATGGGAAAGAGGGATCTTCCATTCTCCTCTGGCAGAAATCACAAACATCTTTATGGCAACGCAATTTGCGTTCAGGTGGGACAGCGAAATCCTGTCTGGCTCTCTTTTGAAGCACAGAAGACGCCATGACAATCTCACCTGGCAATCTACTTTTTTAACTATACTATTTAAATTTTGTGTGTGTGTGTATATATATATATATATATATATATATATATATATATATACTGTATATATATATATATATATATATATATATATATATATATATATATATATATACTGTATATATATATATATATATATATATATATATATGAGAGAGAGAGAGAGAGAGAGAGAGAGAGAGAGTGTGTGTGTGTTGGGGGAGGGGATATACATACATACAGATATACACATATGTATTCTCTATATAGATACATACATACACATACACACATATTCACTCTCTCTATATATACATACACACACACACATGGCCAAGTGAGATTGTCACGGCATCTTCTGTACATACATATATATCTGAACTAGATTATTACCTGACAGTCTGGGCTGGAGAACCACATCAGCTGACCATGGGGTCCAGGCCCCTGCTATCTGCAGAAACAGCGTACATTGTGGTATCCCTGAAAGAAGAGCAAATTGGTTTTATGTTCTACTGGGGTGGCATGGTCGCCTCCACCCAGGGTGTGAAAAATGGCATCACTCAAAGCAAACTCGAATGACAGAATTTCCCCTTAGCCTCCCTGTGAAGGACAGATCACATGCTAAAACGGGAGCCGGGAAAAGTCCCAAAGATGCTTTTTCAGTAACTACGACGTGGATAATTTGAGAATCTCCACATAGACAGAGTTAGGAAAAAGGACGCCATACGTCAAACAGGTTCCAGTCAAAAGCCACACATAGCTCGGCTCGGCTTTGTCGAAGGATGCCCGACAGGAAACAGACCTTGACACCTGGCAATCACAGATGCCTCCGTGCTTCTCCAACGTGAGAAGGATCTCATCCTTGCTGCTAAACCGGGCCGTAGACTAAACGGAGAAGGGAGGGAGAAAGCAGGAACCGGGTCAAGGAGGCAAAAATAAAAGGCAACTCAGCCCTAGTACAGGGCTAGGCAGCCTTGGCTCTTTTCTGAGCCGGCTCAGCAATTCTGGGCGTGGAAGCCACGAAAGAGCCAAGGCGGCCTACCCCTGCCCTCACGCATCCGAGGCTGGCTGGCAGCTTTTGGAGCAGAACTCGGGCCAAGAGCCCAGCAGGCAGGGGCAGGGGCGGGGGACAGGTGGCCTGCCTGGGGGCCTCGCTGACCGTCCGGCAGGCTGGCCATAAGCCCGACCCTTTCGCCTCCCCACCCCCCTCCGGGAAAGGCACTCACGGAAAAGGCCAGCTTCTCCAGGAAGTGGGAAACGCCGCCGGTGTACTTGGCTTCGTGCCTCGAGCCGGAGTTGATCAGCACTGGGCAGACGGGCGGGGGAGACGGTCAGCTCTCGGCCTCGCTTTGGCCCCGCTGCCCCCCGCCGCCGCCCCCCACACCCCTTACCGCCCAGGGTGCAGAAGGGCCCGAACCTCCGCTGGGAGGCCACGCGCAGCCCGCCCTCCAGGGCGCTGACCTCCGTCTCGAAGCCCTCCGGCCCGTCCAGGCCGGCGAAGGCGGGCTTGGGCAGCCCCGGCAGAGGGGCCGTCAGCGGCGTGCCCGGGTAGCCGCCCCCGCTGCTGAACCGCCGCGAGCCGGCCAGCCTGCAACGGGAGGAGGGGGAGGCTGAGGCGAGGGAGGGCGAAAGGAAGCCCCGGGGGCAGGGAGGCCGTTCCCCACAGGAGTCCCCTCGGCCGGGGGACGCGAAAATCGAGGCCGAGGCCTCGACTCACCTCCGCGCCGGGCCCAAAAAGCCCCTCCGCACCGCGCTGGCCGCCATCTCACTCGCCGAGGAGGAGGAGGAGGACGCCGATTGGTTGCTGGGGTGACGGCGCCGGCGATTGGCGGGAAGGAGGTGAGGGTCCCGCCCCCGCTTCCGGCATTGGGCCGGAAGTGCCTGGAGGCAGGTGAACCCCGGGGGATGCCGGGAGTGGCGGTGGGCGGAGCGCGAGGCCTGGTCGGGCGGGGGAGGGACGGCTGAGGAGGCCCCAGAGTGGCCCTTGGAGCCGCCCGGAATGGCCTGGAAAACGTTCCGGTGACGAAAGGAGTTCGAGTGGAGGGAGGGGGGTTAACTTGCAAATGTGCTGGCAGACAAGCAGGTGCACTGTTTTGCCAGTCAGCTGCAGGAAGAAGAGGAAATTTTATTTTATTTATTTTAATCCCATTTATATCCCGCCCTTCTCCGAAGACTCAGGGTGGCTTACAATCTAAGCACAAATCAAATGTGCTTAGCAATATGAGACAGGTGCCAGCCCAGGGTTGGAGGGCTGTGTCTCAGGACACGCTGGCCACGGCAGCAACAGGAGCCCCTTCCGAAGGGGAGATAGGGAGGAAAATGGGAGATAGGGAGGATATTGCCTGTGTGGGCAATAGAGGTTGAAAAATCCAAGTGTTAAGGGGAGAGGCGTTGGAGGGATTTCCCTTCCCTCAGCTGCAGTTTTGCAAAGGGGTCCTGGGGAGAGAAGGGGCCAGAGAGAAGCTGGATCTGGGCAGGGAGGGGCTAGGGTTGCAACTAGAGGCGAGGGGGCTGACTGACACAATAATTTTGCTGCCCCTGATGTAATTTGCAGTTATCGTTCATGACAGATTGATATATTGACCCGAAACTGTACACCTATGACCACAATTGAACCAAAGGTTTCTGTTGCTGACCGTTGTTAAGTGAGTTGCGCTCCATTTTACTACCTTTTTTTGCTATAGTTTTGAGGTCATCTCCCCAGTTTTTAAGCCAGTTAGTGCAGCTGCTAAGTGACTCACACCATTGTTAAGCGAATCTGGCTTCCTTCGCTGACTTTGCTTGTCAGACGGCAGCTGCAGAGGTTATAAAGTGTGAGCACGTGAGCCTGGCACTGTGCGACTGTCGGGAATACACGCCAGTTGCCTGAATTTTGGTCACGTGACCATGGGGATCTGCAATGCTCACAATTGTGCAAATTGATCATGTCACTTTTATTCAGAGTTGCTGTAACATCAATCACTAAACAAATGGTGTTAAGTCGAGGACTCTCTCTACAGCCCTTGAAAAACACCCCATAATACCCCCCAAAACAGAACTGTCCTGCAACCAATCTCCAAAACTAGCCCAGTTGGGTAGAAAAACTGCTCCACTCTCTGTTCCCAGCCAGTATTCCAACTCAGTCCCCAAACTTCCACCTCATGGACACAGTTTGGCTTTTCAAGGGAAGAAAATGACACTGTTGTACTTTTGGTACACCCTACAGTTAAATTTGGTCTGCTAAAGCTTTGCAAACTCAGGAGATAAATGTGGGAATGGTTGAATCCAAAATAAAGCATCTCACCCCACTGAAGAGTCTTCTGCCCTGGAAATACTCAGCTGGTTTCTAATCAAAGCTTTATTAGGGTCAAAGAGAGAAGGGTAGAGTTAGGTGTATGAAAAAGCATAAGAACTATTGCAAAAGTAAAAGATTGATTTTACTATATGTGGAAGTAGTCACAATCAGAGCACTCAGGGCGGGGAGTCCCAAGCTGGGCGAGGGGCTTCTTGGCACCCCAGGAGCCGACTCTGAGCTCCCTCTGCCCAGAGGAAGGCAGTGCTAGGAAGGGCCAAGATCCGGCGCAGAAGCTTCAGTCTCCCTGCCCTGCGATGGACGAGTCAGGATTGAGGAAGAGACATAGCTACCACCCTCGGGGGGGGGGGGATGGAGCCCCCAAAGGGGCAGCAGCGTTAAGACGTTATACGGCACCCCCAAATCCACAGACTTCGCTACTGCGCAGGCGCCACCTGGCTGGCTGAGGAAGGGCGACGCGGATTGGTCACTCTGGCGAGAGCGGCGATTAACAAAAAGACTCTTCGGGGCGGTCCCTTCAAGCGAAAGAGAAACAGCTACCAGGAAAAGGGTGCGCAGAGAAGTCCCGCCTCCACTTCCGGGAACGAATAGAACTGAGGCGCCTAATTGACTCGGTCACGGACGGGCTCGGAGCCAGGTGGGGCGCAAGGGATGCTGGGAGTCGCAGTCCGAGCTCTTCTCTGGTGGAGAAAAGGGGGAGGGTGGAGGCCGAGGCCTGGTCTGGCGGGAGGGGCGCTGGGAGGGAGCCCTGCCCGGAAAGTCTCACTGAGAGGCCGAGGCTTCGGCTTTCCTCCCCGGGCGGGGCTGGGACTCCCCTCTGGGGAAGGGACGAAGCTGTGACCCGCCTCTCCCCCTTCGCCCCTGCAGGACTTCGGGCGACCCGGCGGAGGAAGGAAGGAAGGAGGCCCCGCGGAGCAGCCCCGGGAGGAGACGTCGGGGAAGGCCCGAAAGGGATGAGCCGACGTGGACTCCGGGAAAGGAGGCCGCCTGGAGGGAGGAGCGGGGAGCAGGAAACGGGCGGAGACCCCGAGACGGGCCTGGAGGGCGGAGGGTCCCTCAGAAGAGGCGGGAAACTCGGGAAACACCACAGAATCCAGGAGGGAGGAGAGAAATATCAGTGCCCGGAATGTGGAAAATCCTTTAAGAGAAATGGAGATCTTAAAAATCATCTAAGAATCCACACTGGAGAAAAACCAATTAAATGCCCGGAGTTTGGAAAATCCCTTGAAAGAAATGGAGATCTTGAAAGGCATCTAAGAATCCACACAGGAGAAAAACCATATGAATGCCTGGAGTGTGGAAAGAGCTTCACTCGGACGGGACACCTTCGTATCCATCAAAGGATCCACACAAGAGAGAAACCGCATAAATGCTCTGACTGTGGAAAAAGCTTCAGTCGGAGGGGCACCCTTTATATACATCAAAGGATCCACACAGGAGAAAAGCCGTATAAATGCCTTGAATGTGGGAAAAGCTTCAATGTGAGGGGAAACCTTTATAAACATCAAAAAATTCACACTGGAGAAAAACAGCATAAATGCCTGGAGTGTGGAAAGAGCTTTAGTCAGAGAGGAAACCTTTATAAACATCAAAAAATTCACACTGGAGAGAAACCATATGAATGTTTCGAATGTGGAAAGAGATTTATTAATGGTGAAAAACTCAGTAATCATCAAAGGATCCACACAGGAGAAAAACCATATAAATGCCTGGAATGTGGAAAAAGCTTCAGTCAGAGGGGAGATCTCTCTAATCATCAAAGAATTCACACAGGAGAGAAACCATTTAAATGCCTGGAGTGTGGAAAGAGTTTCACTCGGATAGGACACCTTTATATCCATCAAAGGATCCACACTGGAGAAAAACCATATGAATGCCTGGTGTGTGGGAAGAGCTTTACTGTGGCTGGACACCTCCGAAGACATCAAAGGATCAGCACAGGAGAAAAAATGTATAAATGCCTGGAGGGCTTTGAGTGTGGAAAGAGCACCTTTTCCATTCATCAAAGAATCCACTCAGGAGAGACACAGCATAAATTCCTGAAGTGTAGAAAGAGCTTCAGTCTAAGGGGAAACCTTTATGTACATCAAAGGATCCATTCAGGGGAGAAAGCGTATAAATGCCTCCAGTGTGGAAAGATCTTTACTGAAAATAGTGGTCTTCGTAAACATCAAAGAATTCACACAGGAGAAAAACCATTTGTCTAGAGTTTGGAAGGTGTGAACACTTACTGTTCATTGCCATCTCATCCTTTGTGTGACAACATTTTACTGCTCCCTTTATTGCTACTCTCTGTTTAATGATTCTGCTATTCTGTGATGCCTAATAGTTGAATTTGAATCTTACACACTTTTCAAGGAGTACAAAATCTTATGAGTAGAAGTGTATTCAATTCCACAAACTCATATCACAATTTCTTCTCATTGCTGAGATTTCATTTTGAGATTCAGAAGCTACTACTGAAATGTTCTTCCCATGGGCCTAGAAATCAGAGCGCTCTCTCCTGGGTTAATTTTCCCCTTGAAATAGTTCCGTACTTTTTGGCACACTCCCTCCTTCAACACAGAGGACAAACTGCACTCTTGGTTATTACTGAATCAATTAATGAGTCTATTTACCCTTTTCTCTCCTTATGCGGGCCATAACCATTGCCTCATGTGAAGACCTCTGTGTTGCAGGAATATAGTCCTTGCTGAGGGCCAAGCAACGGGTTTCTTGCACTTGGTTGCACTTTCTTGTAACTTTAATGTTTTTGTGATAACCTTGTAATATAGAAGGTTTCTGCCTTAGCATCTAGGTGCTTGTAACTTTCTAACTGCAAAACAAGGCACTCTCTCAGGCTGAATAGCACAGGACTTTTTCAGTTGTACATGCTAGAAGATTCAGCTGCCTAAAAATGTCCCTTTTCACAATAGATTTCTGTGGCTCATGCTCTGGATGCCTTTTCCCATGTGAACGTTCTCCTTTTAATACAATGGTTTGAAATGGTTATTATGGGATGTTTAACTTACTGTCCACGTTTCTGATTAACAGGATTTCTTCCATCCAATCAACTATTCTTGTAGTATGAAAGGAGACTCACACGAATCTTGAGCAGCTGTGTTCTTTATTGGTTAACATTCACTCATATATGTATGTCTTAAACAATAGCTTTAGCAGTTAAACATTAACAGTTTACATGCCATCCCGAAATTGGTTGTTTTTCCTTATCTATTGCTTATCCTTTTCAATTAACACAAGGAATAATATATGATCCAGTTTCCTGCATTCCATAAGCTTATCTTTCTAATTTAAGATCTTGTTTTTTGCATGTTATCTCAAGCCCACTCTGTACACATCCTTTGCAGTCCCTGTCTGAGCTTTGCCATCCAAAAAGGAACATACAGAATGTGTACTTCAAGATGGACTCAGGAAACATGCTACATATTCTTTTGTACTTTTTCTACTGTATGTGTCCTGTGCTCCTCTTTTCATTAAGGGAAACCTCCTTGTGAGATTAATAAGTTGCCTTTAAATGAACTTCTAATTGGAACAAGTGTCCCATCAGGTACAAATTTTCCCTTTGTCCACACCCCACCCCACCCCCAATGCCCGTCCACATGGCAGGAACTGACTCTAGAGCTAATTTGGCCTTCATGGTTGGGGATGTCATTGTTTGATATAATCTAAATGGGTTTTCCAAATGTCAGCACCATGTAAGACCATCCCCAGATATCTGAAACTCTTGTAAATTGGATGCTCTCAGTAGTTCCCTTATCTTTATAAAGCTTTTTAGCAGAAACAAGAGACTCTAAGGCCAACAAAGCTTTGTGAGATACGATCCATATCCTCAGCATATAGGAGGAGAAGTAGGGCCCAGGGATTGACACAGGTGTAAGCAGGAGAATGATCAGATGAGCTGTTGAGCAGCGGAGTTGCTACGTAAAGAGCGTGGAGGTCTAAATACAGCCCTGGGAGACTGAAGAGGTACCAGGTTGATTAGCACATTTCATACAAATGCTGAATGAGAAAAAGTAACATCCCTTTGTACTGTATTCGCCATGTTCATCAAGATTTCTCTCAAATGTTGGTTTAAAATCTACAAAGGCTTCATGCAGTGATTTTGTCCATGCCATTTTGTTTTATTTAGAAGAATGTTAGTCATAAATCAAAATTCACAGCCAATGTATTATGCAAGGAACTATCAGTGCTGTTTAATTGCATCAGTTTCAACTGATTTCACAGTAGATTGAGATTTGATAAAAAGGTACCCCTAACTTTTTGCTTCTACAGGGGGACTCGACCATTCACCTTGTCCTTCTCTGAAACTTGGAAGGGACCTTGCAGGTCCAGCTCGAACCAGGATTGCCACCGAGACGGGGCAACTGATAGGCCAGCTTGAACTCAGCCAGGAAGTAATGAAGGCTGGACTTGGACAACAGCCAGAAATCCAACTCTTCTCAACACTGCCACACTTAGCAAATGTGAATGTGGGTGTTAGATGCTATGGAGAGAGTAGTGTTGCGTGAATCAAATCAAAATTTACTGGTCTGGCCACGATATCTCAAGCTCTGGAGCAGACATGTCAAACACAAGGCCCACGGGCCACATCCAGCCTGCAATGTTATCCGTCTGTCCCGGGGACCTGCTCTGGAACAACAAAAGACCACCCCAGGCCAACCAGACATTGATCTACAACCTGGTTGCGTCCATCAAAACTAGAACGTGCTCAGCTTTAGATCCACAGGGCAGCCCTGAAACCAGCAACGTTCCCTGCCCTGCTTACTGGGTGCACACGCAAGTGGAGTCTCCTGGCTATCTTGCCCCACAGGCTGACTTCACCCAGGGTACTGGCCATCTCCTGTGCGCACACCCTGGTGGTGGGGCGGCTTCCTGGTTCTAGGGCTGTCCCGTGGATCTAAGGCTGAGCAGGTTCTGGCTTTGATGGACGCAACCAGATTGTAGATCAGGGCAACCCCCACCAGCACCTCCACGGTCCCCTTGCTGAAATAGCCTTGCAGCCACGAGGCTTCCCTTTCACCAGGACCAGCCCTGCCCACCCACGAGGCATAGCGACGGGCAGTGGCAGCATGGAGACCGATAGCATTGGCAATCTCCCCGTCCCCTCCTATCACCGAGCATAAAGGCCAGCAGGTGGCGCCAACAGTTGTCCTTTGCTGTCCCCTCATGGCCGGTAGGGGGGTTGCCGCTCGGCTGTACTTCATCTCGAGGGCCGGGAAAGGCCACGGCGCCCCCCCCCAACAAAGAGCTCAGTGGCTCTCTCAAAGATTCCTTCGTTGGCGCTTCCTGCAGCCCAGGGATCGTGGGGGCTGGAGCTAGAAGGCTGTCCGGGCGGACAAGGGCAAGTGGTGTGGCCTTCATCATCCATGACCGCAGCGGAGAAGACCTGTGAGTGGAAGTCCTGGAAGGCACCATATTTGTGCCGGGCGGAAGTGCTGCAGGCTGAAGGCACCATCTTTCCAGCAGGCGGAAGGAAAAGTTAACTGAGCTCGCTGTCGCATTCTTTGCAAGTGTCGGAACAGAGCGAGACTCCTGGCGCCCTCTGCAGGCGGTCAGTGGGAAAAGGGAAGGGACGAACTGGGCGATCCCCTAGATTAAAACGATGGCCAATTTTTGACTTGTGGACTTCAACTTCCCGAAATCCTGAGCCAGCCAAATACTGTCCATGCTGGCTCAGGAATTCTGCGAGCGGAAGTCCACAAATAATAAAAAAACCGTCGTTCCTCACCTCTGACATACAGCAACCTGAAGGGGGACGCAGCGGTACCCAAGGTTCTGTTCACATGACCTGCTTCCCCACTCCTGGCTTTGCACATCCAGACCCCTGGCGTTGTTTAACAGGCTCAGTGCATGCCGATTTAACCTGGCAAACTGAGCAGACCCTGCATGTGTGAGGGCTTCCCTTGCCACTGTGGCTTATTGCAGGGACTCCACCGGGGAACCTCTCCAGGCAGGTGACTCTCAGTCTGTACCTGGGCAGCCTTGGCTGACTTGGGAAGGAAAGGTTGCTTAGGCTTGGATGGGGGACCACCAGGAAACACAAGAGATGATGTCTAGCAATGGAAAGTTTAAAAAAGAAGCAGCCCCATCTGTTGCAGCCCAGAAAATGCTTTGAAGGTGTCTGGGATTGACCCGAGGATGGGTTGCCTGCTCAATTGACTAATGGCTGGTCTGGAAAAAGGTTAATTGAGGTCCAGCCTCTTTAGCACTTGGAGCATGGCAGGGACTGGAATTGGAAAGGAAGCGATGGCTGCTTGATATATTCTGTAGGTCTTTGAAGAGGAGATTTCCTCCTGGCGGGGGGATTAGGCTGTTGGCTGAATCATAGAGAGCTTTGATTTATAATACATGATGTGTTTGGTTTATAGTACCTGTGGTTTATAATACATGAATTTTTCCTATGTAATTTTTCTCTTTTGTAAGCCACTCTGTCATTGGGAGATGGGCAATCCACCAAATGTAGCAAAATAAGTCATACCTAAATAAATGGGCACGTCCCCCAAATTCCCTGCCCTTGGATATCCCAGAGAGCCACTTCTGAACATCCCTGAGTGGATCCTGGCTTCTCTGTTAGGTATGCGGGATACGATCCATGAAAACTATTTCTAGGGTGGCTTATCATCATGGAGTCGTGATAGTGAAATGCTCGGGATGCAACAACGATCATATTTTTGCTGATAACTTGGGCTGTTCTTCACAGTTTGATGCTTCAGCTGGAATTAGCTCCTGGGAACAGTTCAGAGCCGACACAGGTTATCAGTGAAGGGAAATTCAAATTTAGAATAGAGGTAGAAGGGGTCTTGGAGGTCTTCTAGTCCAATGCCCAGCTGAAGCAGGAGACCCTATATAAAGGGAGAACACGTCAGCCTGGCACTGTGCGACTGTCGGGAATACACGCCAGTTGCCTGAATTTTGGTCACGTGACCATGGGGATCCGCAACGCTCACAATTGTCCAAACCGATCAGGTCACTTTTTTCAGAACTGCTGTAACTTCAGTCACTAAACAAAGGGTTGCAAGTCAAGGACTCTCTCTACAGCCCTTTAAAAATAGCCCATAATAGCCCCCCAAATGGAACCCACTAAAATCAAAATTGTCCTGCATCCAATCTCCAAAACTAGCCCACTGTTGTGTTTCTGGTTCACACTAAAGTTATATTCAGTCTGCTAAAGTCTTGCAAACTCGGGAGATAAATGTGGGAACTGTTGAATCCAAAATAAAGCATCTCACCCCACTGAAGAATCGTCTGCCCTGGAAATGCTCAACTGGTTTCTAATATTGGTTTCATTGGTTATGAAAAAGCATAAAAAATATTGCAAGATTGATTTTACTTTACGTGGAAGTACAGGCAGTCCTCGAGTTACAAGAGTTCTTTTAGTGACTGTTTGAAGTTACAATGGCACTGAAAGAAGTGACTTATGACCATTTTTCACACTTATGACCATTGCACCATCCCTACTCATGTGATTTACATTCAGATGCTTGACAACCGGTTCATATTTATGACAGTCGTAGCATGGGGGGATCATGTGGTCCCCTTTTGCAACCTTGGCAAGCAAAGTCAATGGGGAAGCCAGATTCACTTGACAACCATGTTAGTAACTTAACTACTTCACTGATTCAGCTGACAAATACGGCAAGGCAAGTCGTAAAATGGGGCAAAAGTCACAAGTTCCTCACTTAACAACATACAGTGGGACAAAAAAGTATCTAGTCAGCCAGCAGTTGTGCAAGTTCTCTCACTTAAAAAGATAAGAGAGGCCTGTAATTTTCATCATAGATATACCTCAACTATGAGAGACAAAATGGGGGGAAAGAATCCAGGAAATCACATTGTAGGATTTTTAATGAAAAGTGGAGCAGGAAACAGGCGGAGATGCCGAGACGGGCCTGGAGGGCGGAGGGTCCCTCAGAAGAGGCGGGAGACTTGGGAAACACCAATGAATCCAGGAGGGAGGAAAGAAATATCAGTGCCCGGAATGTGGAAAATTCTTTAAAATAAATGGAAACCTTAAAGTGCATCTAAGAACCCACACTGGAGAAAAACCATTTAAATGCCTGGAGTGTGGAAAGAGCTTCAGTCAGAGGGGAAGCCTTCATAATCATCAAAGAATCCTCACTGGAGAAAAACCGTATAAATGCCTGGAGTGTGGAAAGAGCTTTAGTCAGGCTGGACACCTTTATACACATCAAAGAATCCACTCAGCAGAGAAACTGTATGAATGCCCAGAATGTGGAAAGAGGTTCAGTTTGATGGAAAACCTTTATGCACATCAAAGAATCCATACAGCAGAGAAACCGTATAAATGCCCGGACTGTGGAAAATCCTTCCAAAGAAATGGAGATCTTAAAAACCATCTAAGAATCCACACTGGAGAAAAACCATATAAATGCCTGGAGTGTGGAAAGCTGTAGGAAACCTGTGATATTTCCACCTTAGGCTCACATAAAATGGTGCAGGTCTGGCTCAGGACAGAGACAAGTTTCGTTTCTGTTCGTAAGTTACAGTTTACCAGAAATCAGATAACCTTGCTACGTGCAGACGGACAATCCCGTTGGAACACGTACAAGAAAGTAACACATACAAGAAAGTTACAGGAACAAAGACATTCCATACAGGGCTATAGCTGAAATGTAACCATTGCATAGCTGAAATGTAACCATTAGATAACTGCTTGTTGCTTGTGCCTTGCTTGTATCTCAATAAAAGAGAGCTTGGGACTTCAGTCTTGGCCCTCATCCCGAGAACGCTCAGAGAGACATGTCCTCATTTATTGGCAAGTTCATGAGGAGCCCGCCGGGTGCGAAAAACCCGCAACTGGTGACCCCGACGTGATCCACCGCGAGTGGATATGTCTCTTGACGGTCTCCATACTCATCGCCTGGAATAGGCTGTGCACCCGATCTCACCTCGTGAAGACGACGATCCATTCGTGAGTATGGGGAACAAATTTTCTAAGCAACAGACAGCGCATCTGAAAGAGCTTGAGGAAATAGTCAGAACTTCTAATATTTTACTTAAAAGTAGTGGCAAACAATTACCAGCAGTTTCAAAAAAGGATTTGATTGCCTTGATGGAATATATTTGGGAAAATACTCCGGCTTATCCGGAAAAGGGCTCGTTGAAAACAGGGACTTGGAGAAAAATTGGAGAATGGCTCCACAAACCTCCTCGAGCACTTCCAAAAATACTAACAGCCTGGCGAGTCTTAATGGAAAGTTTGTTGATCCACGAAAAGGGACTTAAAGAAGCCTTTTCCGTTTCTCCGGCTCCCCCTCCTTATGAGGAACCTATTCAGCCGGGAGAAACTCAGCCGGGCACCTCAGCTGCGGCTCCCAGTGCTCCTCAGGCTCAGCCAGAAGTAATTAACAATTATCCTAAAGAAGGAATGGTGGCAAATGCTATTAGACAGGCCGCCCGATCAGGACAGCTAACATTGGAAGATTTGTCTTGCTATCCAGTAAACATCCAGCCAGCTCCGGCAGCTGGAGGAAATGCTGTTCACACATATGAAGGACTGCAATGGAATGTAGTGAAAGATCTTTAAAAAGCCGTTGCTTCATATGGCATTCAATCGCCTTTTGTACAAGGACTTTTTGTTTCCATGGCCGCTACTTATGTGATGGCCTTGGTAGACTGGAAGTCCATTGCACACAATATGTAGTTTGGGAATCTGAGTATAAAAAAGAAATAGAGAAAAAAATTCTTGCTGGATTACGCCAAGGGGTAAATAGGGATCAATTATTTAGCACGGGACAATTCATTACGAATGACCAACAGGCTCCAAGCCCAAGGGAGGCTTTTAATTTGATACAGTAAGGGGCTTTAGCAGCTTTCCGCAAGATAGATGATCCTCACGGAAAAGCTATAATGTCTTTTGCAAAACTTTATCAAGGTTCCACTCAGGCTTATTCAGAATTTGTGGATAGACTGCAGGAAGAAATAACAAGGCAAATAGACAACGAATATGCCCGAAATGAACTCCTGTTGAAATTGGCTTATGAAAATGCTAATGAAGACTGTAAAAACTGTTAAAATCAATTATTGCCATGCCAAATGCCACTCTTGCTGACTATTTAAAAGCATGTCGCATAGTAGGCACAACGGCTTATTCCATGGATGCCTTGGCTATGGCCCTTAATAACGGAGGCAATAGACCCAAGGGAAATTGTTTTAATTGTGGCAAACCTGGACATTTTAAAGCGCAATGTCGGGCGCCTGGAGAAGGAGCAAACAAAAATCAAAATAGCTCCTGTATTAAGCCAAAAACCAATGGGAGCATTGCAGCTAGGACTCCCAAATCCAAATTTAATTCCTCAAAATTATGATTTAATGATCATTGATTTAAAAGATGCATTTTTTTCTATCCATTGTGTAAAGAAGACAGACAATTTTTTGCTTTTACATTGCCTGTTTTTAATAATTTAGAACCTGCCCAAAGATATCAATGGAAAGTGCTGCCTCAAGGCATGCTTAATAGCCCCACCATGTGTCAATGGTACGTGGCAAAGGTGTTGCAGCCATATCGTGATAAGCATCCACATTTTTTGGTTTATCATTACATGGACGATATTTTAATTGCAGCACCAGGCCCCAAAGGAACTGTCATGGCCACGTTTGATTTTTTTAACAAAAATTTTGAATCAATTTGGTTTTTTTGTCAGTCCACAAAAAGTTCAACACGTCACCTTATTCCTACTTAGGCCATAAGCTTTTATCCACAGCGGCTTATCCCCATATTCCAAAATTATTTTTGCCATCAGAACCAACATTGGTACAATTGCAGAAATATCTGGGAACCATTAATTGGGCAAGACCATATCTGTCCTTAACAACATCAGATTTGTCTCCTTTGTTTACTGCTTTAACGTTAGGAAAGCATCCAGCAGACAAAATTTGTTTGTCAGAACAACATATTAAAACTTTGCAGTTAGTAAATGATGCATTAAAAAAGGTCTGGGTAGATCGTATGGTTATTGATGTTCCTTTTGCTGCTATTATTTTAAACACGCCTGGACTATTTACTGCTGCTATCGTTCAATGTGCTAACCAATTGAAAATTTTGGAGTGGATTCATTTATCCCATACGCCCAAAGTTTCTATTTTAACCAGAGAAGCCCAAATGGCCCAACTGATTTTTAAAATTCGTCACCGAACGAAAGCCTTGATTGGGCTGGAGATAGACACTCTTTTTGTGCCTATGTCTTTGCAAATTTGGGAATCATTTTTTCAAACCTCAAGTGAATTGCAATTTTCCTTAGCTGATTGGCATGGCAAGGTTTCTTGCCACCCACCACCCGATTATCGTTTGCAAATTGTTCGCACTGTACCCATCGACTGGTTGTCACCCTTGTCTCCTCACCACCTACATTCGGCTGTCACAGTTTTTGCAGATGGCAGCAAGGAGTGTGGCGCCTGTGCCTGGTTGGAGCATGGTCAGTGGATAACCAAGCAAACAACACCCCAGCGGTCAGCTCAAAAAGCTGAATTGGCAGCTTCAATTTTGGCCTGTCAAATTTTTTCATTTCAACCTTTGAATCTTATTGTGGATAGCTTTTATGTTTATCACACAATTCAAGTGATTTATGGATCTTATTTATCCCCATCCGTTCAACCAGATTTGTTACAACTTTTTTTAACCTTGCAAAATTTGCTTTTTGAACGGCAACATCCTATTTTTGTTGCTCACATTCGTAGTCATCAGCCTTTTCCAGGTTTTTTGCAAGAGGGAAACAATGTTGCCGATCAGGCTGCCTCCGGACCTTCAGCCTGTTCTTTGCAACCCCTCACCCCCTGGGAAAGTCATTCATATTTTCATCAAAATTCCAAAGCTTTGCAGAGGCAGTTTGGCATCACCGCTGCAGAAGCTACTGCTATTCGCCAGCAATGTCCAACCTGCAGCCAACAAGCAACTGCAATCCCTATGGGTGTCAATCCAAGGGGATTGGAGCCTTGCCAAATTTGGCAAATGGATGTCACACAATATGCACCATTTGCCCCATGGAAGTATTTGCATGTTTCAATTGATACCTTTTCAGGATTCATCATGGCCACCCCCCAAAGGGGAGAAGCCACCAAACATGTCATTAATCATTGTATTCGGACCTTTGCAGTGCTAGGATGTCCAAAAGAACTCAAAACAGATAATGGCCCTGCCTATAGCAGTCAAGCCATGGCAATTCGCCAGCAGTGTCCAAACTGCAGCCAACAAGCAACTGCAATCCCTATGGGTGTTAATCCAAGGGGATTGGAGCCTTGCCAAATTTGGCAAATGGATGTCACACAATATGCACCATTTGCCCCATGGAAGTATTTGCATGTTTCAATTGATGCTTTTATTGTATTCGGACCTTTGCAGTGCTGGGATGTCCAAAAGAACTCAAAACAGATAATGGCCCTGCCTATAGCAGTCAAGCCATGGCAGTATTTTGTCATCATTGGCAAATAACACACACATCTGGAATTCCATATAATAGCCAAGGCCAAGCCTTGGTGGAAAGAGCTAACCAAACCTTGAAACATGCTTTAGATCGCTATATAAATCAGAACAGGGGAAAACGAAACCCCAACCTCCCAGCAGTGCAAGAAACTCTTAACCTTTGCCTCTACACTCTGAACTTTTCAAACCTGACTGGCCATCCCTTAACCACAGCTGCAGAGCGGCATTTTTCATCTCAAGTTGCAGATCAGCCTAAACCCAAAGTGTGGTATCGCCAACTTCCAGACCTAACTTGGAAAGGCCCCGCTGACCTTATCACCTGGGGCAGAGGCTACGCAGCTGTTCAACTGCCAGACAAAGTGCTGTGGATCCCCGGTCGTCATGTTCGTCCGTATCATGCCTCCACAAACACAACTGCAGCACCCATTAAAGATGACAGCATGGTTTGTGACTTTTTTCAGCTTTGTTCTAACACCACTGACTGACGCCACTAAAAGCAGTAGTAAATAGTCCAGGCGTGTTTAAAATAATAGCAGCAAAAGGAACATCAATAACCATACGATCTACCCAGACCTTTTTTAAGGCATCATTTACTAACTGCAAAGTTTTAATATGTTGTTCTGACAAACAAATTTTGTCTGCTGAATGCTTTCCTAAGGTCAAAGCATTAAACAATGGAGATAGGTCTGATGTTGTCAATGACAAATATGGTCTTGCCCAATTAATGGTTCCCAGATATTGCTGCAATTGTACCAATGTTGGTTCTGATGGCAAAAATAATTTTGGAATATGGGGATAAGCCGCTGTGGATAAAAGCTTATGGCCTAAGTAGGAATAGGGTAACATATGTTGAACCTTTTGTGGACTGACAAAAAATGACTTTCCCAGGGGGTAAGGGGTTGCAAAGAACAGGCCGAAGGTCCGGAGGCAGCCTGATCTGCAACATTGTTTCCCTCTTGCAAAAAACCTGGGAAAGGCTGATGTCTACGAATGTGAGTAACAAAAACAGGATGTTGGCGTTCAGAAAGCAAATTTTGCAAGGTTAAAAAAAGTTGTAACAAATCTGGTTGAATGGATGGGGATAAATAAGAGCCATAAATCACTTGAATTGTGTGATAAACATAAAGGCTATCCACAATAAGATTCAAAGGCTGAAATGAAAAAATTTCACAGGCCAAAATTGAAGCAGCTAATTCAGCTTTTTGAGCTGACCGCTGGGGTGTCGTTTGCTTGGTTATCCATTGACCATGCTCCAACCAGGCACAGGCGCCACACTCCTTGCTCCCATCTGCAAAAACTGTGACAGCCGAATGTAGGGGATGAGGAGACAAGGGTGACAACCAGTCAATGTGTACAGTGCGAACAATTTGCAAACGATAATCGGGTGGTGGGTGACAAGAAACGTTGCCATGCCAATCAGCTAAGGAAAATTGCAATTCACTTGAGGTTTGAAAAAATGATTCCCAAATTTGCAAAGACATAGGCACAAAAAGAGTGTCTATCTCCAGCCCAATCAAGGCTTTCGTTCGGTGATGAATTTTAAAAATCAATTGAGCCAATTGGGCTTCTCTGGTTAAAATAGAAACTTTGGGCGTATGGGATAAATGAATCCACTCCAAAATTTTCAATTGGTTAGCACATTGAACGATATCAGCAGTAAATAGTCCAGGCGTGTTTAAAATATTAGCAGCAAAAGGAACATCAATAACCATACGATCTACCCAGACCTTTTTTAAGGCATCATTTACTAACTGCAAAGTTTTAATATGTTGTTCTGACAAACAAATTTTGTCTGCTGGATGCTTTCCTAAGGTCAAGGCATTAAACAATGGAGATAGGTCTGATGTTGTCAATGACAAATATGGTCTTGCCCAATTAATGGTTCCCAGATATTGCTGCAATTGTACCAATGTTGGTTCTGATGGCAAAAATAATTTTGGAATATGGGGATAAGCCGCTGTGGATAAAAGCTTATGGCCTAAGTAGGAATAGGGTAACATATGTTGAACCTTTTGTGGACTGACAAAAAAACCAAACTGATTTAAAATCCTTGTTAAAAAATCAAAAGTGGCCATGACAGTTCCTTTGGGCCCTGGTGCTGCAATTAAAATATCGTCCATGTAATGATAAACCAAAAAATGTGGATGCTTATCACGATATGGCTGCAACACCTTTGCCACGTACCATTGACACATGGTGGTGCTATTAAGCATGCCTTGAGGCAGAACTTTCCATTGATATCTTTGGGCAGGTTCTGAATTGTTAAAAACTGGCAATGTAAAAGCAAAAAGTTGTCTTTCTTCTTTACACAATGGGATCGAAAAAAATGCATCCTTTAAATCAATGATCATTAAATCATAATTTTGA